>NC_091320.1:13877082-14194582 GCF_038502225.1 Cherax quadricarinatus
TTAGTACCTGCATATAACTTCCTGGCCTAGTGTACTTGCATATAATCTTCCTGGCCTGCTAGTGTACCTCGCATATAATCTTCCTAGCCTGTTAGTGTACCTCGCATATAATCTTCCTGGCCTGCTAGTGTACCTCGCATATAATCTTCCTAGCCTGTTAGTGTACCTCGCATATAATCTTCCTGGCCTGCTAGTGTACCTCGCATATAATCTTCCTGGCCTGCTAGTGTACCTCGCATATAATCTTCCTAGCCTGTTAGTGTACCTCGCATATAATCTTCCTGGCCTGCTAGTGTACCTCGCATATAATCTTCCTAGCCTGTTAGTGTACCTCGCATATAATCTTCCTGGCCTGCTAGTGTACCTCGCATATAATCTTCCTGGCCTGCTAGTGTACCTCGCATATAATCTTCCTAGCCTGTTAGTGTACCTCGCATGTAATCTTCCTTGCCTGCTAGTGTACCTCGCATATAATCTTCCTAGCCTGTTAGTGTACCTCGCATATAATCTTCCTGGCCTGCTAGTGTACCTCGCATATAATCTTCCTAGCCTGTTAGTGTACCTCGCATATAATCTTCCTGGCCTGCTAGTGTACCTCGCATATAATCTTCCTAGCCTGCTAGTGTACCTCGCATATAATCTTATTGGCCTGCTAGTGTACCTCGCATATAATCTTCCTAGCCTGTTAGTGTACCTCGCATATAATCTTCCTGGCCTGCTAGTGTACCTTGCATATAATCTTCCTGGCCTGCTAGTGTACCTCGCATATAATCTTCCTAGCCTGTTAGTGTACCTCGCATATAATCTTCCTGGCCTGCTAGTGTACCTCGCATATAATCTTCCTAGCCTGTTAGTGTACCTCGCATATAATCTTCCTGGCCTGCTAGTGTACCTCGCATATAATCTTCCTAGCCTGTTAGTGTACCTCGCATGTAATCTTCCTGGCCTGCTAGTGTACCTCGCATATAATCTTCCTGGCCTGCTAGTGTACCTCGCATATAATCTTCCTAGCCTGTTAGTGTACCTCGCATATAATCTTCCTGGCCTGCTAGTGTACCTCGCATATAATCTTCCTAGCCTGTTAGTGTACCTCGAATATAATCTTCCTGGCCTGCTAGTGTACCTCGCATATAATCTTCCTGGCCTGCTAGTGTACCTCGCATGTAATCTTCCTAGCCTGTTAGTGTACCTCGCATATAATCTTCCTGGCCTGCTAGTGTACCTCGCATATAATCTTCCTAGCCTGTTAGTGTACCTCGCATATAATCTTCCAGGCCTGCTAGTGTACCTCGCATATAATCTTCCTGGCCTGCTAGTGTACCTCGCATATAATCTTCCTAGCCTGTTAGTGTACCTCACATATAATCTTCCTGGCCTGCTAGTGTACCTCGCATATAATCTTCCTAGCCTGTTAGTGTACCTCGCATATAGTCTTCCTGGCCTGCTAGTGTACCTCGCATATAATCTTCCTGGCCTGCTAGTGTACCTCGCATATAATCTTCCTAGCCTGTTAGTGTACCTCGCATATAATCTTCCTGGCCTGCTAGTGTACCTTGCATATAATCTTCCTAGCCTGTTAGTGTACCTCACATATAATCTTCCTGGCCTGCTAGTGTACCTCGCATATAATCTTCCTGGCCTGCTAGTGTACCTCGCATATAATCTTCCTAGCCTGTTAGTGTACCTCGCATATAATCTTCCTAGCCTGCTAGTGTACCTCGCATATAATCTTCCTGGCCTGCTAGTGTACCTCACATATAATCTTTCTAGCCTGCTAGTGTACCTCGCATATAATCTTCCTAGCCTGCTAGTGTACCTCGCATATAATCTTCCTGGCCTGCTAGTGTACCTCGCATATAATCTTCCTAGCCTGTTAGTGTACCTCGCATATAATCTTCCTAGCCTGCTAGTGTACCTCGCATATAATCTTCCTAACCTGCTAGTGTACCTCGCATATAATCTTCCTAGCCTGTTAGTGTACCTCGCATATAATCTTCCTGGCCTGCTAGTGTACCTCGCATATAATCTTCCTAGCCTGTTAGTGTACCTCGCATATAATCTTCCTAGCCTGCTAGTGTACCTCGCATATAATCTTCCTAGCCTGCTAGTGTACCTCGCATATAATCTTCCTGGCCTGCTAGTGTACCTCGCATATAATCTTCCTGGCCTGCTAGTGTACCTCACATATAATCTTCCTAGCCTGTTAGTGTACCTCGCCTATAATCTTCCTGGCCTGCTAGTGTACCTCGCATATAATCTTCCTAGCCTGCTAGTGTACCTCGCATATAATCTTCCTGGCCTGCTAGTGTACCTCGCATATAATCTTCCTGGCCTGCTAGTGTACCTCGCATATAATCTTCCTAGCCTGTTAGTGTACCTCGCATATAATCTTCCTGGCCTGCTAGTGTACCTCGCATATAATCTTCCTAGCCTGTTAGTGTACCTCGCATATTATCTTCCTGGCCTGCTAGTGTACCTCGCATATAATCTTCCTAGCCTGCTAGTGTACCTCGCATATAATCTAGTGATACCGGTGGGGAAAATTTTCCTTTTAAATGACGATAAGTTGCAAATTCTTAAGGAAATACGAAAAGTTTACAGTTTTGTAAAAATACGATTTCAGCGAAGGTTTACAACAATAATACCAGTTATCATCCAGAAACCTTTCCACAGTGTTGTAGTTGCAAATAACCAATAACATAATGGTACTTAGTGGGGTGGGGTGGAGTGACCATCATTAGTTTTTTCTTCATTCTCGAAATACTAGACGTATACAGTGGAAATTCATATAACCTGTAGTTAGTGGCGGTCGCAATATACACAACGAAAAGCAAATATTACTCCAGTACAAGCGACTTTCCTCCGGTAATCTTCACCAGCCAACTATAGTGATAACATAGCATTTGTTGTGGTGGAGACGGAAAAAAATTAGAAAAGATAGATTGTTACGAACATAGTCAGTTGGTCCCTGGGTTATAGTGGTTTTCGTAACAAACTAATCAACCTAACACGTCTAGGGGTCTTCACTCGCAGAGGAAAAGGAATTTTCTTAGTTTCCATTTAATTTATTAACAACCATAATAAACACTGAAATCCACTTTCTCATATTTTGCACTATGAGTAGAACACTTTTGCCATTTCTCATTAAAACATCACAGTACTAGGTCAAGTATTTACAAATGGCTCTGAGTGAGTCAGGAAACATCAGTATATGTACATGCACAGGCGTTGCTGAAAAACTCAAACACATTAATAGATTTCTTATGATAGGGTTCACTCTACAATAAGTCCTCTTACACCACAGAGGCTTGCTCACTTGACTTCACTTTCTCTAAGAGCTTCTCAACCGCCTCCTCCAACCAAGATAAGTATTAGCAGTAAGTTCCCGAAAATTCCTGGGATTTTCTAGGGAGGCAAATGGTGGTTTAGAGGTGGACACTTCCCTCGACCCTTCCTGGTCCAGAGGAAGGTATGAACTGAAGAAAGTGAGGCTTTACCAGCCCACTTTGACTTGGTCGGAGCAGGGGTTGAGCAGCTCAAAACACCTACTGGTGCTTGGCCAGGTCACCAGCAGTTTGTTCTAATTATATAACCTACCTATGTACAATGCTAATACGACCAGATAATATTATAAAGTCGAGTAAATCCATTTTAGCTGCTAATGGAATTACTCCTGAATATAATATTAAGTGAAATAGCAAAATAACATGTAAAAGTATGCCATTGTGATAGTAACAAGTAGAAACAGTCTACTTAAACTGAACAAAAGGGTGTAACATAGTTACAGTGATTTATAAACCTTCAGGCTGTAAATAAAGGTTGAGGTCTCGACCGTTCGTCATTGTAGGAACTTCCAGCAATCACCGGTTCTTCAACGAGCAAGTTATACTTTTGTATCAATCTATTTACATATTACTCGGTTCAATAATTTCCAGAGGTTCCTTCATGTGTTAGCCCAAATCACCGACCAGAAATGTTTTAATAAGTGATCCACTGATCAGATCCGACTGGTTCCGAACCCTTGACCGGTTCAAACGGGTTCATTGGACAATAAAATGGACTATAAACAAACGGGGTTTTAGGTGCCCTTATCAAACACACAAACACTAACTATAAAGCAGTAAGCTTGTCCAAATATACAAGTACAGTTAGAAATAGAAATACAAATAGCCAGATCTTCACTTTAAGGAGGTTATTAGTAGAATATTCAAGGGGTTACTAGTAGAACTATAGTAAATCAACCACTAAAATCACATTATGAAATCCTGTGTAGTCTGCAGTAAATCAAACAAGTGGGCTTCCACATGGATTACATGTCACTTTTATGGAAATTGGTGTCACGCCCCTTGTGCAGATATCCAAGAATTATCTACAAGCAGTATTAAATCAGGGAAGTGTTTTTGGGTATGCCCAAATGAGATAAATCTGTGGACTAAAATTACATTGGTATTAAAAGAGGATAACATTAAAGTAGCCTTCATAGAAAACTTGGAAGCATTCTATAACAGATGGGAAAATAAAAAGTCTGGACTGGATGGTGCTATCGCCCTTGGTGCGGATACTGTCCTGGCCGACAGTAACTGTATGACTGGAGGTGCTGGCTATGTAGTCAGAAACTGTAAGGCTGGAGGTGCTGTCCTGGTAGACAGTAACAGTGAGGCTGGAGGTGCTGTCCTGGTAGACAGTAACTGTATGCATGGGAGAATGCATATTAATGGCCTCGAGGGAGACAGGAGCTGTAGTGGGGAAACAAGTGTATTCAAGGACAAGATAAAACCAATATTACAAACTAGTAATACCACAGGAGATAGCAAACAAGGGGACTCCACTAGTAATAGTGAAGATATATTACCAGAAACAACTGGTGAGAGCTCCATTGTTAGTACTAGTGAGGATAGGAATGAGACAGAAAAACATGCACCAACAGGGAATACAGTCACAAAAATCCAAGGCAAATGGAAACCAAGCCTGTGCACATGTTATGCACTTGGTATCTGCAGGCATGAGATATCTGGAAAAAACAGATGGGACGTGCAACTTTGACCACCCTAGAAAATGTTGTGCCCATATGACAACAGGAAAATGCAAACTCCCTTCCTGTAAGCTTTTCACCCTGAAATGAGTCATCTCTTCAGTACAGGAAAGACAGTGCTACAACTTAAACTGTCAGGCACACCAACTAAAGGGGACAAAAAGATACATAACATCCAGACCATGGAAAAACCTGGGTAGCCACAGCCACTCAAGAGGGAGAGATTTTTTAGTGACAGGAAGAAAAAAAAACTGGCAGGAAATGGCAGAAATCGTACACCAAATCCAGTCATTTCTGGAGTGGATCCACAGTCGATGGCCTCCACTCCAAGCCAACAGATACAGATATTAGTGCCAGAAAAAAAAAATTCCCCCTAGTACCACCAATACCACCAATACCACCAGTCCGATGACATTCTTCTTTGCAAATATACAGGGTCTAAAGCCAGCAACGAACAACAAAATACCTGTCATCCGTGGACTGCTTGGAGAGGCAAATGCAATGTTCGCAGCTTTCACAGAGACCCACATAAAGGATCACTTGGACAACGAAATATGGATCACAGGTTACAACCTGTACAGATGCGACAGAGTTAACAGGCAAAAGGCAGGGGATTGGCCTGCATATCACAGAGTCACTTATTTGCACAGAACTGCTTAATGCTTCAAATAATGTAGTTGAAGTTTTAGCAGTAAAGATCGAGAATCAAAATCTAGTCATTGTGGTAGTCTACAAGCCTCCGGATGCAACGTCCCAACAATTCCAGGAACAGCTGTTGAAAATTGACCACTGTCTGGAAAATCTTCCAGCTCCTGCCCCCAACATCTTGCTCCTGGAGGATTTCAACTTCAGGCACCTAAAGTGGAGGAATATAGCAAATAATGTTGTTGCAGTGATAACACCAGGAGGCAGCTCAGACGAGAACTCACACACACACGAGCTTTCAAATCTCTGCACAAAATTCAACTTAAACCAGCAAATAATAGAGCCTACTAGACTGGAGAATACACTGGATCTCATCTTCACTAACAATGATGATCTGATACGAAATGTCACCATATCAAAAACAATATACTCAGATCACAACATAATCGAGGTTCAGACATGTATGCGTGGAGCCCCAGACCGACAAAATGATATCAGTCACGAGGGAGCCTTCACCAAATACAACTTCAATAACATAAAAGAACATAAAGTGGGACCAAGTAAACCAAGTCCTAAACGATGTAAGTTGGGAAGAGAGACTAAGCAACACAGACCCCAACTTATGCCTAGAACAGATTAACTCGGTGGCACTCGATGTATGCACAAGGCTTATTCCTTTAAGAAAAAGGAGGAGTAGATGTAAAATAGAAAGAGACAGACCCTCCCTTTACAGGCGACGGAAAAGAATAACAGAGCGGCTAAAAAAGGCCAATATATCTGCAATGCATAGGGAAACACTGGTCAGAGAAATAGCAAACATCGAACTAAAGCTAAAGAAATCTTATAGGAGTCAGGAATCGTGGGAAGAACTAAAAGTCATAAATAAAATCGAAAGAAACCCAAAGTATTTCTTTTCTTATGCCAAATCAAAGTCGAGAACAACATCCAGTATTAGGCCCCTACTTAAACAAGATAGGTCCTACACAGATGACAGCAAGGAAATGAGTGAGCTACTCAAGTCCCAGTATGACTCAGTTTTTAGCAAGCCGCTAACCAGACTGAGAGTCAAAGATCTAAATTAATTTTTTTATGAGAGAGCCACAGAATTTGGTAAACACAAGCCTTTCCGGTGTTATCCTGACGCCAAATGACTTCGAACAGGCGATAAATGACATGTCCATGCACTCTGCCCCAGGGCCAGACTCATGGAACTCCGTGTTCATCAAGAACTGCAAGAAGCCCCTATCACGTGCCTTTACCATCCTATGGAGAGGGAGCATGGAAACTGGGGTCGTCCCACAGCTACTAAAAACAACAGATATAGCCCCACTCCACAAAGGGGGCAGTAAAACAATAGCAAAGAACTACAGACCGATAGCACTAACATCCCGTATCATAAAAATCTTTGAAAGGGCCCTAAGAAGCAAGATCGCCACCCAACTAGATACCCATCAATTACACAACCCAGGGCAACATGGGTTTAGAGCAGGTCGCTCCTGTCTGTCCCAACTACTGGATCACTACAACAAGGTCCTAGATGCACTAGAAGACAAAAAGAATGCAGATGTAATATACACAGACTTTGCAAAAGCCATCGACAAGTGTGACTATGGCGTAATAGCGCACAAAATGCGTGCTAAAGGAATAACAGGAAAAGTTGGTAGATGGATCTACAATTTCCTCACAAACAGAACACAAAGAGTAGTAGTCAACAGAGCAAAGTCTGAGGCCCCTACGGTGAAAAGCTCTGTTCCACAAGGCACAGTACTCGCTCCCATCTTGTTTCTCATCCTCATAACTGACATAGAAAAGGATGTCAGCCACAGCACCGTGTCTTCTTTTGCAGATGACACCCGAATCTGTATGACAGTGTCTTCCATTGCAGACACTGCAAGGCTCCAAGCGGACATCAACCAAATCTTTCAGTGGGCTGCAGAAAACAATATGAAGTTCAACGATGAGAAATTTCAATTACTCCGATATTGTAAATATGAGGAAATTAAAACTTCATCAGAGTATAAAACAAATTCCAGCCACAATATAAAGCGAAAAACTAACGTCAAAGACCTGGGAGTGATCATGTTGGAGGATCTCACCTTCAAGGACCATAACATTGTATCAATCGCATCTGCTAGAAAAATGACAGGATGGATAATGAGAACCTTCAAAACTAGGGATGCCAAGCCCATGATGACACTCTTCAGGTCACTTGTTCTATCTAGGCTGGAATATTGCTGCACACTAACAGCACCTTTCAAGGCAGGTGAAATTGCTGACCTAGAAAATGTACAGAGAACCTTCATGGCACGCATAACGGAGATAAAACACCTCAATTACTGGGAGCGCTTGAAGTTCCTGAACCTGTATTCCCTGGAACACAGGCGGGAGAGATACATGATTATATACACCTGGAAAATCCTAGAGGGACTAATACCAAATTTGCACACGAAAATCACTCACTACGAAAGCAAAAGACTTGGCAGACGATGCAACATCCCCGTAATGAAAAGCAGGGGTGTCACTAGCACGTTAAGAGACAACACAATAAGTGTCAGAGGCCCAAGACTGTTCAACTGCCTATTAGCATACATAAAGGGGATTACCAATAGACCCCTGGCCGTCTTCAAGCAGGCACTGGACAAGCACCTAAAGTCGGTACTTGACCAGCCGGGTGTGGCTCGTACGTTGGATTGCTTGCAGCCAGCAGTAACAGCCTGTTTGATCAGGCCCTGATCCACCATGAAGCCTGGTCACAAACCGGGCCGCGGGGGCTTTGACCCCCAGAACTCTCTCCAGGTAAACTCCAGGTAAGTTAAACTGTGATTGTGACGGCCCCCTGCCAAACTAGCGGTTAAATTGTTAACCTGCCGGCCGGCAGTACCAAGGGTATGTCATCAAACCCAATCTGGGGACTGCTGAGCTGGCCTTAGAAGCAGTAATTACCAGAACACCTTACGGTATACGTCTACTGGCAGTAGAGAGTATTCGTCTGACCATCTTATATATATCTACTGGCTTCTACTGGCTTGAGAAGAAGCGCTCACCGCAGCTCACTGAGTCTGATGGCCTCAGTTACTTGACGGCCGCATTCAGTGAACTTGCAACATAGCATTCAGTGAACTTGCAACATAGCATTCAGTGAACTTGCAACATAGCATTCAGTGAACTTGCAACATAGCATTCAGTGAACTTGCAACATAGCATTCAGTGAACTTGCAACATAGCATTCAGTGAACTTGCAACATAGCATTCAGTGAACTTGCAAGTAGTATTAAACGGACCACCTTGTGGTGTGTGTCAACTGGTCTTGGAGGCGGTAGACAGTGCTCACCAGACCACCTTACGGTGTGCTTCTGCTGGCCTTAGAGAGTATTTACAGGACTACCAGGGAGTACAGTTGTAGGTGATGTCTGCTGACTCGCCGCCTACGCTGGTTAATTGTGGGCCAAGTCATCTGATGCTGTTGGTGTGACACTGTATGAAGAAAAGGTTGGTGTGACACTGAAATGGGCTGGGACCGTAGTGTGACACTGACGGAAGTATGACGGAGTGTAACACTGAAATAAGATATAGGATCGTAGTGGAACACTGAGAAGAAAAGGGTGTCGTGTGACACTGAAGAAGATCGGATTGTAGTGTACATTGAATAGTGTCATGTGACTGGATAATGAGGATGGATAATGAGAACCTTCAAAACTAGGGATTCCAAGCCCATGATGACACTCTTCAGGTCACTTGTTCTATCTAGGCTGGAATATTGCTGCACTCTAACAGCACCTTTCAAGGCAGGTGAAATTGCCGACCTAGAAAATGTACAGAGAACTTTCACGGCGCGCATAACGGAGATAAAACACCTCAATTACTGGGAGCGCTTGAGGTTCCTAAACCTGTATTCCCTGGAACGCAGGAGGGAGAGATACATGATTATATACACCTGGAAAATCCTAGAGGGACTAGTACCGAACTTGCACACGAAAATCACTCACTACGAAAGCAAAAGACTTGGCAGACGATGCACCATCGCCCCAATGAAAAGCAGGGGTGTCACTAGCACGTTAAGAGACCATACAATAAGTGTCAGGGGCCCGAGACTGTTCAACTGCCTCCCAGCACACATAAGGGGGATTACCAACAGACCCCTGGCAGTCTTCAAGCTGGCACTGGACAAGCACCTAAAGTCAGTTCCTGATCAGCCGGGCTGTGGCTCGTACGTTGGTTTGCGTGCAGCCAGCAGCAACAGCCTGGTTGATCAGGGGCTGATCCACCTGGAGGCCTGGTCACAGACCGGGCCGCGGGGGCGTTGACCCCCGAAACTCTCTCCAGGTAAACTCCAGGTGAGAAGAAAGACGCTATGCGGGTGATAGTGTGTGACGCAGAGACAAGGGTGTCGTGTGACACGGACAGCAGGAGTGTCGTGTGACGCAGAGACAAGGGTGTCGTGTGACACGAACAGCAGGAGTGGCGTGTGACACAGAGACAAGGGTGTCGTGTGACACGGAGAGCAGGAGTGTCGTGTGACACAGAGACAAGGGTGTCAAGTGACACGGACAGCAGGAGTGTCGTGTGACACGGACAGCAGGAGTGTCGTGTGACGCAGAGACAAGGGTGTCGTGTCACACGAACAGCAGGAGTGTCGTGTGACACAGAGACAAGGGTGTCGTGTGACACGGAGAGCAGGAGTGTCGTGTGACACAGAGACAAGGGTGTCAAGTGACACGGACAGCAGGAGTGTCGTGTGACACGGACATCAGGAGTGTCGTGTGACACAGAGACAAGGGTGTCGTGTGACACGGACAGGAGTGTCGTGTGACACAGAGACAAGGGTGTCGTGTGACACGGACAGCAGGAGTGTCGTGTGACACAGAGACAAGGGTGTCGTGTGACACGGACAGCAGGAGTGTCGTGTGACACAGAGACAAGGGTGTCGTGTGACACGGACAGCAGGAGTGTCGTGTGACACAGAGACAAGGGTATCGTGTGACACGGACAGCAGGAGTGTCGTGTGACACAGAGACAAGGGTGTCGTGTGACACGGACAGCAGGAGAGTCGTGTGACACAGAGACAAGGGTGTCGTGTGACACGGACAGGAGTGTCGTGTGACACAGAGACAAGGGTGTCGTGTGACACGGACAGCAGGAGTGTCGTGTGACACAGAGACAAGGGTGTCGTGTGACACGGACAGCAGGAGTGTCGTGTGACACAGAGACAAGGGTGTCGTGTGACACGGACAGCAGGAGTGTCGTGTGACACAGAGACAAGGGTGTCGTGTGACACGGACAGCAGGAGTGTCGTGTGACACAGAGACAAGGGTGTCGTGTGACACGGACAGCAGGAGTGTCGTGTGACACAGAGACAAGGGTGTCGTGTGACACGGACAGCAGGAGTGTCGTGTGACACAGAGACAAGGGTGTCGTGTGACACGGACAGCAGGAGTGTCGTGTGACACAGAGACAAGGGTGTCGTGTGACACGGACAGCAGGAGTGTCGTGTGACACAGACAAGGGTGTCGTGTGACACGGACAGCAGGAGTGTCGTGTGACACAGAGACAAGGGTGTCGTGTGACACGGACAGCAGGAGTGTCGTGTGACACAGAGACAAGGGTGTCGTGTGACACGGACAGCAGGTGTGTCGTGTGACACAGAGACAAGGGTGTCGTGTGACACGGACAGCAGGAGTGTCGTGTGACACAGAGACAAGGGTGTCGTGTGACACGGACAGCAGGAGTGTCGTGTGACACAGAGACAAGGGTGTCGTGTGACACGGACAGCAGGAGTGTCGTGTGACACGGATAGCAGGAGTGTCGTGTGACACAGAGACAAGGGTGTCGTGTGACACGGAGAGCAGGAGTGTCGTGTGACACAGAGACAAGGGTGTCAAGTGACACGGACAGCAGGAGTGTCGTGTGACACAGAGACAAGGGTGTCGTGTGACACAGAGAGCAGGAGTGTCGTGTGACACAGAGACAAGGGTGTCGTGTGACACGGACAGCAGGAGTGTCGTGTGACACAGAGACAAGGGTGTCGTGTGACAGAGACAATGGTGTCGTGTGACACAGAGACAAGGGTGTCGTGTGACACAGAGACAAGGGTGTCGTGTGACACAGAGACAAGGGTGTCGTGTGACACAGAGACAAGGGTGTCGTGTGACACAGAGACAAGGGTGTCGTGTGACACAGAGACAAGGGTGTCGTGTGACACAGAGACAAGGGTGTCGTGTGACACGGTAGTGTGGGAAAGTTGTAGTCGGTGTGTACGGTCATAAATTATTATTTATTATTTAAGGATTTGTTTGTACAAAGAAGCTAATTATAATTTATTATTGTAACATGTATATATGTATATTACACAAATAACCCGTGCGGGTTATTTGTGTATCGTTCCAGTCACGGTATTGTGCGTTTTGTTATGTATATATGTATATTATCAGACGTTAAAAATACCTCTAGACCAAACATTGTTTTTATATAATATTAAAGATCATTTATTTTAATATTTATTTTGTATCCACAACTCTTATATTACGACACTTTGTGCTTTTGTAATAGTGATAAACTAACATGTTAAACTGTGATAAACTAACATGTTAAACTGTGATAAACTAACATGTTAAACTGTGATAAACTAACATGTTAAACTGTGATAAACTAACATGTTAAACTGTGATAAACTAACATGTTAAACTGTGATAAACTCACATGTTAAACTGTGATAAACTAACATGTTAAACTGTGATAAACTCACATGTTAAACTGTGATAAACTCACATGTTAAACTGTGACAAACTCACATGTTAAACTGTGACAAACTCACATGTTAAACTGTGATAAACTAACATGTTAAACTGTGATAAACTAACATGTTAAACTGTGATAAACTAACATGTTAAACTGTGATAAACTCACATGTTAAACTGTGATAAACTAACATGTTAAACTGTGATAAACTAACATGTTAAACTGTGATAAACTAACATGTTAAACTGTGATAAACTAACATGTTAAACTGTGATAAACTCACATGTTAAACTGTGATAAACTAACATGTTAAACTGTTACAAACTAACATGTTAAACTGTGATAAACTAACATGTTAAACTGTGATAAACTAACATGTTAAACTGTGATAAACTAACATGTTAAACTGTGATAAACTCACATGTTAAACTGTGATAAACTCACATGTTAAACTGTGATAAACTAACAGGCTAAACTGTGATAAACTCACATGTTAAACTGTGATAAACTAACATATTAAACTGTGATAAACTCACATGTTAAACTGTGATAAACTAACATATTAAACTGTGATAAACTCACATGTTAAACTGTGATAAACTAACATGTTAAACTGATAAACAATAAAATAACTTTCATATATATGAATAGTGAAATGATAAAAATTAAGATATATAATTTACATTAGTACAGAATGTTAATATAGAGCGGAAGTGTACTGGTCACACCTGTAGAATGTTAATATAGAGCCGCAGTGTAGTGGTCACACCTGAAGAATGTTAATATAGAGCGGCAGTGTAGTGGTCACACCTGAAGAATGTTAATATAGAGCGGCAGTGTAGTTGTCACACCTGAAGAATGTTAATATAGAGTGGCAGTGTAGTGGTCACACCTGTAGAATGTTAATATAGAGCGGCAGTGTAGTGGTCACACCTGAAGAATGTTAATATAAAGCGGAAGTGTAGTGGTCACACCTGTAGAATGTTAATATAGAGCCGCAGTGTAGTGGTCACTGTTACGACTTAATCTTCACCGTAACAATAGGGGCACAAATAACTCCATTTTTTTTGTTAGTTTTATTTTATTACCAATCATTTAGTTTCATTGGTATTTGGTTAGTGAATTAAAATAACCACAAGCAATTATAAATGAAACACTATACAGCAAGAAACCCAATCTTACGTTCAAATTCTCATTAACAGAGTATGATACAATAATTTCAATTAATAATCTACTCTTTTAGAAAGGTATAGGGTAACGAAATAGTTATCTTTCATAAGTGACATGAATTACCAGACTAACGGCAAAGGCAAGACTTGGTATAAAGTTTTAGTTTAAGCTAGGAGCTTTGTGTTGAAGACCCGTACCGAGTCAGAGCTAGGAGCTGACTGACTCGCTCTACTACTTCATAGTCAGACTTCAGCTCTGCCAGAAGGCGACGCGTGGCGTCAATTCTAGAACCACCAATTGGTCACTACAGTAGTGGTTACACATTCGTAATACCTAACCTAATAATAATATAATATAATATTATAATTATAATAATCATGGGGAAAGATATAATATAATACAATATAATACAATGAGAGTACTGTTGATGATTCATACTGTACCCGATAATAATATATAGTCGTACCTGCTTTATCTAGCTAGTAATAAAGTGGTTCGCGATATATTATTACAGAACTTATTTTAACCAGGCCTTTTATTTTTGTATATAATGGAGTGAAGTAGGGGCGCGTAACAGTCACACCTGAAGAATGTTAATATAGAGTGGCAGTGTAGTGGTCACACCTGAAGAATGTTAATATAGAGTGGCAGTGTAGTGGTCACACCTGAAGAATGTTAATATAGAGTGGCAGTGTAGTGGTCACACCTGAAGAATGTTAATATAGAGTGGCAGTGTAGTGGTCACACCTGAAGAATGTTAATATAGAGTGGCAGTGTAGTGGTCACACCTGAAGAATGTTAATATAGAGCGGCAGTGTAGTGGTCACACCTGAAGAATGTTAATATAGAGCGGAAGTGTAGTGGTCACACCTGAAGAATGTTAATATAGAGCGGAAGTGTAGTGGTCACACCTGAAGAATGTTAATATAGAGCGGCAGTGTAGTGGTCACACCTGAAGAATGTTAATATAGAGCGGAAGTGTAGTGGTCACACCTGAAGAATGTTAATATAGAGCGGAAGTGTAGTGGTCACACCTGTAGAATGTTAATATAGAGCCGCAGTGTAGTGGTCACACCTGAAGAATGTTAATATAGAGCGGCAGTGTAGTGGTCACACCTGTAGAATGTTAATATAGAGTGGCAGTGTAGTAGTCACACCTGTGGAATGTTAATATAGAGCGGCAGTGTAGTAGTCACACCTGTAGAATGTTAATATAGAGCGGCAGTGTAGTGGTCACACCTGTACAATGTTAATATAGAGTAGCAGTGTAGTGGTCACACCTGTAGAATGTTAATATAGAGCGGCAGTGTAGTGGTCACACCTGTAGAATGTTAATATAGAGCGGCAGTGTAGTGGTCACACCTGTAGAATGTTAATATAGAGCGGCAGTGTAGTGGTCACACATGAAGAATGTTAATATAGAGCGGAAGTGCAGTGGTCACACCTGTAGAATGTTAATATAGAGCCGCAGTGTAGTGGTCACACCTGAAGAATGTTAATATAGAGTGGCAGTGTAGTGGTCACACCTGTAGAATGTTAATATAGAGCCGCAGTGTAGTGATCACACCTGAAGAATGTTAATATAGAGCGGCAGTGCAGTGGTCACACCTGTAGAATGTTAATATAGAGTGGCAGTGTAGTGGTCACACCTGTAGAATGTTAATATAGAGCGGCAGTGTAGTAGTCACACCTGTAGAATGTTAATATAGAGCGGCAGTGTAGTGGTCACACCTGTACAATGTTAATATAGAGTGGCAGTGTAGTGGTCACACCTGTAGAATGTTAATATAGAGCGGCAGTGTAGTGGTCACACCTGTAGAATGTTAATATAGAGCGGCAGTGTAGTGGTCACACCTGTAGAATGTTAATATAGAGCGGCAGTGTAGTGGTCACACCTGAAGAATGTTAATATAGAGCGGCAGTGAAGTGGTCACACCTGCAGAATGTTAATATAGAGCAGCAGTGTAGTGGTCACACTTCTAGAATGTTAATATAGAGTGGCATTGTAGTGGTCACACCTGTAGAATGTTAATATAGAGCGGCATTGTAGTGGTCACACCTGTAGAATGTTAATATAGAGCGGCAGTGTAGTGGTCACACCTGTAGAATGTTAATATAGAGCGGCATTGTAGTGGTCACACCTGTAGAATGTTAATATAGAGCGGCAGTGTGTTGGTCACACCTGTAGAATGCTAATATAGAGCCCCAGTGAAGTGGTCACACCTGAAGAATGTTAATACAGAGCGGCAGTGTAGTGGTCACACCTGTAGAATGTTAATATAGAGCGGCAATGTAGTGGTCACACCTGTAGAATGTTAATATAGAGCGGCAGTGTAGTAGTCACACCTGAAGAATGTTAATATAGAGCCGCAGTGTAGTGGTCACACCTGTAGAATGTTAATATAGAGCGGCAGTGTAGTGGTCACACCTGCAGAATGTTAATATAGAGCGGCAGTGTAGTGGTCACACATGAATGTTAATATGGAGTGGCAGTGTAGTGGTCACACCTGTAGAATGTTAATATAGAGCGGAAGTGTAGTGGTCACACCTGTAGAATGTTTATATAGAGCCGCAGTGCAGTGGTCACACCTGAAGAATGTTAATATAGAGCGGCAGTTTAGTGGTCACACCTGTAGAATGTTAATATAGAGGGGCAGTGTAGTGGTCACACCTGTAGAATGTTAATATAGAGCGGCAGTGTAGTGGTCACACCTGAAGAATGTTAATATAGAGCCGAAGTGTAGTGGTCACACCTGTAGAATGTTAATGTAGAGCGGCAGTGTAGTGGTCACACCTGTAGAATGTTAATATAGAGCGGCAGTGTAGTGGTCACACCTGTAGAATGTTAATATAGAGCAGCAGAGTAGTGGTCACACCTGAAGAATGTTAATATAGAGCCGCAATGAAGTGGTCACACCTGTAGAATGTTAATATAGAGAGGCAGTGTAGTGGTCACTCCTGTAGAATGTTAATATAGAGCGGCATTGTAGTGGTCACACCTGTAGAATGTTAATATAGAGCGGCAGTGTAGTGGTCACACCTGTAGAATGTTAATATAGAGCAACAGTGTAGTGGTCACACCTGAAGAATGTTAATATAGAGCCGCAGTGTAGTGGTCACACCTGCAGAATGTTAATATAGAGCCGCAGTGTAGTGGTCACACCTGAAGAATGTTAATATAGAGCGGCAGTGTAGTGGTCACACCTGAAGGATGTTAATATGGAGTGGCAGAGTAGTGGTCACACCTGAAGAATGTTAATATGGAGTGGCAGTGTAGTGGTCACACCTGAAGGATGTTAATATGGAGCGGCAGTGTAGTGGTCACACCTGAAGGATGTTAATATGGAGTGGCAGAGTAGTGGTCACCCCTGAAGAATGTTAATATAGAGTGGCAGTGTAGTGGTCACACCTGAAGAACGTTAATATAGAGCGGCAGTGTAGTGGTCACCCCTGAAGAATGTTAATATAGAGTGGCAGTGTAGTGGTCACACCTGAAGAATGTTAATATAGAGCGGCAGTGTAGTGGTCACACCTGAAGGATGTTAATATGGAGTGGCAGAGTAGTGGTCACACCTGAAGAATGTTAATATGGAGTGGCAGTGTAGTGGTCACACCTGAAGGATGTTAATATGGAGCGGCAGTGTAGTGGTCACACCTGAAGGATGTTAATATGGAGTGGCAGAGTAGTGGTCACCCCTGAAGAATGTTAATATAGAGCGGCAGTGTAGTGGTCAAACCTGTAGAATGTTAATATAGAGCGGCAGTGTAGTGGTCACACCTGTAGAATGTTAATATAGAGCGGCAGTGTATTGGTCACACCTGAAGAATGTTAGTATGGAGTGGCAGTGTATTGGTCACACCTGAAGAATGTTACTATGGAGTGGCAGTGTGGTGGTCACACCTGAAGAATGTCAATATGGAGTGGCAGAGTAGTGGTCACACCTGAAGAATGTTAATATGGAGTGGCAGTGTATTGGTCACACCTGAAGAATGTTAGTATGGAGTGGCAGTGTGGTGGTCACACCTGAAGAATGTCAATATGGAGTGGCAGAGTAGTGGTCACACCTGAAGAATGTTAATATGGAGTGGCAGTGTAGTGGTCACACTTGAAGAATGTTAATATGGAGTGGCAGAGTAGTTGTCACACATGAAGAATGTTAATACGGAGTGGCAGTGTAGTGGTCACACCTGAAGAATGTTAATAAGGAGTGGCAGTGTAGTGGTCTGACCTGAAGAATGTTAATATGGAGTGGCAGTGTAGTGGTCACACCTGAAGAATGTTAATATGGAGTGGATGTGTAGTGGTCACACCTGAAGAATGTTACTATGGAGTGACAGTGTAGTGGTCACACCTGAAGAATGTTAATATGGAGTGGCAGTGTAGTGGTCACACCTGAAGAATGTTAATATGGAGTGGGAGTGTAGTGGTCACACCCGAAGAATATTAATATAGAGCGGAAGTGTAGTGGTCACACCTGAAGAATGTTAATATGGAGCGGCAGTGTAGTGGTCACACCTGAAGAAAGTTAATATGGGGCGGCAGTGTAGTGGTCACTCCTGAAGAATGTTAATATGGAGCGGCAGTGTAGTGGTCACACCTGAAGAATGTTAATATGGAGTGGCAGTGTAGTGATCACACCTGAAGAATGTTAATATAGAGCGGCAGTGTAGTGGTCACACCTGTACAATGTTAATATAGAGCGGAAGTGTAGTGGTCACACCTGTAGAATGTTTATATAGAGCCGCAGTGTAGTGGTCACACCTGAAGAATGTTAATATAGAGCGGCAGTGTAGTGGTCACACCTGTAGAATGTTAATATAGAGCGGCAGTGTAGTGATCACACCTGTAGAATGTTAATATAGAGCGGCAGTGTAGTGGTCACACCTGAAGAATGTTAATATAGAGCCGCAGTGTAGTGGTCACACCTGTACAATGTTAATATAGAGCGGCAGTGTAGTGGTCACACCTGTAGAATGTTAATATAGCGGCAGTGTAGTGGTCACACCTGAAGAATGTTAATATAGAGCGGCAGTGTAGTGGTCACACCTGTAGAATGTTAATATAGAGCGGCAGTGTAGTGGTCACACCTGCAGAATGTTAATATAGAGCGGCAGTGTAGTGGTCACACCTGCAGAATGTTAATATAGAGCGGCAGTGTAGTGCTCACACCTGAAGAATGTTAACATAGAGCCGCAGTGTAGTCTTCACACCTGTAGAATGTTAATGTAGAGCGGCAGTGTAGTGGTCACACATGCAGAATGTTAATATAGAGCATCAGTGCAGTGGTCACACCTATAGAATATTAATATAGAGCGGCAGTGTAATGGTCACACCTGAAGAATGTGTGTGATGTATGGTTTGAAAAACCGACAAGTTGAAGATTGAGACACTTATGCAGCATATGGGAATCTTTATTCAGGAAACGTTTCGCCACACAGTGGCTTCATCAGTCCAGTACAAAGAGGAAGGCGTAAGGAGAGGAGGAGAATGAGGTAATCAGTCCCTCAACCTGGAGTCGATGTGTTCAGTCCATCAATCTTGTAGAATGTACAGCATAGGGCCGTAGACGTGGCTTATATACTGTAGTGAGGTGACGTGAAGCAGAAGGAGGCGGGGTCATAGTGGTACCATCCACTAGTCGAAGTAGGTCTTCGTCCAAAGGTTGAACAAGTGTTGAAGAATTCTTTGTAACAAGACCCCATGATGCTGCCGTGTCTGACAGTTGTGATGTATGGTTTGAAAAACCGACAAGTTGAAGATTGAGACACTTATGCAGCATATGGGAATCTTTATTCCCATATGCTGCATAAGTGTCTCAATCTTCAACTTGTCGGTTTTTCAAACCATACATCACAACTGTCAGACACGGCAGCATCATGGGGTCTTGTTACAAAGAATTCTTCAACACTTGTTCAACCTTTGGACGAAGACCTACTTCGACTAGTGGATGGTACCACTATGACCCCGCCTCCTTCTGCTTCACGTCACCTCACTACAGTATATAAGCCACGTCTACGGCCCTATGCTGTACATTCTACAAGATTGATGGACTGAACACATCGACTCCAGGTTGAGGGACTGATTACCTCATTCTCCTCCTCTCCTTACGCCTTCCTCTTTGTACTGGACTGATGAAGCCACTGTGTGGCGAAACGTTTCCTGAATAAAGATTCCCATATGCTGCATAAGTGTCTCAATCCTCACACCTGAAGAATGTTAATATAGAGCCGCAATGAAGTGGTCACACCTGTAGAATGTCAATACAGAGCGGCATTGTAGTGGTCACAACTGTAGAATGTTAATATAGAGCGGCAGTGTAGTGGTCACACCTGTAGAATGTTAATATAGAGCGGCAGCGTAGTGGTCACAACTGAAGAATGTTAATATAGAGCCGCAGTGTAGTGGTCACACCTGAAGAATGTTAATATAGAGCGGCAGTGTAGTGGTCACACCTGTAGAATGTTAATATAGAGCCGCAGTGTAGTGGTCACACCTGAAGAATGTTAATGTAGAGCGGCAGTGTAGTGGTCACACTTGAAGAATGTTAATATGGAGTGGCAGAGTAGTGGTCACACCTGAAGAATGTTAATATAGAGTGGCAGTGTAGTGGTCACCCCTGAAGAATGTTAATATAGAGTGGCAGTGTAGTGGTCACACCTGAAGAACGTTAATATAGAGCGGCAGTGTAGTGGTCACACCTGTAGAATGTTAATATAGAGCGGCAGTGTAGTGGTCACACCTGTAGAATGTTAATATAGAGCGGCAGTGTAGTGGTCACACCTGTAGAATGTTAATATAGAGCGGCAGTGTAGTGGTCACATCTGAAGAATGTTAATATAGAGCGGCAGTGTAGTGGTCACACCTGAAGAATGTTAATATAGAGTGGCAGTGTAGTGGTCACACCTGAAGAACGTTAATATAGAGCGGCAGTGTAGTGGTCACACCTGAAGAACGTTAATATAGAGTGGCAGTGTAGTGGTCACACCTGAAGAACGTTAATATAGAGCGGCAGTGTAGTGGTCACATAAGAACATAAGAACATAAGAAAGGAGGAACACTGCAGCAGGCCTGTTAGCCCATACTAGGCAGGTCCTTTACAATTCATTCCACTAACAAAACATTTGCCCAACCCAATTTTCAATGCCACCCAAGAAATAAGCTCTGATGTGCAAGTCCCACTCAAATCCAACCCCTCCCACTCATGTACTTATCCAACCTAAATTTGAAACTACCCAAAGCCCCAGCCTCAATAACCCAACTAGGTAGACTGTTCCACTCATCAACTACCCTATTTCCAAACCAATACTTTCCTATGTCCTTTCTAAATCTAAACTTATCTAATTTAAATCCATTACTGCGGGTTCTCTCTTGGAGAGATATCCTCAAGACCTTGTTAATATCCCCCCTATTAATACCCATCTTCCACTTATACACCTCGATCAGGTCTCCCCTCATTCTTCGTCTAACAAGTGAATGTAACTTAAGAGTCTTCAATCTTTCTTCATAAGGAAGATTTCTAATGCTATGTATTAATTTAGTCATCCTACGCTGAATGTTTTCTAACGAATTTATGTCCATTCTGTAATATGGAGACCAGAATTGAGCTGCATAATCTAGGTGAGGCCTTACTAATGATGTATAAAGCTGCAGTATGACCTCTTGACTTCTGTTGCTTACACTTCTTGATATAAATCCCAGTAATCTATTTGCCTTATTACGTACGCTTAGGCATTGCTGTCTTGGTTTAAGGTTGCTGCTTACCATAACCCCCAAGTCCTTTTCGCAATCTGTATGGCTAAGTTCTACATTATTTAACTTATAAGTGCTAGGGTTATAGACACTCCCGAGCTTCAGAACCTTGCATTTATCCACATTGAACTGCATCTGCCACTTTTCTGACCAAGAGTAGAGTTTGTCTAAATCCTCCTGAAGTTCCCTAACATCTACGTTTGAATCAATTATCCTACCTATCTTCGTGTCATCGGCGAATTTGCTCATATCACTAGCAATTCCTTCATCAAGATCATTGATATATATTATAAACAACAACGGGCCCAAGACTGATCCCTGTGGAACGCCACTTGTTACTGATCCCCACTCGGATTTAACCCCATTTATGGACACTCTCTGCTTCCTGTCTGTGAGCCATGACTCGATCCACGAGAGCACCCTCCCCCCAATGCCATGAGCTGCTACTTTCTTCAATAGTCTTTGGTGCGGAACTCTATCAAATGCCTTACTAAAATCTAAGTAAACAATATCAAATTCTTTATCGTGGTCAACAGCCTCAAAAGCTTTACTGAAGAAAGTTAATAAATTAGTTAGACAAGACCGGCCTCTTGTGAATCCATGCTGAGTATCATTAATCAAGCTATGCTTATCGAGATGGCTTCTTATAATCTCAGCTATAATTGACTCTAGCAACTTGCCTACAATTGAGGTCAGGCTTATTGGGCGGTAATTTGACGGTAACGACTTGTCCCCTGTTTTAAAAATAGGAATTACATTAGCCATCTTCCACATATCAGACACTACACCTGTTTGAAGAGATAAATTAAAAATATTAGTTAATGGTTCACAGACTTCCATTTTGCATTCCTTAAGAACCCTTGAAAAAACCTCATCAGGACCCGGTGACTTATTTTGCTTCAGTCGGTCTATCTGCTTCACAACCATTTCACTAGTGACTGTGATGTTACATAATTTATCTTCTTCTGATCCACTATAAAAATTAATTACCGGAATATTATTAGTGTCTTCCTGTGTAAAAACCGAGAGAAAATAATTATTTAAAATCGAGCACATTTCATTCTCTTTGTCAGTAAGATGCCCATAGTTATTTTTAAGGGGACCTATCTTATCTCTGACTTTTGTTCTATATACCTGGAAAAAACTTTTTGGATTAGTTTTAGAATCCCTACACCTGTAGAATGTTAATATAGAGCGGCAGTGTAGTGGTCACACCTGTAGAATGTTAATATAGAGTGGCAGTGTAGTGGTCACACCTGAAGAATGTTAATATGGAGTGGCAGTGTAGTGGTCACACCCGAAGAATATTAATATAGAGCGGCTTTGTAGTGGTCACACCTGAAGAATGTTAATATGGAGCGGCAGTGTAGTGGTCACGCCTAAAGAATGTTAATATAGAGCGGCAGCGTAGTGGTCACACCTGAAGCATGTTAATATGGAGCGGCAATGTAGTGGTCACACCTGAAGAATGTTAATATGGAGTGGCAGTGTAGTGGTCACACCTGAGGAATGTTCATATAGAGCGGCAGTGTAGTGGTCACACCTGAAGAATGTTAATATAGAGCGGCAGTCTAGTGGTCACACCTGAAGAATGAACATAAGAACATAAGAAAGGAGGAACACTGCAGCAGGCCTGTTGGCCCATACTAGGCAGGTCCTTTACAAATCATCCCAATAACAAACATTTGACCAACCCAATTTTCAATGCTACCCAAGTAACAAGCTCCGATGTGCAAGTCCCTCTCAAATCCAACCCCTCCCACTCATGTACTTATCCAACCAAAATTTGAAACTACCCAAAGTCCTAGCCTCAATAACCCAACCAGGTAGACCGTTCCACTCATCAACTACCCTATTTCCAAACCAATACTTTCCTATGTCCTTTCTAAATCTAAACTTATCTAATTTAAATCCATTACTGCGGGTTCTCTCTTGGAGAGATATCCTCAAGACCTTGTTAACATAAGAACATAAGAATGTAGGAACACTGCAGAAGGCCTACTGGCCCATACGAGGCAGGTCCTTATCAAAACGACATCTACCTAAAGCTACTCAAGAAACAACTCTCACACCCCCCAACACCAATCAAACCCAGCCCCTCCCACTCATATATTTGTCCAGTCTCTTCTTAAAGCTGCCCAAGGTCCTAGCCTCTATCACCCCACTGGGAAGACTGTTCCACGCATCTACAACTCTGTTAGAAAACCAGTACTTACCTATGTCCTTTCTAAATCTAAATTTATCCAACTTAAATCCATTATTCCTGGTTCTTACCTGGTTCGACACCCTCAGTACTTTATTAATGTCTCCCTTGTTTATGCCCGTCATCCACTTATACACTTCAATGATATCTCCCCTCATTCTACGCCTCTCCAGAGAGTGGAGATTTAAGGCTTTAAGTCTATCTTCATACGGGAGGTTCCTTACACAGTAAATCATTTTAGTCATTCTTCTCTGTATGTTCTCTAATGAGTCTATGTCCATCCTGTAGTAAGGGGACCAAAACTGAGCAGCATAATCTAAATGAGGCCTCACTAGTGATGTATAGAGCTGTAAAATAACTTTTGGACTTCTGTTACTTATACTTCTTGAGATAAATCCAAGTAATCTGTTGGCCTTGTTGCGCACACTGAGGCACTGCTGTCTTGGCTTTAGATTTCTGCTTACCATGACTCCCAAGTCTTTTTCACATTCTGTATGACCAAGCTCTACTTCACCTAGATTATAGCTTCGAGGGTTATTTTCATTACCAAGGGCAAGTACCTTACACTTATCCACATTAAACTTCATCTGCCATTTCTCAGACCAAGACATTAATTTGTTCAAATCGTCCTGGAGTTCATTCATATCCTCCTCAGAGTGAATTATACGGCCTATCTTTGTATCATCAGCAAACTTACTCATGTCACTAGTAATCCCTTCATCAAGGTCATTAATGTAAATTATGAACAAGAGAGGGCCTAAAACTGATCCTTGTGGAACGCCACTAGTGACTAATCCCCATTCAGATTTCACTCCATTAATGGTAACTCTCTGCTTTCTATTGGTAAGCCATGCCTCAATCCATGCTAGAACTTTACCTCCTATGCCATGAGCTGCCACTTTTCTTAAGAGTCTCTTGTGAGGTACTCTGTCGAAGGCTTTACTAAAATCCAAATAAACAATATCATATTCCTTATCACTGTCAACTGCCTCAAATGTTCTATTGAAGAACGTCAGTAAGTTTGTCAGGCAGGAACGACCTCTCGTGAATCCATGCTGAGATTCATTTATCAAGTTATGCTCTTCAAGGTGACTTCTGATAATGTCAGCTATAATTGATTCTAACAACTTGCCCACTATAGATGTCAGGCTTATTGGACGGTAATTTGAAGGAGTGGACTTATCCCCTGATTTGAATATAGGAACCACATTAGCCATCTTCCACATCTCTGGCACAACACTGGTAAGGATGGACGCATTGAATACACTCGTTAATGGCTGACTAAGCTCCATCTTGCATTCCTTAAGTACCCTTGAAAACAACTCATCGGGTCCCGGGGACTTATTTTGTTTCAGTTTGTCTATCTGTTTAATAACCATGTCCCTCGTGACAGTAATATTAGTTAACTTAAATTCATCAGGAACTAAATAATTGTTAATTACTGGAATCTCATTTACATCTTCCTGTGTAAAAACTGACAAAAAATAGTCATTAAATAAGGAACACATTTCCAGTTCATTATCCGTCAGCTGTCCATTCCCAGATTTCAGAGGTCCTACTTTTTCCTTCACCTTCGTCCTATACACTTGAAAGAACCCCTTTGGATTAGTCTTTGATTCATTAGTGACTCTAATTTCATAGTCACGTTTAGCCTTTCTAATCGCCTTTTTTACTTCTCTTTTAAGGTGAACATATTGGTCAGTAAGGTTAACCTCTCCTCTTCTGATGCGCCTATAAATTCCCCTTTTCTCCCCTAATAGATGTTAATATCCCCTTTATTAATACCTATCTTCCACTTATACACTTCGATCAGGTCTCCCCTGATTCTTCGTCTAACAAGTGAATGTAACTTAAGAGTCTTCAATCTTTCTTCATAAGGAAGATTTCTAATGCTATGTATTAATTTAGTCATCCTACGCTGAATGTTTTCTAACGAATTTATGTCCATTCTGTAATATGGAGACCAGAATTGAGCTGCATAATCTAGGTGAGGCCTTACTAATGATGTATAAAGCTGCAGTATGACCTCTTGACTTCTGTTGCTTACACTTCTTGATATAAATCCCAATAATCTATTTGCCTTATTACGTACGCTTAGGCATTGCTGTCTTGGTTTAAGGTTGCTGCTTACCATAACCCCCAAGTCCTTTTCGCAATCTGTATGGCTAAGTTCTACATTATTTAACTTATAAGTGCTAGGGTTATGGACACTCCCGAGCTTCAGAACCTTGCATTTATCTACATTGTACTGCATCTGCCACTTTTCTGACCAAGAGTAGAGTTTGTCTAAATCCTTTTGAAGTTCCCTAACATCTACGTTTGAATCAATTATCCTACCTATCTTCGTGTCATCGGCGAATTTGCTCATATCACTAGTAATTCCTTCATCAAGATCATTGATATATATTATAAACAACAACGGGCCCAAGACTGATCCCTGTGGAACGCCACTTGTTGCTGATCCCCACTCGGATTAACCCCATTTATGGACACTCTCTGCTTCCTGTCTGTGAGCCATGATTCGATCCACGAGAGCACCCTTCCCCCAATGCCATGAGCTGCTACTTTCTTCAACAGTCTTTGGTGCGGAACTCTATCAAATGCCTTACTAAAATCTAAGTAAACAATATCAAATTCTTTATCGTGGTCAACAGCCTCAAAAGCTTTACTGAAGAAAGTTAATAAATTAGTTAGACAAGACCGGCTTCTTGTGAATCCATGCTGAGTATCATTAATCAAGCTATGCTTATCGAGATGGCTTCTTATAATCTCAGCTATAATTGACTCTAGTAATTTGCCTACAATTGAGGTCAGGCTTATTGGGCGGTAATTTGACGGTAACGACTTGTCCCCTGTTTTAAAAATAGGAATTACATTAGCCATCTTCCACATATCAGACACTACACCTGTTTGAAGAGATAAATTAAAAATATTAGTTAATGGTTCACAGACTTCCATTTTGCATTCCTTTAGAACCCTTGAAAAAACCTCATCAGGACCCGGTGACTTATTTTGCTTCAGTCGGTCTATCTGCTTCACAACCATTTCACTAGTGACTGTGGTGTTACATAATTTATCTTCTTCTGACCCACTATAAAAATTAATTACTGGAATATTATTAGTGTCTTCCTGTGTAAAAACCGAGAGAAAATAATTATTTAAAATCGAGCACATTTCATTCTCTTTGTCAGTAAGATGCCCATAGTTATTTTTAAGGGGACCTATCTTATCTCTGACTTTTGTTCTATATACCTGGAAAAAACTTTTTGGGTTAGTTTTAGAATCCCTAGCAACTTTAATTTCATAGTCCCTTTTAGCTTTTCTTATCCCCTTTTTAATGTCCCTCTTAATGTCAATATACTGATTCATAAGATGACCCTCGCCTCTTTTGATACGCCTATAAATTCCTTTCTTATGCCCTAGTGGATATTTCAGCCTATTATTCATCCATTTTGGGTCATTTCTATTTGATCTAATTTCTTTATAAGGGATAAACGTTCTTTGAGCAGCATGTATTGTGTTCAGAAAACTGTCATACTGATAGCTCTCTTCGTTACCCCAGTCAACAGATGATAAGTGTTCTCTAAGCCCATCGTAATCTGCTAAGCGAAAATCTGGGACTGTTACTGAGTTATCCCTACTATCATACTTCCATTCAATTCTACATGTAATTGATTTGTGGTCGCTAGCACCCAGTTCCTCTGAAACTTCTAAATTATTAACAAGGGATTCATTGTTTGCCAGAACTAAGTCAAGCAGGTTATTACCCCTTGTAGGTTCTGTCACAAACTGCTTCAAAAAACAATCCTGAACTACTTCTAAGAAGTCGTATGATTCTAAATTCCCAGTCAAGAAATTCCAATCAATATGACTAAAGTTAAAGTCTCCTAGAATTACTACATTATCGTGCCTTTTGGCCCTAACAATTTCCTCCCATAGTAGTCTCCCCTGGTCCCTATCTAAATTTGGGGGACGGTATATCACACCTAAAATTAACTTTTCATGCCCCTCTGAAAATTCTATCCAAACAGACTCTGTATGTGTTACTTCAAACTTAATACCCGTTTTTATCCAACAGTTCAAGCGATCTCGGACATACAGTGCCACCCCACCCCCCTTCCCGATACTTCTATCTACTTGGAACAATTTAAAACCCTGAATGTGACATTCTGCAGGCATGTCCCGACTTTTTGAATTAAACCACGTCTCAGTAATGGCAAATACATCTATGTTACCTGCACTAGCAACTAGTCTCAACTCGTCCATCTTATTCCTAGCACTGCGACTATTTGTGTAATAAATACTTAAAGACCCTCCTCTCTCTTTACCCTTCCTGCTCCTTTCTGTTATTCCACTAAACCTATTACTGTCCTTGTCAATTAGTGACACTGGCTTTCCAATATCCACCTTATTTTACCTATTACTAGTTCTCCTAGTACTCATATTACTACCCTGAGACTTCACAGTTTTCCCGCAAAAACCCATACCACTAACTATTTCTAGTTTAAAGACCTAACAGCACCCTCCACTGCGTTGGTCAGTGCTCCCACCCCACACCTAGATAAGTGAACCCCATCCCTGGCATACATGTCATTTCTGCCATAGAAGAGGTCCCAGTTATCAATGAATGTTTCCGCATTTTCCTTACAGTATTTGTCCAGCCAGCAATTGACACCAATTGCTCTGGACAACCATTCATTTCCAACTCCTCTCCTTGGCAAAATGCCACATATGACAGGTTTCCCACCCTTCCTCCTAATTATCTCTATTGCTGACCTATACCTGCTAATCAGGTCCTCACTCCTACGTCTGCCAACATCGTTGCCTCCAGCACTGAGACAGATAATAGGATTGCTCCCATTACCTCTCATGATGTCATCCAGACGGCTAACAATATCCTTCATCCCAGCCCCAGGAAAACACACTCTCTGCCTCCTACTCCTATCCTTCAAGCAGAATGCCCTATCCATGTACCTAATCTGGCTATCCCCAACAACAACAATGTTTTTACCTTCCTTGGCGTCGTCCGTCGTGATGCTCCGAGTAGTCGACTCACATTCGCCAGGTTGCATTACACCACTTGTAGAATTCGTCAAGACGTTCTCGATGGTCTTCGTTGGGGTTTCTAGGGATGTCTCACTCACGTCTGCCAATGCTTCTTTGGTGCTCGTTGTGGCATTCCCAGTAGAACGCTCACATTCGTCAGGTAGCACCGAGAATGTGTTGGAAGTTTCAACGGTAGTCTTCTGGTTTCTCGTTGTTTCTGCCTCTCCAACCGTTTTCTTGATCTTCAGCTTGGTTCCATGTTGCCCGGCCACTGACCAAGCTCCCCTCTTAACCTGGGGACTCACAACAGAAGGATTACTACGAATCCTCTTGTTCTCCTCCGTTAATCGCCGTATCTCCATCTTAGCAACTCTGAGCTCTTCTCTCAGCAGCTGGTAAAGTTGTTCAAGAGAGGGCATCCTGGTTCAGATTCACAGAGAGCACACAAACAGGTCTTCACAGAGCTAAGTACACGTCACCACTGAGCTAAGTACACGTCACCACTGAGCTAAGTACAGAGTAGTGATCACACCTGAAGAATGTTAATATAGAGCGGCAGTGTAGTGGTCACACCTGAAGAATGTTAATATGGAGCGGCAGTGTAGTGGTCACACCTGAAGAATGTTAATATAGAGCGGCAGTGTAGTGGTCACACCTGAAGAATGTTAATATAGAGCGGCAGTGTAGTTGTCACACCTGAAGAATGTTAATATAGAGCCGCAATGTACATAAGAACATAAGAAAGGAGGAACACTGCAGCAGGCCTGTTGGCCCATACTAGGCAGGTCCTTTACAATTCATTCCACTAACAAAACATTTGACCAACCCAATTTTCAATGCTACCCAAGAAATAAGCCCTGATGTGCAAGTCCCACTCAAATCCAACCCCTCCCACTCATGTATTTATCCAACCAAAATTTGAAACTATCCAAAGTCCCAGCCTCAATAACCCAACTAGGTAGACTGTTCCACTCATCAACTACCCTATTTCCTAACCAGTACTTTCCTGTGTCCTTTCTAAATCTAAACTTATCTAATTTAAATCCATTACTGCGGGTTCTCTCTTGGAGAGATATCCTCAAGACCTTATTAATATCCCCTTTGTTAATACCTATCTTCCACTTATACACTTCGATCAGGTCTCCCCTCATTCTTCGTCTAACAAGTGAATGTAACTTAAGAGTCTTCAACCTTTCTTCATAAGGAAGATTTCTAATGTAGTGGTCACACCTAAAAGATGTTAATACAGAGCGCCAGTGTAGTGGTCACACCTGAAGAATGTTAATATAGAGCGGCATTGTAGTGGTCACACCTGTAGAATGTTAATATGGAGCGGCAGTGTAGTGGTCACATCTGAAGAATGTTAATATAGAGCTGCAGTGTAGTGGTCAATGCTGAGGAATGTTAATATGGAGCGTCAGTGTAGTGGTCACATCTGAAGAATGTTAATATGGAGCGGCAGTGTAGTGGTCACTCCTGAAGAATGTCAATAAGGAGCGGCAGTGTACTGGTCGCACCTGAAGAATGTTAATATAGAGCGGCAGTGAAGTGGTCACACCTGAAGAATGTTAAAATAGAGCGGCAGTGTAGTGGTCACACCTGAAGAATGTTAATATAGAGTGGCAGTGTAGTGGTCACCCCTGAACAATGTTAATATGGAGCGGCAGTGTAGTGGTCACTCCTGAAGAATGTTAATATAGAGCGTCAGTGTAGTGGCCACTCCTGAAGAATGTTAATATGGAGCGGCAGTGTAGTGGTCACACCTGAAGAAAGTTAATATGGAGCAGCAGTGTAGTGGTCACACCTGAAGAATGTTAATATGGAGCGGCAGTGTAGTGGTCACACCTGAAGAATGTTAATATGGAGTGGCAGTGTAGTGGTCACACCTGCAGAATGTTAATATGGAGCGGCAGTGTAGTGGTCACACCTGAAGAATGTTAATATGGAGCGGCAGTGTAGTGGTCACACCTAAAGAATGTTAATATAGAGCGGCAGTGTAGTGGTCACACCTGAAGCATGTTAATATGGAGCGGCAATGTTGTGGTCACACCTGAAGAATGTTAATATGGAGTGGCAGTGTAGTGGTCACACCTGAAGAATGTTCATATAGAGCGGCAGTGTAGTGGTCACACCTGAAGAATGTTAATATAGAGCGGCAGTGTAGTGGTCACACCTGAAGAATGTTAATATAGAGTGGCAGTGTAGTGGTCACACCTGAAGAATGTTAATATGGAGCGGCAGTGTAGTGGTCACACCTGAAGAATGTTAATATGGAGCGGCAGTGTAGAGGTCACACATGAAGAATGTTAATTTGGAGTGGCACTGTAGTGGTCACACCTGAAGAATGTTAATATGGAACGGCAGTGTAGTGGTCACACCTGAAGAATGTTAATATGGAGCGGCAGTGTAGTGGTCACACCTAAAGAATGTTAATATAGAGCGGCAGTGTAGTGGTCACACCTGAAGAATGTTAATATGGAGCGGCAATGTAGTGGTCACACCTGAAGAATGTTAATATAGAGCGGCAGTGTAGTGGTCACACCTGAAGAATGTTAATATAGAGCGGCAGTGTAGTGGTCACACCTGAAGAATGTTAATATAAAGTGGCAGTGTAGTGGTCACATCTGAAGAATGTTAATATGGAGCGGCAGTGTAGTGGTCACACCTGAAGAATGCTAATATGGAGTGGCAGTGTAGTGATCACACCTGAAGAATGTTAATATGGAGTGGCAGTGTAGTGGTCACACCTCAAGAATGTTAATATAGAGCGGCAGTGTAGTGGTCACACATGAAAAATGTCAATAAGGAGCGGCAGTGTAGTGGTCACACCTGAAGAATGTTAATATGGATCGGCAGTGTAGTGGTCACACCTGAAGAATATCAATATGGAGTGGCAGTGTAGTGGTCACACCTGAAGAATGTTAATATAGAGTGGCAGTGTAGTGGTCACACCTGAAGAATGTTAATATAGAGTGGCAGTGTAGTGGTCACACCTGAAGAATGTTAATATAGAGTGGCAGTGTAGTGGTCACACCTGAAGAATGTTAATATAGAGTGGCAGTGTAGTGGTCACTCCTGAAGAATGTTAATATAGAGTGGCAGTGTAGTGGTCACACCTGAAGAATGTTAATATAGAGTGGCAGTGTAGTGGTCACACCTGAAGAATGTTAATATAGAGTGGCAGTGTAGTGGTCACACCTGAAGAATGTTAATATAGAGTGGCAGTGTAGTGGTCACACCTGAAGAATGTTAATATAGAGTGGCAGTGTAGTGGTCACTCCTGAAGAATGTTAATATAGAGTGGCAGTGTAGTGGTCACACCTGAAGAATGTTAATATAGAGCGGCAGTGTAGTGGTCACACCTGAAGAATGTTAATATAGAGTGGCAGTGTAGTGGTCACACCTGAAGAATGTTAATATAGAGTGGCAGTGTAGTGGTCACACCTGAAGAATGTTAATATAGAGTGGCAGTGTAGTGGTCACAACTGAACAAATCTCTGAGTTAGAAATGTTCAAAGATGAACTATAAAATGTCTGCCCGAGTTGAACAATATGAACTATGATGATAGTTTGATAACACTGAAGTTGTTCATGTTGACTTATAACAGGAAGAGCGGAGACATGTTAACAACATATAAGATCTTGGAAGAGTAGATAAAAATTTGTTATCACCTTCAACAGGGATAACAAGAAGTCATATTTATAATTTAAGGAAAAAGTAGAGTGGAAAAGAGAGAAGAAAACTTTCCTTGAGAGTTGACCAATGGAATGTATTAAAGAAAGTATTAGTAAGTGCTGCAAACATTGGTAATTTTACAACAATATATTATGAAAATGGTATTAAGGACGAGATAACACCAACATAAAGGCGCTGTTGTAACTACCAACAAGTGTATTACACACAAACAAAACGAAACAAAAAAATTTTTATATAACAGTGTCTGTAGACAAGCGCCTTTAGCAGTTGATAACTAACACACACACACACACACACACACACACACACACACACACACACACACACACACACACGACCAGAGTCACTGACGTGTATTGTATGCAAAATTATGGGGAAGATTACCAGGAGGAGAGTGGTGGAACACCTGGAACGGAACAAGAGTATAAACGCCAACCAGCATGGGTTTATGGAAGGCAAATCCTGTGTCACAATCCTTCTGGAGTTTTATGATAAAGTAACAGAAGTAAGACACGAGAGAGAGGAGTGGGTTGATTGCATCTTCTTGGACTGCAAGAAGGCTTTCGACACATTTCCTCACAAGAGATTAGTGCAGAAACTAGAGGATCAGGCGCATATAACAGGAAGGGCACTGCAATGGATCAAAGAATACCAAACAAGGAGGCAGCAGCGAGTCATGGTACGTGATGATGTATCACAGTGGGCACCCGTGACGAGCGGGGTCCCACGGGGGTCGGTCCTAGGACCAGTGCTGTTTTTGGTATATATGAATGACATGGGGGAAGGGATAGACTCAGAGATGTCCCTGTTCGCAGACGATGTAAAGTTAGTGAGAAGAATTAAATCAGATGAAGATCAGGCATGACTTCAAAGAGACCTGGACAGGCTGGACACCTGGTCCAGCAACTGGCTTCTCGAATTTAACCCTGCCAGATGCAAAGTCATGAAGATCGGAGAAGGGCAAAGAAGACCGCAGACAGAGTATAGGCTAGGTGGCAAAGACTGCAAACCTCGATCAAGGAGAAAAATCTTGGTGTGAGTATAACACCGAGCATGTCTCCGGAAGCACACATCAACCAGATAACTGCTGCAGCATCTGGGCGACTGGCAAACCTGAGATTAGCGTTCCGATACCTAACTAAGGAATCTTTCAAGACACTGTACACTGTGTACGTCAGGCCCATGTTGAAGTATGCAGCACCAGTATGGGACCCACACCTGGCCAAATACGTCAATAAATTAGAGAAAGTGCAAAGTTTTGCAACAAGACTAGTCCCGGAGCTGAGGGGCATATCCTAGGAGGACAGGTTAAGGGAACTCAAACTGACAACACTGGAGGAGATGGTGGATAGGGAAGGACATGGTAACAACATATAAAATACAGAGAAAAAAAGACATGGTGGATAGGCACAGAATGTTTCAGAGATGGGACACAACAACAAGGAGTCACAACTGGAAGTTGAAGACTCAGATGAGTCACAGGGATGTTACGAAGTATTTCTTTAGTTATAGAGTTGTCAGGAAGTAGGACAATCTGGAGAGTGATGTAGTGGAGGTAGGATCTATACATAGGCTTAAGAAGAGGTACGATACAGCACATGGAGCAGGGAGAGAGTGACCTAGTAGCGACCAGTGAAGAGGCGGGGCCAGGAGCTATGAATTGACCCCTGCAACCACAGGTCAATACACACACATTTCTAATATTTCACACATGTCTTACTCATCAACCTATCAGCACTGTGCGTGTGCGAGAGTGCACGCACTCACGCATGTATGTGCGTGTACTAGAGTACACACACATTCTCACACACGTGTGAGTATGTGTGTGTGTGTGTGTGTGTGTGTGTGGATGTACATGTACTCACGTTCAATACCTCCGTTAACGACCGCTGAATTACCAGACTGACGACCACTGTTGCTGCTGATGGTCAATGTTTGTTTACATGCTGTCACTTGATTGTTCAACAAGTGCCAGCTGTCTGCTGTTCCCTTTGTCTGTTTACAACCATACTGGGGTATTTATTAGTATACTGGAGCATTTATAACTATACTAGAGCACTTACAACTATACTGGAGTATTTACAACTGTACTGTAAGCTGTGAGAAACCCTGTTGTGTAAGCTGTGAGGAACACTGCTGTGTAAGCTGTGAGAAACACTGCTGTGTAAACTGTGAGAAACACTGCTGTGTAAGCTGTGAGAAACACTGCTGTGTAGGCTGTGAGAAACACTGCTGTGTAAGCTGTGAGAAACACTGCTGTGTAAGCTGTGAGAAACACTGCTGTGTAAGCTGTGAGAAACACTGCTGTGTAAGCTGTGAGAAACACTGCTGTGTAAGCTGTGAGAAAACACTACTGTGTAAGCTGTGAGAAACACTGCTGTGTAAGCTGTGAGAAACACTGCTGTGTAAGCTGTGAGAAACACTGCTGTGTAAGGTGTGAGAAACAGTGCTGTGTAAGCTGTGAGAAACACTGCTGTGTAAGCTGTGAGAAACACTGCTGTGTAAGCTGTGAGAAACACTGCTGTGTAAGCTGTGAGAAACACTGCTGTCTAAGCTGTGAGAAACACTGATGTGCAAGCTGTGAAGAACACTGCTGTGTAAGCTGTGAGAAACACTGCTGTATAAGCTGTGAGAGAACACTGCTGTGTAAGCTGTGAAAAACACTGCTGTGTAAGCTGTGAGAAACACTGCTGAGCAAGCTGTGAGAAACACTGCTGTGTAAGCTGTGAGAAACACTGCTGTGTAAGCTGCGAGAAAACACTGCTGTGTAAGCTGTGAGAAACACTGCCGTCTAAGCTGTGAGAAACACTGATTTGCTATGTAAGCTGTGAGAGAACACTGCTGTGTAAGCTGTGAGAGAACACTGCTGTGTAAACCGTGAAAAACACTGCTGTGTAAGCTGTGAGAAACACTGCTGTGTGAGCTGTGAGAGAACACTGCTGTGTAAGCTGTGAGAAACACTGCTGTCTAAGCTGTGAGAAACACTGCTTTGCTATGTAAGCTGTGAGAGAACACTGCTGTGTAAGCTGTGAGAGAACACTGCTGTGTAAGCTGTGAGAAACACTGCTGTGTAAGCTGTGAGAAACACTGCTGTGTGAGCTGTGATAAACACTACTGTGTAAGCTGTGAGAAACACTGTTGTGTAAGCTGTGAGAAACACTGCTGTGTAAGCTGTGAGAAACAATGCTGTGTAAGCTGTGAGAAACACTGCTGTGTAAGCTGTGAGAAACACTGCTGTGTAAGCTGTGAGAAACACTGCTGCGTAAGCTGCGAGAAACACTACTGTGTAAGCTATGAGAAACACTGCAGTGTAAGCTGTGAGAAACACTGCTGTGTAAGCTGTGAGAAACACTGCTGTGTAAGCTGTGAGAAACACTGCTGTGCAAGCTGTGAGAAACACTGCTGTGTAAGCTGTGAGAAACACTGCTGTGTAAGCTGTGAGAAACACTGCTGTGTAAGCTGCGAGAAACACTACTGTGTAAGCTGTGAGAAACACTGCTGTGTAAGCTGTGAGAAACACTGCTGTGTAAGCTGTGAGAAACACTGCTGTGTAAGCTGTGAGAAACACTGCTGTGCAAGCTGTGAGAAACACTGCTGTGTAAGCTGTGAGGAACACTGCTGTGTAAGCTGTGAGAAACACTGCTGTGTAAACTGTGAGAAACACTGCTGTGTAAGCTGTGAGAAACACTGCTGTGTAAGCTGTGAGAAACACTGCTGTGTAAGCTGTGAGAAACACTGCTGTGTAAGCTGTGAGAAACACTGCTGTGTAAGCTGTGAGAAACACTGCTGTGTAAGCTGTGAGAAACACTGCTGTGTAAGCTGTGAGAAACACTACTGTGTAAGCTGTGAGAACCACTGCTGTGTAAGCTGTGAGAAACACTGCTGTGTAAGCTGTGAGAAAAACTGCTGTGTAAGGTGTGAGAAACAGTGCAGTGTAAGCTGTGAGAAACACTGCTGTGTAAGCTGTGAGAAACACTGCTGTGTAAGCTGTGAGAAACACTGCTCTGTAAGCTGTGAGAAACACTGCTGTCTAAGCTGTGAGAAACACTGATGTGCAAGCTGTGAAGAACACTGCTGTGTAAGCTGTGAGAAACACTGCTGTGTAAGCTGTGAGAGAACACTGCTGTGTAAGCTGTGAAAAACACTGCTGTGTAAGCTGTGAGAAACACTGCTGAGCAAGCTGTGAGAAACACTGCTGTGTAAGCTGTGAGAAACACTGCTGTGTAAGCTGCGAGAAAACACTGCTGTGTAAGCTGTGAGAAACACTGCCGTCTAAGCTGTGAGAAACACTGATTTGCTATGTAAGCTGTGAGAGAACACTGCTGTGTAAGCTGTGAGAGAACACTGCTGTGTAAACTGTGAAAAACACTGCTGTGTAAGCTGTGAGAAACACTGCTGTGTGAGCTGTGAGAGAACACTGCTGTGTAAGCTGTGAGAAACACTGCTGTCTAAGCTGTGAGAAACACTGCTTTGCTATGTAAGCTGTGAGAGAACACTGTTGTGTAAGCTGTGAGAGAACACTGCTGTGTAAGCTGTGAGAAACACTGCTGTGTAAGCTGTGAGAAACACTGCTGTGTGAGCTGTGATAAACACTACTGTGTAAGCTGTGAGAAACACTGTTGTGTAAGCTGTGAGAAACACTGCTGTGTAAGCTGTGAGAAACAATGCTGTGTAAGCCGTGAGAAACACTGCTGTGTAAGCTGTGAGAAACACTGCTGTGTAAGCTGTGAGAAACACTGCTGTGTAAGCTGTGAGAAACACTGCTGTGCAAGCTGTGAGAAACACTGCTGTGTAAGCTGTGAGAAACACTGCTGTGTAAGCTGTGAGAAACACTGCTGTGTAAGCTGCGAAAAACACTACTGTGTAAGCTGTGAGAAACACTGCTGTGTAAGCTGTGAGAAACACTGCTGTGTAAGCTGTGAGAAACACTGCTGTGTAAGCTGTGAGAAACACTGCTGTGTAAGCTGTGAGAAACACTGCTGTCTAAGCTGTGAGAAACACTGATGTGCAAGCTGTGAAGAACACTGCTGTGTAAGCTGTGAGAAACACTGCTGTATAAGCTGTGAGAGAACACTGCTGTGTAAGCTGTGAAAAACACTGCTGTGTAAGCTGTGAGAAACACTGCTGAGCAAGCTGTGAGAAACACTGTTGTGTAAGCTGTGAGAAACACTGCTGTGTAAGCTGCGAGAAAACACTGCTGTGTAAGCTGTGAGAAACACTGCCGTCTAAGCTGTGAGAAACACTGATTTGCTATGTAAGCTGTGAGAGAACACTGCTGTGTAAGCTGTGAGAGAACACTGCTGTGTAAACCGTGAAAAACACTGCTGTGTAAGCTGTGAGAAACACTGCTGTGTGAGCTGTGAGAGAACACTGCTGTGTAAGCTGTGAGAAACACTGCTGTCTAAGCTGTGAGAAACACTGCTTTGCTATGTAAGCTGTGAGAGAACACTGCTGTGTAAGCTGTGAGAGAACACTGCTGTGTAAGCTGTGAGAAACACTGCTGTGTAAGCTGTGAGAAACACTGCTGTGTGAGCTGTGATAAACACTACTGTGTAAGCTGTGAGAAACACTGTTGTGTAAGCTGTGAGAAACACTGCTGTGTAAGCTGTGAGAAACAATGCTGTGTAAGCTGTGAGAAACACTGCTGTGTAAGCTGTGAGAAACACTGCTGTGTAAGCTGTGAGAAACACTGCTGCGTAAGCTGCGAGAAACACTACTGTGTAAGCTATGAGAAACACTGCAGTGTAAGCTGTGAGAAACACTGCTGTGTAAGCTGTGAGAAACACTGCTGTGTAAGCTGTGAGAAACACTGCTGTGCAAGCTGTGAGAAACACTGCTGTGTAAGCTGTGAGAAACACTGCTGTGTAAGCTGTGAGAAACACTGCTGTGTAAGCTGCGAGAAACACTACTGTGTAAGCTGTGAGAAACACTGCTGTGTAAGCTGTGAGAAACACTGCTGTGTAAGCTGTGAGAAACACTGCTGTGTAAGCTGTGAGAAACACTGCTGTGCAAGCTGTGAGAAACACTGCTGTGTAAGCTGTGAGGAACACTGCTGTGTAAGCTGTGAGAAACACTGCTGTGTAAACTGTGAGAAACACTGCTGTGTAAGCTGTGAGAAACACTGCTGTGTAAGCTGTGAGAAACACTGCTGTGTAAGCTGTGAGAAACACTGCTGTGTAAGCTGTGAAAAACACTGCTGTGTAAGCTGTGAGAAACACTGCTGTGTAAGCTGTGAGAAACACTGCTGTGTAAGCTGTGAGAAACACTACTGTGTAAGCTGTGAGAAACACTGCTGTGTAAGCTGTGAGAAACACTGCTGTGTAAGCTGTGAGAAACACTACTGTGTAAGCTGTGAGAAACACTGCTGTGTAAGCTGTGAGAAACACTGCTGTGTAAGCTGTGAGAAACACTGCTGTGTAAGGTGTGAGAAACAGTGCAGTGTAAGCTGTGAGAAACACTGCTGTGTAAGCTGTGAGAAACACTGCTGTGTAAGCTGTGAGAAACACTGCTCTGTAAGCTGTGAGAAACACTGCTGTCTAAGCTGTGAGAAACACTGATGTGCAAGCTGTGAAGAACACTGCTGTGTAAGCTGTGAGAAACACTGCTGTGTAAGCTGTGAGAGAACACTGCTGTGTAAGCTGTGAAAAACACTGCTGTGTAAGCTGTGAGAAACACTGCTGAGCAAGCTGTGAGAAACACTGCTGTGTAAGCTGTGAGAAACACTGCTGTGTAAGCTGCGAGAAAACACTGCTGTGTAAGCTGTGAGAAACACTGCCGTCTAAGCTGTGAGAAACACTGATTTGCTATGTAAGCTGTGAGAGAACACTGCTGTGTAAGCTGTGAGAGAACACTGCTGTGTAAACTGTGAAAAACACTGCTGTGTAAGCTGTGAGAAACACTGCTGTGTGAGCTGTGAGAGAACACTGCTGTGTAAGCTGTGAGAAACACTGCTGTCTAAGCTGTGAGAAACACTGCTTTGCTATGTAAGCTGTGAGAGAACACTGTTGTGTAAGCTGTGAGAGAACACTGCTGTGTAAGCTGTGAGAAACACTGCTGTGTAAGCTGTGAGAAACACTGCTGTGTGAGCTGTGATAAACACTACTGTGTAAGCTGTGAGAAACACTGTTGTGTAAGCTGTGAGAAACACTGCTGTGTAAGCTGTGAGAAACAATGCTGTGTAAGCCGTGAGAAACACTGCTGTGTAAGCTGTGAGAAACACTGCTGTGTAAGCTGTGAGAAACACTGCTGTGTAAGCTGTGAGAAACACTGCTGTGCAAGCTGTGAGAAACACTGCTGTGTAAGCTGTGAGAAACACTGCTGTGTAAGCTGTGAGAAACACTGCTGTGTAAGCTGCGAGAAACACTACTGTGTAAGCTGTGAGAAACACTGCTGTGTAAGCTGTGAGAAACACTGCTGTGTAAGCTGTGAGAAACACTGCTGTGTAAGCTGTGAGAAACACTGCTGTGTAAGCTGTGAGAAACACTGCTGTGTAAGCTGTGAGAAACACTGCTGTGTAAGCTGTGAGAAACACTGTTGTGTAAGCTGTGAGAAACACTGCTGTGTAAGCTGTGAGAAACACTGCTGTGTAAGCTGCGAGAAACACTACTGCGTAAGCTGTGAGAAACACTCCTGTGTAAGCTGTGAGAAACACTGCTGTGTAAGCTCTGAGAGAACACTGCTGTGTAAGCTGTGAGAAACACTGCTGTGTAAGCTGTGAGAAACACTGCTGTGTAAGCTGTGAGAAACACTGCTGTGTAAGCTGTGAGAAACACCGTTGTGTAAGCTATGAGAGAACACTGCTGTGTAAGCTGTGAGAAACACTGCTGTGTAAGCTGTGAGAAACACTGATGTGTAAGCTGTGAGGAACACTGATGTGTAAGTTGCGAGAAACACTGCTGTGTAAGCTGTGAGAAACACTGCTGTGTAAGATGTGAGAAACACTGCTGTGTGAGCTGTGAGAAACACTACTGTGTAAGCTGTGAGAAACACTACTGTGTAAGCTGTGAGAAACACTGCTGTGTAAGCAGTGAGAAACACTGCTGTGTAAGCTGTGAGAAACACTGCTGTGTAAGCTGTGAGAAACACTGCTGTGTAAGCTGTGAGAAACATTGCTGTGCAAGCTGCGAGAGATCACTGCTGTGAAAGCTGTGAGAAACACTGCTGTCTAAGCTATGAGAAACACTGCTTTGCTATGTAAGCTGTGAGAGAACACTGCTGTGTAAGCTGTGAGAAACACTGCTGTGTAAGCTGTGAGAAGCACTGCTCTGTAAGCTGTGAGGAACACTGCTGTGTAAGCTGTGAGAAACACTGCTGTGTAAGCTGTGAGAAACACTGCTGTGTAAGCTGTGAGAAACACTGCTGTGTGAAGCACTGTGAGAGAAACACTGTGTAAGCTGTGAGAAACACTGCTGTGTAAGCTGTGAGAAACACTGCTGTGTAAGCTGTGAGAAACACTGCTGTGTAAGCTGTGAGAAACACTGCTGTGTAAGCTGTGAGAAACACTGCTGTGTAAGCTGTGAGAAACACTACTGTGTAAGCTGTGAGAAACACTGCTGTGTAAGCTGCGAGAAACACTACTGTGTAAGCTGTGAGATACACTGCTGTGTAAGCTGTGAGAAACACTGCTGTGTAAAACACTGCTGCTGTGAAGCTGTGAGAAACACTGCTGTGTAAGCTGTGAGAAACACTGCTGTGTAAGCTGTGAGAAACACTGCTGTGTAAGCTGTGAGAAACACTGCTGTGTAAGCTGTGAGAAACACTGCTGTGAAAGCTGCGAGAAACACTACTGTGTAAGCTGCGAGAAACACTGCTGTGTAAGCTGTGAGAAACACTGCTGTGTAAGCTGTGAAAAACACTGCTGTGTAAGCTGTGAGAAACAATGCTGTGTAAGCTGTGAGAAACACTGCTGTGTAAGCTGTGAGAAACACTGCTGTTTAAGCTGTGAGAAACATAGAAGTGTAAGCTGTGAGAAACACTGCTGTGTAAGCTGTGAGAAACACTGCCGTGCAAGCTGTGAGAAACACTGCTCTGTAAGCTGTGAGAAACACTGCTATGTAAGCTGTGAGAAACACTGCTGTGTAAGCTGTGAGAAACACTGCTGTGTAAGCTGTGAGAAACACTGCTGTGTAAGCTGTGAGAAACACTGCTGTGTAAGCTGTGAGAAACACTTCTGTGTAAGCTGTGAGAAACACTGCTGTGTAAGCTGTGAGAAACACTGCTGTGTAAGCTGTGAGAAACACTGCTGTGTAAGCTGTGAGAAACACTGCTGTGTAAGCTGTGAGAAACACTGCTGTGTAAGCTGTGAGAAACACTGCTGTGTAAGCTGTGAGAAACACTGCTGTGTAAGCTGTGAGAAACACTGCTGTGTAAGCTGTGAGAAACACTGCTGTGTAAGCTGTGAGAAACACTGCTGTGTAAGCTGTGAGAAACACTGCTGTGTAAGCTGTGAGAAACACTGCTGTGTAAGCTGTGAGAAACACTGCTGTGTAAGCTGTGAGAAACACTGCTGTGTAAGCTGTGAGAAACACTGCTGTGTAAGCTGTGAGAAACACTGCTGTGTAAGCTGTGAGAAACACTGCTTTGCTGTGTAAGCTGTGAGAAACACTGCTGTGTAAGCTGTGAGAAACACTGCTGTGTAAGCTGTGAGAAACACTGCTGTGTAAGCTGTGAGAAACACTGCTGTGTAAGCTGTGAGAAACACTGCTGTGTAAGCTGTGATAAACACTGCTGAGTAAGCTGCGAGCTGTGAGAAACACTGCTGTGTAAGCTGTGAGAAACACTTCTGTGTAAGCTGTGAGAAACACTGCTGTGTAAGCTGTGAGAAACACTGCTGTGTAAGCTGTGAGAAACACTGCTGTGTAAGCTGTGAGAAACACTGCTGTGTAAGCTGTGAGAAACACTGCTGTGTAAGCTGTGTGTGTAAGCTGTGAGAAACACTACTGTGTAAGCTGTGAGAAACACTGCTGTATAATCTGTGAGAAACACTGCTGTGTAAGCTGTGATAAACACTGCTGTGTAAGCTGTGAGAAACACAGGTGTGTAAGCTCTGAGAGAACACTGCTGTGTAAGCTGTGAGAAACACTGCTGTGTAAGCTGTGAGAAACACTGATGTGTAAGCTGTGAGGAACACTGCTGTGTAAGTTGTGAGAAACACTGCTATGTAAGCTGTGAGAAACACTGCTGTGTAAGCTGTGAGAAACATTGCTGTGTGAGCTGTGAGAAACACTACTGTGTAAGCTGTGAGAAACACTGCTGAGTAAGCTGTGAGAAACACTGCTGTGTAGGCAGTGAGAAACACTGCTGTGTAAGCTGTGAGAAACACTGCTGTTTAAGCTGTGAGAAACACTGCTGTGTAAGCTGTGAGATACACTGCTGTGTAAGCTGTGAGAAACACTGCTGTTTAAGCTGTGAGAAACACTGCTGTGTAAGCTGTGAGAAACACTGCTGTGTAAGCTGTGAGAAACACTGCTGTGTAAGCTGTGAGAAACACTGCTGTGTAAGCTGTGAGAAACACTGCTGTGTAAGCTGTGAGAGAACACTACTGTGTAAGCTGTGAGAAACACTGCTGTGTAAGCTGTGAGAAGCACTACTGCTGTGTAAGCTGTGTAAGCTGTGATAAACACTGCTGTGTAAGCTGTGAGAAACACCGTTGTGTATGCTATGAGAGAACACTGCTGTGTAAGCTGTGAGAAACACTGCTGTGTAAGCTGTGAGAAACACTGCTGTGTGAGCTGTGAGAAACACTACTGTGTAAGCTGTGAGAAACACTGCTGAGTAAGCTGTGAGAAACACTGCTGTGTAGAAGAAACACTGCTGTGTAAGCTGTGAGAAACACTGCTGTGTAAGCTGTGAGAAACACTGCTGTGCTGTGAGAGCTGCTGAAGCTGTGACAAACACTGCTGTGTAAGCTGTGAGAAACACTGCAGTGTAAGCTGTGAGCAACACTGCTGTGTAAGCTGTGAGAAACACTGCTGTGTAAGCTGTGAGAAACACTGCTGTGTAAGCTGTGAGAAACACTGCTGTGTAAGCTGTGAGAAACACTGAAACACTGCTGTGTAAGCTGTGAGAAACACTGCTGTGTAAGCTGTGAAAAACACTGCTGTGTAACACTGCTGTGTAAACTGTGAGAAACACTACTGTGTAAGCTGTGAGAAACACTGCTGTGTAAGCTGTGAGAAACACTGCTGTGTAAGCTGTGAGAAACACTGCTGTGTAAGCTGTGAGAAACACTGCTGTGTAAGCTGTGAGAAACACTGCTGTGTAAGCTGTGAGAAACACTGCTGTGTAAGCTGTGAGAAACACTGCTGTGTAAGCTGTGAGAAACACTGCTGTGTAAGCTGTGAGAAACACTGCTGTGTAAAACACTGCTGTGTAAGCTGAGAGTAACACTGCTGTGTAAGCTGTGAGAAACACTACTGTGTAAGCTGTGAGAAACACTGCTGTGTAAGCTGTGAGAAACACTGATGTGTAAGCTGTGAGGAACACTGCTGTGTAAGTTGTGAGAAACACTGCTATGTAAGCTGTGAGAAACACTGCTGTGTAAGCTGTGAGAAACATTGCTGTGTGAGCTGTGAGAAACACTACTGTGTAAGCTGTGAGAAACACTGCTGAGTAAGCTGTGAGAAACACTGCTGTGTAGGCAGTGAGAAACACTGCTGTGTAAGCTGTGAGAAACACTGCTGTGTAAGCTGTGAGAAACACTGCTGTCTAAGCTGTGAGAAACGCTGCTTTGCTAAGTAAGCTGTGAGAGAACACTGCTGTGTAAGCTGTGAGAAACACTGTTGTGTAAGCTGTGAGAAACACTGCTGTGTAAGCTGTGAGGAACACTGCTGTGTAAGCTGTGAGAAACACTGCTGTGTAAGCTGTGAGAAACACTGCTGTGTAAGCTGTGAGAAACAGTGCTCTGTAAGCTGTGAGAAACACTGCCGTGTAAGTTGTGAGGAACACTGCAGTGTACGTTGTGAGAAACACTGCTGTGTAAGCTGTGAGAGAACACTGCTGTGCAAGCTGTGAGAAACACTGCTGTGTAAGCTGTGAGAAACACTGCTGTGTAAGCTGTGAGAAACACTGCTGTGTGAGCTGCGAGAAACACTACTGTGTAAGCTGTGAGAAACACTACTGTGTAAGCTGTGAGAAACACTGCTGTGTAAGCTGTGAGAAACACTGCTGTGTAAGCTGTGAGAAACACTGCTGTGTAAGGTGTGAGAAACACTGCTGTGTAAGCTGTGAGAAACACTACTGTGTAAGCTGTGAGAAACACTGCTGTGTAAGCTGCGAGAAACACTACTGTGTAAACTGTGAGAAACACTGCTGTGTAAGCTGTGAGAAACACTGCTGTGTAAGCTGTGAGATACACTGCTGTGTAAGCTGTGAGAAACACTGCTGTTTAAGCTGTGAGAAACACTGCTGTGTAAGCTGTGAGAAACACTGCTGTGTAAGCTGTGAAAAACACTGCTGTGTAAGCTGTGAGAAACACTGCTGTGTAAGCTGTGAGAAACACTGCTGTGAAAGCTGCGAGAAACACTACTGTGTAAGCTGTGAGAAACACTGCTGTGTAAGCTGTGAGAAACACTGCTGTGTAAGCTGTGAAAAACACTGCTGTGTAAGCTGTGAGAAACAATGCTGTGTAAGCTGTGAGAAACACTGCTGTGTAAGCTGTGAGAAACACTACTGTGTAAGCTGTGAGAAACACTGCTGTGTAAGCTGTGAGAAGCACTACTGTGTAAGCTGTGAGAGAACACTGCTGTGTAATCTGTGAGAAACACTGCTGTGTAAGCTGTGATAAACACTGCTGTGTAAGCTGTGAGAAACACCGTTGTGTATGCTATGAGAGAACACTGCTGTGTAAGCTGTGAGAAACACTGCTGTGTAAGCTGTGAGAAACACTGATGTGTAAGCTGTGAGGAACACTGCTGTGTAAGTTGTGAAAAACACTGCTATGTAAGCTGTGAGAAACACTGCTGTGTAAGCTGTGAGAAACACTGCTGTGTGAGCTGTGAGAAACACTACTGTGTAAGCTGTGAGAAACACTGCTGAGTAAGCTGTGAGAAACACTGCTGTGTAGGCAGTGAGAAACACTGCTGTGTAAGCTGTGAGAAACACTGCTGTGTAAGCTGTGAGAAACACTGCTGTCTAAGCTGTGAGAAACACTGCTTTGCTAAGTAAGCTGTGAGAGAACACTGCTGTGTAAGCTGTGAGAAACACTGCTGTGTAAGCTGTGAGAAACACTGCTGTGTAAGCTGTGAGGAAGACTGCTGTGTAAGCTGTGAGAAACACTGCTGTGTAAGCTGTGAGAAACACTGCTGTGTAAGCTGTAAGAAACACTGCTGTGTAAGCTGTGAGAAACACTGCTGTGTAAGCTGTGAGAAACACTACTGTGTAAGCTGTGAGAAACACTGCTGTGTAAGCTGTGAGAAACACTGCGGTGTAAGCTGTGAGAAACACTGCTGTGTAAGCTGTGAGAAACACTGCTGTGTAAGCTGCGAGAAACACTACTGTGTAAGCTGTGAGAAACACTGCTGTGTAAGCTGTGAGAAACACTGCTGTGTAAGCTGTGAGAAACACTGCTGTGTAAGCTGTGAGAAACACTGCTGTGTAAGCTGTGAGAAACACTGCTGTGTAAGCTGTGAGAAACGCTGCTGTGTAAGCTGCGAGAAACACTACTGCGTAAGCTGTGAGAAACACTCCTGTGTAAGCTGTGAGAAACACTGCTGTGTAAGCTGTGAGAGAACACTGCTGTGTAAGCTGTGAGTAACACTGCTGTGTAAGCTGTGAGAAACACTGCTGTGTAAGCTGTGAGAAACACTGCTGTGTAAGCTGTGAGAAACACTGCTGTGTAAGCTGTGAGAAACACTGATGTGTAAGTAGTGAGAGAACACTGCTGTGTAATCTGTGAAAAACACTGCTGTGTAAGCTGTGAGAAACACTGCTGAGCAAGCTGTGAGAAGCACTGCTGGGTAAGCTGTGAGAAACACTGCTGTGTAAGCTGCGAGAGAACACTGCTGTGTAAGCTGTGAGAAACACTGCCGTCTAAGCTGTGAGAAACACTGCTTTGCTATGTAAGCTTTGAGAGAACACTGCTGTGTAAGCTGTGAGAAACACTGCTGTGTAAGCTGTGAGAAACACTGCTGTGTAAGCTGTGAGAAACACTGCTGTGTAAGCTGTGAAAAACACTGCTGTCTAAGCTGTGTGAAACACTGCTGTGTAAGCTGTGAGAGTACACTGCTGTGTAAGCTGTGAGAAACACTGCTGTGTAAGCTGTGAGAAGCACTGCTGTGTAAGCTGTGAGAAACACTGCTGTGTAAGCTGTGAGAAACACCGTTGTGTAAGCTATGATAGAACACTGCTGTGTAAGCTGTGAGAAACACTGCTGTGTAAGCTGTGAGAAACACTGATGTGTAAACTGTGAGAAACACTGCTGTGTAAGTTGTGAGAAACACTGCTGTGTAAGCTGTGAGAAACACTGCTGTGTAAGCTGTGAGAAACACTGCTGTGTGAGCTGTGAGAAACACTACTGTGTAAGCTGTGAGAAACACTGCTGTGCAAGCTGGGAGAGATCACTGCTGTGTAAGCTGTGAGAAACACTGCTGTCTAAGCTGTGAGAAACACTGCTTTGCTATATAAGCTGTGAGAGAACACTGCTGTGTAAGCTGTGAGAAACACTGCTGTGTAAGCTGTGAGAAACACTGCTGTGTAAGCTGTGAGGAACACTGCTGTGTAAGCTGTGAGAAACACTGCTGTGTAAGCTGTGAGAAACACTGCTGTGTAAGCTGTGAGAAACACTGCTGTGTGAGCTGTGAGAAACACTACTGTGTAAGCTGTGAGAAACACTGCTGTGTAAGCTGTGAGAAACACTGCTGTGTAAGCTGTGAAAAACACTGCTGTGTAAGCTGTGAGAAACACTGCTGTGCAAGCTGTGAGAAACACTGCTGTGTAAGCTGTGAGAAACACTGCTGTGTAAGCTGTGAGAAACACTGCTGTGTAAGCTGCGAGAAACACTACTGTGTAAGCTGTGAGAAACACTGCTTTGCTATGTAAGCTCTGAGAAACACTGCTGTGTAAGCTGTGAGAAACACTGCTGTGTAAGCTGCGAGAAACACTACTGCGTAAGCTGTGAGAAACACTCCTGTGTAAGCTGTGAGAAACACTGCTGTGTAAGCTGTGAGAGAACACTGCTGTGTAAGCTGTGAGAAACACTGCTGTGTAAGCTGTGAGAAACACTGCTGTGTAAGCTGTGAGAAACACTGCTGTGTAAGCTATGAGAAACACCGTTGTGTAAGCTATGAGAAAACACTGCTGTGTAAGCTGTGAGAAACACTGCTGTGTAAGCTGTGAGAAACACTGCTGTGTAAGGTGTGAGAAACACCGTTGTGTAAGCTATGAGAGAACACTGCTGTGTAAGCTGTGAGAAACACTGCTGTGTAAGCTGTGAGAAACACTGCTGTGTAAGCTGCGAGAAACACTACTGTGTAAGCTGTGAGAAACACTGCTGTGTAAGCTGTGAGAAACACTGCTGTGTAAGCTGTGAGAAACACAGCCGTGTAAGCTGTGAGAAACAATGCCGTGTAAGCTGTGAGAAACACTGCTGTGTAAGCTGTGAGAAACACTGCTCTGTAAGCTGTGAGAAACACTGCTGTGTAAGCTATGAGAAACACTACTGTGTAAGCTGCGAGAAACACTACTGTGTAAGCTGTGAGAAACACTGCTGTGTAAGCTGTGAGAAACACTGCTGTGTAAGCTGTGAGAAAAACTGCTGTGTAAGCTGTGAGAAACACTGCTGTGTAAGCTGTGAGAAATACTGCTGTGTAAGCTGTGAGGAACACTGTTGTGTAAGCTGTGAGGAACACTGCTGTGTAAGCTGTGAGAAACACTGCTGTGTAAGCTGTGAGAAACACTGCTGTGTAAGCTGTGAGAAACACTGCTGTGTAAGCTGTGAGAAACACTGCTGTGTGAGCTGTGAGAAACACTACTGTGTAAGCTGTGAGAAACACTGCTGAGTAAGCTGTGAGAAACACTGCTGTGCAAGCAGTGAGAAACACTGCTGTGTAAGCTGTGAGAAACACTGCTGTGTAAGCTGTGAGAAACACTGCTGTGCAAGCTGCGAGAGATCACTGCTGTGTAAGCTGTGAGAAACACTGCTGTCTAAGCTGTGAGAAACACTGCTTTGCTAAGTAAGCTGTGAGAGAACACTGCTGTGTAAGCTGTGAGAAACACTGCTGTGTAAGCTGTGAGAAACACTGCTGTGTAAGCTGTGAGGAACACTGCTGTGTAAGCTGTGAGAAACACTGCTGTGTAAGCTGTGAGAAACACTGCTGTGTAAGCTGTGAGAAACACTGCTGTGTAAGCTGTGAGAAACACTGCTGTGTGAGCTGTGAGAAACACTACTGTGTAAGCAGTGAGAAACACTGCTGTGTAAGCTGTGAGAAACACTGCTGTGTAAGCTGTGAGAAACACTGCTGTGTAAGCTGTGAGAAACACTGCTGTGTATGCTGCGAGAAACACTACTGTGTAAGCTGTGAGAAACACTGCTGTGTAAGCTGTGAGAAACACTGCTGTGTAAGCTGTGAGAAACACTGCTGTGTAAGCTGTGAGAAACACTGCTGTGTAAGCTGTGAGAAACACTGCTGTGTAAGCTGTGAGAAACACTGCTGTGTAAGCTGTGAGAAACACTGCTGTGTAAGCTGTGAGAAACACTGCTGTGTAAGCTGTGAGAAACACTGCTGTGTAAGCTGCGAGAAACACTACTGCGTAAGCTGTGAGAAACACTCCTGTGTAAGCTGTGAGAAACACTGCTGTGTAAGCTGTGAGAGAACACTGCTGTGTAAGCTGTGAGTAACACTGCTGTGTAAGCTGTGAGAAACACTGCTGTGTAAGCTGTGAGAAACACTGCTGTTAAGCTGTGAGAAACACTGCTGTGTAAGCTGTGAGAAACACTGATGTGTAAGTAGTGAGAGAACACTGCTGTGTAAGCTGTGAGAAACACTGCTGTGTAAGCTGTGAGAAACACTGCTGAGCAAGCTGTGAGAAACACTGCTGTGTAAGCTGTGAGAAACACTGCTATGTAAGCTGCGAGAGAACACTGCTGTGTAAACTGTGAGAAACACTGCCTCTAAGCTGTGAGAAACACTGCTGTGTAAGCTTTGAGAAGCACTGCTGTGTAAGCTGTGAGAAACACTGCTGTGTAAGCTGTGAGAAACACTGCTGTGTAAGCTGTGAGAAACACTGCTGTGTAAGCTGTGAAAAACACTGCTGTCTAAGCTGTGAGAAACACTGCTGTGTAAGCTGTGAGAGAACACTGCTGTGTAAGCTGTGAGAAACACTGCTGTGTAAGCTTTGAGAAGCACTGCTGTGTAAGCTGTGAGAAACACTGCTGTGTAAGCTGTGAGAAACACCGTTGTGTAAGCTATGAGAGAACACTGCTGTGTAAGCTGTGAGAAACACTGCTGTGTAAGCTGTGAGAAACACTGCTGTGTAAGCTGTGAGAAACACTGCTGTGTGAGCTGTGAGAAACATTACTGTGTAAGCTCTGACAAACACTGTTGTGTAAGCAGTGAGAAACACTGCTGTGTAAGCTGTGAGAAACACTGCTGTGTAAGCTGTGAGAAACACTGCTGTGCAAGCTGCGAGAGATCACTGCTGTGTAAGCTGTGAGAAACACTGCTGTGTAAGCTGTGAGAAACACTGCTGTGTAAGCTGTGAGAAACACTGCTGTGTAAGCTGTGAGAAACACTGCTGTGTAAGCTGTGAGAAACACTGCTGTGTAAGCTGTGAGAAACACTGCTGTGTAAGCTGTGAGAAACACTGCTGTGTAAGCTGTGAGAAACACTGCTGTGTAAGCTGTGAGAAACACTGCTGTGTAAGCTGTGAGAAACACTGCTGTGTAAGCTGTGAGAAACACTGATGTGTAAACTGTGAGAAACACTGCTGTGTAAGTTGTGAGAAACACTGCTGTGTAAGCTGTGAGAAACACTGCTGTGTAAGCTGTGAGAAACACTGCTGTGTGAGCTGTGAGAAACATTACTGTGTAAGCTCTGACAAACACTGTTGTGTAAGCAGTGAGAAACACTGCTGTGTAAGCTGTGAGAAACACTGCTGTGTAAGCTGTGAGAAACACTGCTGTGCAAGCTGCGAGAGATCACTGCTGTGTAAGCTGTGAGAAACACTGCTGTATAAGCTGTGAGAAACACTGCTTTGCTATGTAAGCTGTGAGAGAATACTGCTGTGCAAGCTGTGAGAAACACTGCTGTGTAAGCTGTGAGAAACACTGCTGTGTAAGCTGTGAGGAACACTGCTGTGTAAGCTGTGAGAAACACTGCTGTGTAAGCTGTGAGAAACACTGCTGTGTAAGCTGTGAGAAACACTGCTGTGTGAGCTGTGAGAAACACTACTGTGTAAGCTGTGAGAAACACTGCTGTGTAAGCTATGAGAAACACTGCTGTGTAAGCTGTGAGAAACACTGCTGTGTAAGCTGTGAGAAACACTGCTGTGTAAGCTGCGAGAAACACTACTGCGTAAGCTGTGAGAAACACTCCTGTGTAAGCTGTGAGAAACACTGCTGTGTAAGCTGTGAGAGAACACTGCTGTGTAAGCTGTGAGAAACACTGCTGCGTAAGCTGTGAGAAACACTGCTGTGTAAGCTGTGAGAAACACTGCTGTGTAAGCTGTGAGAAACACCGTTGTGTAAGCTATGAGAAAACACTGCTGTGTAAGCTGTGAGAAACACTGCTGTGTAAGCTGTGAGAAACACTGCTGTGTAAGCTGTGAGAAACACCGTTGTGTAAGCTATGAGAGAACACTGCTGTGTAAGCTGTGAGAAACACTGCTGTGTAATCTGTGAGAAACACTGCTGTGTAAGCTGTGAGAAACACTGCTGTGTAAGCTGCGAGAAACACTACTGTGTAAGCTGTGAGAAACACTGCTGTGTAAGCTGTGAGAAACACTGCTGTGTAAGCTGTGAGAAACACTGCTGTGTAAGCTGTGAGAAACACTGCTGTGTAAGCTGTGAGAAACACTGCTGTGTAAGCTGTGAGAAACACTGCTGTGTAAGCTGTGAGAAACACTGCTGTGTAAGCTGTGAGAAACACTGCTGTGTAAGCTGTGAGAAACACTGCTGTGTAAGCTGCGAGAAACACTACTGTGTAAGCTGTGAGAAACACTGCTGTGTAAGCTGTGAGAAACACTGCTGTGTAAGGTGTGAGAAAAACTGCTGTGTAAGCTGTGAGAAACACTGCTGTGTAAGCTTTGAGAAATACTGCTGTGTAAGCTGTGAGGAACACTGTTGTGTAAGCTGTGAGGAACACTGCTGTGTAAGCTGTGAGAAACACTGCTGTGTAAGCTGTGAGAAACACTATTGTGTATGCTGTGAGAAACACTGCCGTGTAAGCTGTGAGAAACACTGCTGTGTGAGCTGTGAGAAACACTACTGTGTAAGCTGTGAGACACACTACTTTGTAAACTGTGAGAAACACTGCTGTGTAAGCAGTGAGAAACACTGCTGTGTAAGCTGTGAGAGACACTGCTGTGTAAGCTGTGAGAAACACTGCTGTGTAAGCTGTGAGAAACACTGCTGTGTAAGCTGCGAGAAACACTACTGTGTAAGCTGTGAGAAACACTGCTGTGTAAGCTGTGAGAAACACTGCTGTGTAAGCTGTGAGAAACACTGCTGTGTAAGCTGTGAGAAACACTGCTGTGTAAGCTGTGAGAAACACTGCTGTGTAAGCTGTGAGAAACACTGCTGTGTAAGCTGTGAGAAACACTGCTGTGTAAGCTGTGAGAAACACTGCTGTGTAAGCTGTGAGAAACACTGCTGTGTAAGCTGCGAGAAACACTACTGTGTAAGCTGTGAGAAACACTGCTGTGTAAGCTGTGAGAAACACTGCTGTGTAAGGTGTGAGAAAAACTGCTGTGTAAGCTGTGAGAAACACTGCTGTGTAAGCTGTGAGAAATACTGCTGTGTAAGCTGTGAGGAACACTGTTGTGTAAGCTGTGAGGAACACTGCTGTGTAAGCTGTGAGAAACACTGCTGTGTAAGCTGTGAGAAACACTATTGTGTATGCTGTGAGAAACACTGCTGTGTAAGCTGTGAGAAACACTGCTGTGTAAGCTGTGAGAAACACTGCTGTGTAAGCTGTGAGAAACACTGCCGTGTAAGCAGTGAGAAACACTGCTGTGTGAGCTGTGAGAAACACTACTGTGTAAGCTGTGAGACACACTACTTTGTAAACTGTGAGAAACACTGCTGTGTAAGCAGTGAGAAACACTGCTGTGTAAGCTGTGAGAGACACTGCTGTGTAAGCTGTGAGAAACACTGCTGTGTAAGCTGTGAGAAACACTGCTGTGCAAGCTGCGAGAGATCACTGCTGTGTAAGCTGTGAGAAACACTGCTGTCTAAGTTGTGAGAAACACTGCTGTGTAAGCTGTGAGAAACACTGCTGTGTAAGCTGTGAGGAACACTGCTGTGTAAGCTGTGAGAAACACTGCTGTGTAAGCTGTGAGAAACACTGCTGTGTAAGCTGTGAGAAACACTGCTGTGTAAGCTGTGAGGAACACTGCTGTGTAAGCTGTGAAAAACACTGCTGTGTAAGCTGTGAGAAACACTGCTGTGTAAGCTGTGAGAAACAATGCTGTGTAAGCTGTGAGAAACACTGCTGTGTAAGCTGTGAGAAACACTACTGTGTAAGCTGTGAGAAACACTGCTGTGCAAGCTGCGAGAAACACTACTGTGTAAGCTGTGAGAAACACTGCTGTGTAAGCTGTGAGAAACACTGCTGTGTAAGCTGTGAGAAACACTGCTGTGTAAGCCGTGAGAAACACTGCTTTGTAAGCTGTGAGAAACACTGCTGTGTAAGCTGTGAGAAACACTGCTGTGTAAGCTGTGAGAAACACTGCTGTGTAAGCTGTGAGAAACTCTGCTGTGTAAGCTGCGAGAAACACTGCTGTGTAAGCTGTGAGAAACACTACTGTGTAAGCTGTGAGAAACACTGCTGTGTAAGCTGTGAGAAACACTGTTGTTTAAGCTGTGAGAAACACTGCTGTGTAAGCTGTGAGGAACACTGCTGTGTAAGCTGTGAGAAACACTGCTGTGTAAGCTGTGAGAAACACTGCTGTGTAAGCTGTGAGAAACACTGCTGTGTAAGCTGTGAGAAACACTTCTGTGTAAGCTGTGAGAAACACTGCTGTGTAAGCTGTGAGAAACACTGCTGTGTAAGCTGTGAGAAACACTGCTGTGTAAGCTGTGAGAAACACTGCTGTGTAAGCTGCGAGAAACACTACTGTGTAAGCTGTGAGAAACACTGCTGTGTAAGCTGTGAGAAACACTGCTGTGTAAGCTGTGAAAAACACTGCTGTGTAAGCTGTGAGAAACAATGCTGTGTAAGCTGTGAGAAACACTGCTGTGTAAGCTGTGAGAAACACTGCTGTTTAAGCTGTGAGAAACAGAGCCGTGTAAGCTGTGAGAAACAATGCTGTGTAAGCTGTGAGAAACACTGCTGTGTAAGCTGTGAGAAACACTGCTCTGTAAGCTGTGAGAAACACTGCTGTGTAAGCTGTGAGAAACACTGCTGTGTAAGCTGCGAGAAACACTACTGTGTAAGCTGTGAGAAACACTGCTGTGTAAGCTGTGAGAAACACTTCTGTGTAAGCTGTGAGAAACATTGCTGTGTAAGTTGTGAGGAACACTGCTGTGTAAGCTGTGAGAAACACTGCTCTGTAAGCTGTGAGAAAAATTGCTGTGTAAGCTGTGAGAAACACTGCTGTGTAAGCTGTGAGAAATACTGCTGTGTAAGCTGTGAGGAACACTGTTCTGTAAGCTGTGAGGAACACTGCTGTGTAAGCTGTGAGAAACACTGCTGTGTAAGCTGTGAGAAACACTATTGTGTATGCTGTGAGAAACACTGCTGTGTAAGCTGTGAGAAACACTGCTGTGTAAGCTGTGAGAAACACTGCTGTGTAAGCTGTGAGAAACACTGCCGTGTAAGCTGTGAGAAACACTGCTGTGTGAGCTGTGAGAAACACTACTGTGTAAACTGTGAGAAACACTGCTGTGTAAGCAGTGAGAAACACTACTGTGTAAGCTGTGAGAGACACTGCTGTGTAAGCTGTGAGAAACACTGCTGTGTAAGCTGTGAGAAACACTGCTGTGCAAGCTGCGAGAGATCACTGCTGTGTAAGCTGTGAGAAACACTGCTGTCTAAGCTGTGAGAAACACTGCTTTGCTATGTAAGCTGTGAGAGAACACTGCTGTGTAAGCTGTGAGAAACACTGCTGTGTAAGCTGTGAGAAACACTGCTGTGTAAGCTGTGAGGAACACTGCTGTGTAAGCTGTGAGAAACACTGCTGTGTAAGCTGTGAGAAACACTGCTGTGTAAGCTGTGAGAAACAATGCTGTGTAAGCTGTGAGAAACACTGCTGTGTAAGCTGTGAGAAACACTGCTGTGTAAGCTGTGAGAAACACTGCTGTGCAAGCTGCGAGAAACACTACTGTGTAAGCTGTGAGAAACACTGCTGTGTAAGCTGTGAGAAACACTGCTGTGTAAGCTGTGAGAAACACTGCTGTGTAAGCTGTGAGAAACACTGCTGTGTAAGCTGTGAGAAACACTGCTGTGTAAGCTGTGAGAAACATTGCTGTGTAAGCTGTGAGAAACACTGCTGTTTAAGCTGTGAGAAACACTGCTGTGTAAGCTGTGAGGAACACTGCTGTGTAAGCTGTGAGAAACACTGCTGTGTAAGCTGTGAGAAACACTGCTGTGTAAGCTGTGAGAAACAATGCTGTGTAAGCTGTGAGAAACACTGCTGTGTAAGCTGTGAGAAACACTGCTGTGTAAGCTGTGAGAAACACTGCTGTGCAAGCTGCGAGAAACACTACTGTGTAAGCTGTGAGAAACACTGCTCTGTAAGCTGTGAGAAACACTGCTGTGTAAGCTGTGAGAAACACTGCTGTGTAAGCTGTGAGAAACACTGCTGTGTAAGCTGTGAGAAACACTGCTGTGTAAGCTGTGAGAAACATTGCTGTGTAAGCTGTGAGAAACACTGCTGTGTAAGCTGTGAGAAACACTGTTGTGTAAGCTGTGAGAAACACTGCTGTGTAAGCTGTGAGAAACACTGCTGTGTAAGCTGTGAGAAACAATGCTGTGTAAGCTGCGAGAAACACTACTGTGTAAGCTGCGAGAAACACTACTGTGTAAGCTGCGAGAAACACTGCTGTGTAAGCTGCGAGAAACACTACTGTGTAAGTTGCGAGAAACACTACTGTGTAAGCTGTGAGAAACACTACTGTGTAAGCTGCGAGAAACACTACTGTGTAAGCTGCGAGAAACACTACTGTGTAAGCTGCGAGAAACACTACTTTTTAAGCTGTGAGAAACACTACTGTGTAAGCTGCGAGAAACACTGCTGTGTAAGCTGTGAGAAACACTTCTGTGTAAGCTGCGAGAAACACTACTGTGTAAGCTGCGAGAAACACTACTGTGTAAGCTGTGAGAAACACTACTGTGTAAGCTGTGAGAAACACTACTGTGTAAGCTGCGAGAAACACTGCTGTGTAAGCTGTGAAAAACACTACTGTGTAAGCTGCGAGAAACACTACTGTGTAAGCTGCGAGAAACACTACTGTGTAAGCTGCGAGAAACACTACTGTGCAAGCTGCGAGAAACACTACTGTGTAAGCTGCGAGAAACACTAGTGTGTAAGCTGTGAGAAACACTACTGTGTAAGCTGCGAGAAACACTACTGTGTAAGCTGTGAGAAACACTACTGTGTAAGCTGCGAGAAGCACTACTGTGTAAGCTGCGAGAAACACTACTGTGTAAGCTGTGAGAAACACTACAGTGTAAGCTGTGAGAAACACTACTGTGTAAGCTGCGAGAAACACTACTGTGTAAGCTGTGGGAAACACTACTGTGTAAGCTGTGAGAAACACTACTGTGTAAGCTGCGAGAAACACTACTGTGTAAGCTGTGAGAAACACTGCTGTGTAAGCTGTGAGAAACACTTCTGTGTAAGCTGTGAGAAACATTGCTGTGTAAGTTGTGAGGAACACTGCTGTGTAAGCTGTGAGAAACACTGCTCTGTAAGCTGTGAGAAAAATTGCTGTGTAAGCTGTGAGAAACACTGCTGTGTAAGCTGTGAGAAATACTGCTGTGTAAGCTGTGAGGAACACTGTTCTGTAAGCTGTGAGGAACACTGCTGTGTAAGCTGTGAGAAACACTGCTGTGTAAGCTGTGAGAAACACTATTGTGTATGCTGTGAGAAACACTGCTGTGTAAGCTGTGAGAAACACTGCTGTGTAAGCTGTGAGAAACACTGCTGTGTAAGCTGTGAGAAACACTGCTGTGTAAGCTGTGAGAAACACTGCTGTGTGAGCTGTGAGAAACACTACTGTGTAAGCTGTGAGAAACACTACTGTGTAAGCTGTGAGAAACACTACTGTGTAAGCTGCGAGAAACACTGCTGTGTAAGCTGTGAGAAACACTACTGTGTAAGCTGCGAGAAACACTACTGTGTAAGCTGCGAGAAACACTACTGTGTAAGCTGCGAGAAACACTACTGTGTAAGCTGCGAGAAACACTACTGTGTAAGCTGCGAGAAACACTAGTGTGTAAGCTGTGAGAAACACTACTGTGTAAGCTGCGAGAAACACTACTGTGTAAGCTGTGAGAAACACTACTGTGTAAGCTGCGAGAAGCACTACTGTGTAAGCTGCGAGAAACACTACTGTGTAAGCTGTGAGAAACACTACAGTGTAAGCTGTGAGAAACACTACTGTGTAAGCTGCGAGAAACACTACTGTGTAAGCTGTGGGAAACACTACTGTGTAAGCTGTGAGAAACACTGCTGTGTAAGCTGCGAGAAACACTACTGTGTAAGCTGTGAGAAACACTGCTGTGTAAGCTGTGAGAAACACTTCTGTGTAAGCTGTGAGAAACATTGCTGTGTAAGTTGTGAGGAACACTGCTGTGTAAGCTGTGAGAAACACTGCTCTGTAAGCTGTGAGAAAAATTGCTGTGTAAGCTGTGAGAAGCACTGCTGTGTAAGCTGTGAGAAATACTGCTGTGTAAGCTGTGAGGAACACTGTTCTGTAAGCTGTGAGGAACACTGCTGTGTAAGCTGTGAGAAACACTGCTGTGTAAGCTGTGAGAAACACTATTGTGTATGCTGTGAGAAACACTGCTGTGTAAGCTGTGAGAAACACTGCTGTGTAAGCTGTGAGAAACACTGCTGTGTAAGCTGTGAGAAACACTGCCGTGTAAGCTGTGAGAAACACTGCTGTGTGAGCTGTGAGAAACACTACTGTGTAAACTGTGAGAAACACTGCTGTGTAAGCAGTGAGAAACACTACTGTGTAAGCTGTGAGAGACACTGCTGTGTAAGCTGTGAGAAACACTGCTGTGTAAGCTGTGAGAAACACTGCTGTGCAAGCTGCGAGAGATCACTGCTGTGTAAGCTGTGAGAAACACTGCTGTCTAAGCTGTGAGAAACACTGCTTTGCTATGTAAGCTGTGAGAGAACACTGCTGTGTAAGCTGTGAGAAACACTGCTGTGTAAGCTGTGAGAAACACTGCTGTGTAAGCTGTGAGGAACACTGCTGTGTAAGCTGTGAGAAACACTGCTGTGTAAGCTGTGAGAAACACTGCTGTGTAAGCTGTGAGAAACAATGCTGTGTAAGCTGTGAGAAACACTGCTGTGTAAGCTGTGAGAAACACTGCTGTGTAAGCTGTGAGAAACACTGCTGTGCAAGCTGCGAGAAACACTACTGTGTAAGCTGTGAGAAACACTGCTGTGTAAGCTGTGAGAAACACTGCTGTGTAAGCTGTGAGAAACACTGCTGTGTAAGCTGTGAGAAACACTGCTGTGTAAGCTGTGAGAAACACTGCTGTGTAAGCTGTGAGAAACATTGCTGTGTAAGCTGTGAGAAACACTGCTGTTTAAGCTGTGAGAAACACTGCTGTGTAAGCTGTGAGGAACACTGCTGTGTAAGCTGTGAGAAACACTGCTGTGTAAGCTGTGAGAAACACTGCTGTGTAAGCTGTGAGAAACAATGCTGTGTAAGCTGTGAGAAACACTGCTGTGTAAGCTGTGAGAAACACTGCTGTGTAAGCTGTGAGAAACACTGCTGTGCAAGCTGCGAGAAACACTACTGTTTAAGCTGTGAGAAACACTGCTCTGTAAGCTGTGAGAAACACTGCTGTGTAAGCTGTGAGAAACACTGCTGTGTAAGCTGTGAGAAACACTGCTGTGTAAGCTGTGAGAAACACTGCTGTGTAAGCTGTGAGAAACATTGCTGTGTAAGCTGTGAGAAACACTGCTGTGTAAGCTGTGAGAAACACTGTTGTGTAAGCTGTGAGAAACACTGCTGTGTAAGCTGTGAGAAACACTGCTGTGTAAGCTGTGAGAAACAATGCTGTGTAAGCTGCGAGAAACACTACTGTGTAAGCTGCGAGAAACACTACTGTGTAAGCTGCGAGAAACACTGCTGTGTAAGCTGCGAGAAACACTACTGTGTAAGCTGTGAGAAACACTACTGTGTAAGCTGCGAGAAACACTACTGTGTAAGCTGCGAGAAACACTACTGTGTAAGCTGCGAGAAACACTACTTTTTAAGCTGTGAGAAACACTACTGTGTAAGCTGCGAGAAACACTGCTGTGTAAGCTGTGAGAAACACTTCTGTGTAAGCTGCGAGAAACACTACTGTGTAAGCTGCGAGAAACACTACTGTGTAAGCTGTGAGAAACACTACTGTGTAAGCTGTGAGAAACACTACTGTGTAAGCTGCGAGAAACACTGCTGTGTAAGCTGTGAGAAACACTACTGTGTAAGCTGCGAGAAACACTACTGTGTAAGCTGCGAGAAACACTACTGTGTAAGCTGCGAGAAACACTACTGTGTAAGCTGCGAGAAACACTACTGTGTAAGCTGCGAGAAACACTAGTGTGTAAGCTGTGAGAAACACTACTGTGTAAGCTGCGAGAAACACTACTGTGTAAGCTGTGAGAAACACTACTGTGTAAGCTGCGAGAAGCACTACTGTGTAAGCTGCGAGAAACACTACTGTGTAAGCTGTGAGAAACACTACAGTGTAAGCTTTGAGAAACACTACTGTGTAAGCTGCGAGAAACACTACTGTGTAAGCTGTGGGAAACACTACTGTGTAAGCTGTGAGAAACACTACTGTGTAAGCTGCGAGAAACACTACTGTGTAAGCTGTGAGAAACACTACTGTGTAAGCTGTGAGAAACACTACTGTGTAAGCTGCGAGAAACACTACTGTGTAAGCTGTGAGAAACACTACTGTGTAAGCTGTGAGAAACACTACTGTGTAAGCTGTGAGAAACACTACTGTGTAAGCTGTGAGAAACACTACTGTGTAAGCTGTGAGAAACACTACTGTGTATGCTGTGAGAAACACTACTGTGTAAGCTGTGAGAAACACTACTGTGTAAGCTGTGAGAAACACTACTGTGTAAGCTGTGAGAAACACTGCTGTGTGCTGGAGACAAAGGTCTGGCTTCATAAGGAAGAGAACAGGGAAATGAAATTTCACTTGGATGAGTGAAAGAGTGTTGAGGTATTGGAGGTAGCGAGATGGAACTTGCTAGTAGTAACATGATAGCAGTAACATGCTAGCAGTAACATGATAGCAGTAACATGATAGCAGTAACATGCTAGCAGTAACATCAGAGCAGTAACATGATAGCAGTAACATGCTAGCAGTAACATCAGAGCAGTAACATGATAACAGTAACATGATAGCAGTAACATGCTAGCAGTAACATGATAGCAGTAACATGCTAGCAGTAACATGATAGCAGTAACATGCTAGCAGTAACATGATAGCAGTAACATGCTAGCAGTAACATGATAGCAGTAACATGATAGCAGTAACATGATAGCAGTAACATGCTAGCAATAACATGATAGCAGTAACATGATAGCAGTAACATGCTAGCAGTAACATGATAGCAGTACCATGATAAAAGTAACATGATAACAGTAACATGATAGCAGTAACATGATACCAGTAACATGCTAGCAGTAACATGATAGCAATAACATGATAGCTGTAACATGATAGCAGTAACATGCTAGCAGTAACATGATAACAGTAACATGCTAGCAGTAACATGATAGCAGTAACATGCTAGCAGTAACATGATAGCAGTAACATGCTATCAGTAACATGATAGCAGTAACATGATAGCAGTAACATGATAGCAGTAACATGCTAGCAATAACATGATAGCAGTAACATGATAGCAGTAACATGCTAGCAGTAACATGATAGCAGCACCATGATAGCAGTAACATTATAACAGTAACATGATAGCAGCAACATGATAGCAGTAACATGATAGCAGTAACATGCTAGCAGTAACATGATAGCAGTAACATGATAGCAGTAACATGCTAGCAGTAACATGATAGCAGTACCATGATAGCAGTAACATGCTAGAAGCAACATGATAGCAGTAACATGATAGCAGTAACATGATAGCGGTAACATGCTAGCAGTAACATGATAGCAGTAACATGCTAGCAGTAACATGATAGCAGTAACATGATAGCAGTAACATGATAGCAGTAACATGCTAGCAATAACATGATAGCAGTAACATGATAGCAGTAACATGCTAGCAGTAACATGATAGCAGTACCATGATAGCAGTAACATGATAACAGTAACATGATAGCAGCAACATGATAGCAGTAACATGATAGCAGTAACATGCTAGCAGTAACATGATAGCAGTAACATGATAGCAGTAACATGCTAGCAGTAACATGATAGCAGTACCATGATAGCAGTAACATGCTAGAAGCAACATGATAGCAGTAACATGATAGCAGTAACATGATAGCAGTAACATGCTAGCAGTAACATGATAGCAGTACCATGATAGCAGTAACATGATAACAGTAACATGATAGCAGTAACATGATAGCAGTAACATGATAGCAGTAACATGATAGCAGTAACATGATAGCAGTAACATGATAGCAGTAACATGTTAACAGTAACATGCTAAGAGTAACATGCTAACCGTAACATGCTAGCAGGAACATGATAGCAGTAACATGATAGCAGTAACATGATAGCAGTAACATGCTAACAGTAACATGCTAACAGTAATATGCTAGCAGGAACATAATAGCAGCAAAATGATAGCAGTAACATGTTAACAGTAACATGATAGCAGTATCATGATAGCAGTACATGTTAACTGTAACATGATTGCAGTAACATGATAGCAGTAACATGTTAACAGTAACATGATAGCAGTAACATGATAGCAGTAACACATTAACAATAACATCATAGCAGTAACATGATAGCAGCAACATGATAGCAGTAACATGATAGCAGTAACATGGTAGCAGTAACATGTTAACAGTAACATGATAGCAGTAACATGATAGCAGTAACATGTTAACAGTAACATGATAGCAGCAACATAATAGCAGTAACATGATAGCAGTAACATGTTAACAGTAACATGCTACCAGTAACATGATAGTAGAAACATGATAGCAGAAACATACTAACAGTAACCTGCTAGCAGTAACATGCTAGCAGTAACATGATAGCAGTAACATGATAGCAGTAACATGATAGCAGTTACATGCTAGCAGTAACATGATAGCAGAAACATTCTAACAGTAACATGCTGAAAGTAACATGCTAACAGTAACATGCTAGCAGTAACATGCTAACAGTAACATGCTAGCAGTAGCATGATAGCAGAAACATACTAACAGTAACATGCTAAGAGTAACATGCTAACAGTAACATGCTAGCAGCAACATGCTAGCACTAACATGCTAAGAGTAACATGCTAACAGTAACATGCTAGCAGTAACATGCTAGCAGTAACATGCTAGTAGTAATATGCTAGAAGTAACATGCTAGCAGTAACATGCTAGCAGTAACATGCTAACAGTAACATGCTAGCAGTAATATACTAACAGTTACATGCTAACAGTAACATGCTAGCAGTAACATGCTAACAGTAACATGCTAGCAGCAACATGCTAGCAGTAACATGCTAACAGTAACGTCCTGAAAGTAACATGCTATCAGTAACATGCTAACAGTAACATGCTAGCAGTAACTTAATAGCAGTAACATGCTAGCAGTAACATGCTAACAGCAACATGCTAACAGTAACATGCTAGCAGTAACATGCTAACAGTAACATGGTAGCAGTAACATGCTAACAGTAACATGCTAGCAGTAACATGCTAGCAGTAACATGCTAACAGTAACATGCTAGCAGTAACTTAATAGCAGTAACATGCTAGCAGTAACATGCTAACAGTAACATGCTAGCAGTAATATGCCTGCTGTAACATGCTAGCAGTAGCATGGTAGCAGTAACATGCTAACAGTAACATGTGAGCAGTAATATGCTAGCAGTAACATGCTAACACTAACATGCTAGCAGTAACATGCTAGCAGTAATATGCCTGCTGTAACATGCTAGCAGTAGCATGCTAGCAGTAACATGCTAACAGTAACATGCTAACAGTAACATGTGAGCAGTAATATGCTAGCAGTAACATGCTAACAGTAACATGCTAGCAGTAACATGCTAGCAGCAATATGCTAGCAGTAACATGCTAGCAGTAACATGCTAGCGGTAACATGCTAACAGTAACATGCTAGCAGTAATATGCTAGCAGTAACATGCTAATAGTAACGTGCTAAGAGTAACATGCTAAGAGTAACATGCTAGCATTAATATGCTAGCAATAACATGCTAGCAGTAACATGCTAACAGTAACATGCTAGCAGTAATATGCCTGCTGTAACATGCTAGCAGTAGCATGCTAGCAGTAACATGCTAACAGTAACATGCTAACAGTAACATGTGAGCAGTAATATGCTAGCAGTAACATGCTAACAGTAACATGCTAGCAGTAACATGCTAGCAGCAATATGCTAGCAGTAACATGCTAGCAGTAACATGCTAGCGGTAACATGCTAACAGTAACATGCTAGCAGTAATATGCTAGCAGTAACATGCTAATAGTAACGTGCTAAGAGTAACATGCTAAGAGTAACATGCTAGCATTAATATGCTAGCAGTAACATGCTAGCAGTAACATGCGAGCAGTAACATGCTAACACTAACATGGTAACAGTAACATGGTAACAGTAACATCCTAACATTAACATGCTAACAGTAACATGCTAGTAGTAATATGCTAGCAGTAACATGCTAATAGTAACATGCTAACAGTAACATGGTAACAGTAACATGCTACCAGTAACATGCTAACAGTAACATGCAACAGTAACATGCTGGCAGTAGTATGCTAGCAGTAACATGCTAGCAGTAACTTGGTAACAGTAACATGCTGGCAGTAACATGCTAATAGTAACATGCTAACAGTAATATGCTAGCAGCAACATGCTAGCAGTAACATGCTAACAGTAACATGCAACAGTAACATGCTAGCAGTAACGTGCTAGCAGTATTATGCTAGCAGTAACAAGCTAACAGTAACATGCTAACAGTGACATGCTAGCAGTAACATGCTAACAGTAATATGCTAACAGTAACATGCTAACAGTAACATTCTAGCAGTAACATGCTAACAGTAACATGCTAACAGTAACATGCTAGCGGTAATATACTAATAGTAACATGCTAACAGTATTATGCTAGCAGTAACATGCTAACAGTAACATGCTAACAGTAACATGCTAGCAGTAACATGCTAGCAGTAACATGCTAGCAGTAACGTGCTAGCAGTAATATGCTAGCAGTAACATGCTATCAGTAACATGGTAACAGTAACATGCTAGCAGTAACATGCTAATAGTAACATGCCAACAGTAACATGCTAACAGTAACATGCTAGCAGTAACATGCTAACAGTAACATGCAACAGTAACATGCTAGCAGTAATATGCTAGCAGTAACATGTTAGCAGTAACATGGTAACAGTAACATGCTAGCAGTAACATGCTAATAGTAACATGCTAACAGTAATATGCTAGCAGTAACATGCTAGCAGTAACATGCTAACAGTAACATGCAACAATAACATTCTAGCAGTAATATGCTAGCAGTAACATGCTAGCAGTAACATGCTAGCAGTAATATGCTAGCAGCAACATGCTAACAGTAACATGCTAACAGTACCATGCTAACAGTAACATGCTAGCAGTAACATGCTAACAGTAACATGCTAACAGAAACATGCAACAGTAACATGCTAACAGTAACATGCTAACAGTAACATGCTAACAGTAACATGCTAGCAGTAATATGATAGCAGTAACATGCTAACAGTAACATGCTAATAGTAACATGCTAACAGTAACTTGCTTACAGTAACATGCTAGTAGGAATATGCTATCAGTAACATGCTAACAGTAACATGCTGACAGTAACATGCTAACGGTAACATGCAACAGTAACATGCTAACAGTAACATGCTAGCAATAACATGCTAATAATAACATGCTAACAGTAACATGCTAACAGTAACATGCTAACAGTAGCATGCTAACAGTAACATGCTTACAAACACATGCTAGCAGTAATATGCTAGCAGTAACATGCTAACAGTAACATGCTAACGGTAACATGCTATCAGTAACATGCTAACAGTAACATGCTAATAGTAACATTCTAGCAGTAACATGCTAGCAGTAACATGCTAACAGTAACATGCTAGCAGTAACATGCAACAGTAACATGCTAACAGTAACATGCTAGCAGTAACATGCTAATAGTAACATGCTAACAGTAATATGCTAGCAGTAACATGCTAATAGTAACATGCTAACAGTAACATGCAACAGTAACATGCTAACAGTAACATGCTAATAGTAACTTGCTAACAGTAACATGCTAACAGTAACATGCTAGCAGTAATGTGCTAGCAGTAACATGGTAACAGTAACATGCTAGCAGTAACATGGTAACAGTTACATGCTAGCAGTAACATGCTAACAGTAACAAGCTAACAGTAACATGCTAACAGTAACATGCTAGCAGTAACATGCTAACAGTAACTTGCTAGCAGTAACATGCAACAGTAACATACTAGCAGTAACATGCTAGCAGTAACATGCTAGCAGTAACATGATAACAGTAACATGCTAGCAGTAACATGGTAACAGTAACATGCTAACAGTAACATGCTAGCAGTAACAAGGTAACAGTAACAAGCTAACAGTAATATGCTAGCAGTAACATGCAACAGTAACATGTTAGCAGTAACATGCTAACAGTAACATGCTAGCAGTAACATGCTAACAGTAACATGCTAGCAGTAACATGCTAACAGTAACATTCTAGCAGTAACATGCTTACAGTAACATGCTAGCAGTAACATGGTAACAGTAATATGCTTACAGTAACATGCTGCCGGTAACATGCTAGCAGTAACATGCTAGCAGTAACATGCTAGCAGTAACATGCTAGCAGTAACATGCTAGCAGTAACATGCTATCAGTAACATGCTAGCAGCAACATACTAGCAGTAATATGCTAGCAGTAATATGCTAACAGTTACGTGCTAGCAGCAACATGCTAGCACTAACATGCTAGCAGTAACATGCTAATAGTAACTATTACAACCCAGCATCCAAAAGGCCTGTTATCCTGGGTGTAAAGGGAGCAAAATAAACACAGCAGAAAAACTTTTGACTTATGTTATCCTTCACCAATTTAGAACAGAAGTATGTACACTATATACACTATGTACAGCAATAGGTATTAGTGCACTCCACGGTAAGCAAGGCAGAATAGAAGCCACTAGAGAGCAGACCGTGCTTCAACCAGCTCTGGAATGGGAATGACAAGGGCAGACAGGAGAGTGGTACCCCCATAACCTCTGCGATTGCCAAAACCATCTTCTCATTGGCTGGAACCTGGGTACTGGTTGAACGACGGGGCCCCATCGTCAACCCTCAGTCACCTGGTTTGCTGGTTGGGGGAGATAGCCTGTAAACGAGGGTATGTACATGCGCTGAATAAAGGATACGTACTCTTTGCATGCCACAGTAACATGCTAAGAGTAACATGCTAGCATTAACATGGTAACAGTAATATGCTTACAGTAACATGCTAACAGTAACATGCCAGCAGTAACATGCTAGCAGTAACATACTAGCAGTAACATGCTAGCAATAATATGCGAGCAGTAACATGCTAGGAGTAACATGCTAACAGTAACATGCTAGGAGTAACATGCTAGCAGGAACATGCAACAGTAACATGCTAGCAGTAACATGCTAACAGTAACATGCTAGCAGTAACATGCTAGCAGTAATATGCTAGCAGTAACATACTAGCAGTAACATGCTAGCAGTAACATACTAGCAGTAATATGCTAGAAGTAACATGCTAGCAGTAATATGTTAGCAGTAACATGCTAACAGTAACATGCTACCAGAAACATTGTAACAGTAATATGCTTACCGTAACATGCTAACAGATGTTCCTGGTGTCTACTCTATTACTTGTTCCTCCTGTCCTCTGCAATACTTTGGCGAAACTGATCGATCTCTTTCTGACAGACTTAGGGAGCACAAAAGTAGTGTTAGGTTTGCCGACACTAACAATGCTCTTTTCTGTCATGGAGATCACAGTCATCTTATTGACTGGTCTTCTGATAAAACTGTCTACACTACTTCCAACTTTCACAGTCGCCGTCTGGTTGAATCCTCCCTAATACACAACTTTCCTTGTATGAATCTTTAGTCATGGCTTCGTCTCTGTAGATGCCTTCCTCTCCCACTACATTGTAAAATGCTCCAAACTTCAGAACACCTGTGACTTAATCTGATTCTTTTTTTCTTTTTTCTTCTTCTCTCTCTTCCCCCTTCCTTTTTCCTTATTCTCCTTATGGTTGTCTTTCTTCTGCCTTGGGTATTTATTCCTTTATTTTTTATTTCTTCCCCTCCCCCTCTGTGTTCTTGCTCTTACTCTCTGTGGGCACCTAGCTCCCTTGTGGGCACCTAGCTCCCTTGTGGGCACCTAGCTCCCTTGTGGGCACCTAGCTCCCTTGTGGGCACCTAGCTCCCTTGCAGTGCTCCTCTTTCTCAGTATCTGCTGGCTCCTCCTCCTCCTCCTCCTCATCCTCCTCCATACTACCTCCCCCACTACTACCTTCTACCTCCACTACTACCACTACTACCTTCTACCTCCACTACTACCACTACCACCTCCTGCCTATATATACTCCTTCCTCTCCTTTTCGGTAGTGTGACTTTGTAAATGGTCCAAGTCGGACCGAAACGTCGTCGTACGCTCCTCTCTCCTACGTTCGGGTTGTTTGTGTATTGTTCCAGTCACGGTATTGTGACTTTTTGTTATGTATTAGCATTCAGTGAGTCAGGGAGGACAGTTAGAAAACTAGCTTCTCTGCTAACAGCAGTTAGAAAACTAGCTTCTCTGCTAACAGCAGTTAGAAAACTAGCTTCTCTGCTAACAGCAGTTAGAAAACTAGCTTCTCTGCTAACAGCAGTTAGAAAACTAGCTTCTCTGCTAACAGCAGTTAGAAAACTAGCTTCTCTGTAACAGCAGTTAGAAAACTAGCTTCTCTGCTAACAGCAGTTAGAAAACTAGCTTCTCTGCTAACAGCAGTTAGAAAACTAGCTTCTCTGCTAACAGCAGTTAGAAAACTAGCTTCTCTGCTAACAGCAGTTAGAAAACTAGCTTCTCTGCTAACAGCAGTTAGAAAACTAGCTTCTCTGCTAACAGCAGTTAGAAAACTAGCTTCTCTGCTAACAGCAGTTAGAAAACTAGCTTCTCTGCTAACAGCAGTTAGAAAACTAGCTTCTCTGCTAACAGCAGTTAGAAAACTAGCTTCTCTACTAACAGAAAACTAACTTCTCTACTATCAAACTAAGAAAACTAGCTTCTCTATTATCAAACTTAGAAAACTAGCTTCTCTATTATCAAACTAAGAAAACTAGCTTCTCTATTATCAAACTAAGAAAACTAGCTTCTCTATTATCAAACTTAGAAAACTAGCTTCTCTATTATCAAACTTAGAAAACTAGCTTCTCTATTATCAAACTTAGAAAACTAGCTTCTCTATTATCAAACTTAGAAAACTAGCTTCTCTATTATCAAACTTAGAAAACTAGCTTCTCTATTATCAAACTAAGAAAACTAGCTTCTCTACTGTCAAACTAAGAAAACTAGCTTCTCTATTATCAAACTTAGAAAACTAGCTTCTCTATTATCAAACTTAGAAAACTAGCTTCTCTATTATCAAACTAAGAAAACTAGCTTCTCTATTATCAAACTAAGAAAACTAGCTTCTCTATTATCAAACTAAGAAAACTAGCTTCTCCACTAACAGAGGTACGAAAATACACATCGAATAAGACTCACAAATTAGATACCTAGAGAGAGAATTCTGTAAGAGAGGGAGAGGAGGGCGAGAGAGAGAGAGAGAGAGAGAGAGAGAGAGAGAGACAGACAGAGAGGGAGAGAGCATTTTCCAAGAACTGGTATAGATAATGCAGCTAATAGTTAGATCACGTCATCTCAGGTAATGGGAACAACAACAGTCTGTCTCTTGCTGCTAGAATCAGTGATATTGTAAGAGGCATAAGAAACTCGCTTGCCAGGTTATAGCTACACAATTAAGTCCAAGTTTGAGGTCCCGATCATGTATTAACATTCTGCCTTGCAGAGGAGTGGGCAGTGAATGAACGTCTGGGGGAAATTGGTATAAATTTTTGGCTAGAAAAGTAAGTAGAGGAACCATTTCCATGACAAGCATATGTATGCATGGAATGGGGTGCATTTTACTGGTGTAGGGGTGACAGCATTATCCAGTTCAGTCTAAGGAATCGTTCCTGAGCTCAGGAAGACTCTGAACAGGTAGAAGACAAAGGTATAAGTGTGGTATAAACCTTGGTAATACATAACGACAAACTGGTTTAAAAAGACACGTGAGTAAACACTAGCACATATTTATTAGAAGGCGTTTCGGTCCTGGGACTTTGATCTTCTTAACCTCTCTGTGTTAGAGGTGATCAAGATCCCAGGACCGAAACGTTTTCTAATATATATGTCCTAGTGTTTCCTTACGTGTCTTTCTCAATCAGTAAGGATGTGTGGAGAACAGAGGGGTCGCTGTACTAGACACGGAAGGAGCAAAAATTCCCTATAATATATAGAAAGCCGAGCAGACAGCCAGATAAAAACAAGGCAGTTGATTCCCAAACAAACATAGACGGGGAAGGAGGTGAGTGATTACCTTCCTTAACCTTTATTATGCTAATATTCAGAGCCAGAAATAAAATAGACGAACTAAGGATAATTGCATGTGCAGGAAACAGATATATTTGCAATAGCAAAGTCAGGGTTCAGTCTAAAAACATGGGACATGCCTGTTGAAGGCCACATACAAGGATATATATTATTCCACGGTAGAGAGGGCGGAGTTGTGATTATATGTCGTAGAAAATTTCAACCGCTGCCTCAGGAATGATGTGAAGACGGAATCGGACGGACACGGGATCTATATGAGTGCAGTTTTCCGATGGGCGAGGCGAGCTATATTCATTGCCATCTTAAAATGGATACGAAAATAAGCTAGACGGACTGATGGAACTCTGAATGGTCTAGCAGCTTACTAGAAATATTCAGGATTACGTTTTAAAATAGTGGTGATGGTGATAGTAGTGACGGTGGTTGTGGTGGTTGTGGTTTTGGTGGTGGTGGCGGTTGTCGTTTTGGTGGTAGTGGTGGTGGTAGTGGTTGTGAAGGCTTACTCAGCCCTGTAACAACTTCAGACAGTATTACCAAGGCTGGCTCCTCCTCAGGAAAATTAGTGAATAGAAAAAGAAATAATAACAGACAGAAAAAAACACTTTATTATATAGAAAATATAAAATGTAAAACACTTAAATATGAAATATTAATCCTACATTAAAGAAAATGAAAAATTAAAAATATAAATGATAACTGAATTCAACGCTAATATGTATATGGGTGTCTGGTGTTGGTGACACTGTTGTTGAAATCGTAGCCATTGCTGATGATGGGGGGGGGGGTCGCAGGTGTTGGTGACCACCACTGGCTAGTTCTTCACAGATTAACGCTGTGAGTATTATCCCGATGACAGGAAAGCAGGTTCTTTGCTGCTGCAATGATGTGGGGTTACGTCCTGCAATTTCATACAGGTGCACAGGTAGTTCAGTACAAAATGGGGACGTCTCCAGGACGTTAGTCCTTCTCCTGTTCTTCTCGTTGATTGACAGGTGACCCTCACTGTCATCCATGCTGAAAAGATAGACAGGTTACCCACTGCTTAAATAATCACTCTCCATGGCAGTGTACATTACTCAAAAGACGTGGTGATTATTACAACAGTCAACCTAGAGCAAGACTGAAAGTACTAAGTTTATTATTGATCAAAAGTGAAGCTTTTAACCAATAAATCCACTAGAATACAAGGCAGGCATGTACTTACAGTAGTGTTGGGAGCTGTGAGTCGAGTGATTTACTGTTTGACCAGAGCCCCACACGTCACCTTTCGGGGGGGGGGAGAAGAGGAAGGGGAAGGGATAGCGGGAGCTAGACTGACCCTACCTTAACTAGTAGCCGGCAATGAAACTATCGTTACTATATTGCTACTCCTATCTATTGAACTTTTCCCTCACACTCCCCCATACCAAGACTTATAGTCAAGGAGTATAAGAAGAATAAGCGAGGAAAAAGTTCTAACATGTGGAAGTCGCGTAAGGCAACAAATCTTCTACTGACTGTCACGACTTAACCAGTCAGAGAAATAATTGGATGAACCATTGATATACACAATATGGAACTTAAAAGCCTGGAGTGCCAATGTCCACCTCAAGAGGCGACTGTTGGTTCCCTTAAAAGTTTCTAGGTATATCAAAGGTTTGTGGTCCGTTTCTAAAATGAATTCTTTTCCCAGCAAATAAAATTTAAGTTTGGAGATACCCCACACAAGGGCTAAACATTCCTTTTCTATTGTGGAGTATCTTGTTTCTGCGGGAAGGAGTTTCCGGCTTAGGAAGCATACAGGGAAGGGAGTACCATCATGGTATTGTAGTAACACCGCACCTAAGCCAGTATTGGAGGCATCAGTTCTCAAACAAAATGTTTTATTAATATCAGGAATCTTAAGTATAGGGTATTTCGAAAAGATACTTTTAATCTCATTAAACTTATCCCGAGCTACGTCGGAAAGTTCAAGAGGTTCCTTCACCGACTTTTTAAGGAAGTCAGATAAGATGCCTGTAAGATCAGTAAGGTTCGGGATAAACTGTGCATAAAAATTTACAGAACCAAGAAAGCTTCGCATGAGCTTCTTGGTTTTGGGGAACTTAAATTCTAATAAAGCTTTGATCTTACTGGGGAGAGGCTGCAGAGAGTTATTAGAAAGTATCAGTCCAAGATATCTAATCTTGTTATACCCAAGGAAGCATTTCTTCGGCTTGGCAGTGAGGCCATGTGAGCGTAACCTACGCAAAACTGATGTTAATGTTTGGATATGTTCGCCCCACGTAGATGTCATTACGTAAATGTTATCAAAATAAACTGAAACATTTGGCATATTACCCAAGACCTTTCTCATCAGTCTCACGTAGGTAGCACAGGCAGTTACCAAACCGAAGGGCATAGTTCTATACTGCATCAGTCCTTGGTGTGTAGGAAAAGCGGTGTACTGCTTAGAAGAAGGATCTAACATTACTTGATTATATGCCTGCGCAGTATCAATCTCTGAAAAGAAGGAAGAGTCATAAAATTTGTGTAGATCGCTATCTATTAAGGGCATTGGCTCAGCATCCCACCGAGTTATAGCATTAAGGCCTCTGAAGTCAATAGCAAGTCTATATGAATTATCCTCCTTCTTAACCATGACTACTGGTGAACAATATGAAGATACTGAAGGTTCAATGATCTTTAGTTTTAATAATTTGTCTACCTCTCGGTCAAATGCATCCCTAAGGTGAACTGGAACTGGGTATAATTTTCGTTTGATAGGATTGTCCGTCACTAAGTCAAGTCAATCTTATGGACTACCGTGGAGGTAACACCTGGAATATCAGTAAAGACGTCTGAAAAGTTACTCACACATTGAAGTAGTTCATGTCTCTTATGGTCATCCGAAGATTCATTAATATTAATGGTGGTTGCGTCCGAGTGGTCAAGAGTCACCAAGTCATGTAGTTCTTCATCATGGTCTAAGTTAGAGGTGTCAGTTACGCACACTTTACATTCTTCAGTTGTCTTATCAAGTTCGTGTGGAAAAACTAAGTCAAAGTTATTAAGGCAGTTAACCGAATTTCTTCGGTAATATTTCTTAAGGATGTTGATATGATAAAGCTTAGGTTTCCCCTTGACTTCAATGAGGTAGTCAACTTTCCCACAAATTTTTAATACTTTATATGGACCTTTCCTTGCTACTAATAATTTATTTGACTTAATAGGCAAAAGGACAAGAACTTCATCTTCTACTTTAAAACTTCTCCTCTGACTTTTGGAATCAAAATAGGTTTTGTACTGGTCCATTGACAAGCTTAGGTTTTTCGAAACTATGTCAAAAGTCTCCCCAAATTTGGATCTAAGGTCAAGGAGAAACTAGTAAGAAGACTGAACCTCAGCATTTACCTCCTCATTAGTCCATAAGTCATGAAGGATGGACAATGGGCCTCTGGCCTGTCTACCATAGAGAAGTTCAAAAGGTGAAAACCCCAAAGAGTCACTGGGAACTTCCCTCATGGCAAACAAAGCACAGAGTAGGTAACGATGCCAGTCCTTAGGTTTAAGGGAACAAAGTTTCCTTAAAATGGACTTGAGAATCGAATGCTGGCGCTCAATCCTCCCATTACAGCTGGGATGATAGGGTGTGGTGAAGAGAGGCTTCACTCCCAGAAGTTGGTAGAGATGTTGCATTAAGTCAGATGTGAATTGTGTCCCACGGTCAGACAAAATTTCTCTAGGGATGCCCACTCTGAAGAAGATGGACAAAAGGGGTTCAGCCACCTCTGTAGTAGTTATGGTCTTTAAGGGAACTGCTTCAGGGAAACTCGAAGCATAATCAACTAATGTTAATATATATCTATGTCCCCCAGATGAAAGTGGAGATAAAGGACCAACGATGTCAATAGCCACTCTTTCAAACGGTACCGTAAAGATAGGCATTTTGACCATAGGTACTCGCCTTGTACCTCGGGAGGATGACAGTTGGCAAACTTTACACGATCTACAATAGGTAGCGATATCTGAGGACATTTTTGGCCAAAAATAGGTTTCCCTAATTTTATTTAAGGTTTTACGATGCGAGAAATGTCCGGCCACTGGCAGGTCATGAGCCATTTTAAGAACAGTCTCTCTGCATTGACTTGGAACAACTAAGATGGAATAGTCTATCTCATCTGAATTTAATTTGAATACTGACTTATACAAGATACCTTTTTTATATTCAAATTTATATGAAAAGTTTTTCCTTTGGATAACTTGATTTTTTTAGCGGCATTATGGCAATTCTGAAGAGAAGGGCAATTACGTTGTAACTTGACAAAGGAGTCCTTCGATATATCTAAAGGCTTAAAGTCAGGGAAAATCAAAGGATGGACAGTAGGAGAAGCCTGGGCTTTGGTCTGAGCCCTAGTCAAGACATTTATGGTATCGGAGGTGATATCTTTACTTTCATCTAACAAGTGAACCGGTGATCCTACTACCTCGCTTTCGAGAGTAGCATCACTGGTTTTTAATCCCACATGAATCTCACGAGACATTGTCTCATCTGAACTTTCGAGGGGCTTCTCCGACTCTACAGGAAGAGGATCTGAAACACATATGTCCATCTTTGGCGATGAAAGGTCAACATCAGAAGGAAGAACGGCACCTTTTACATTACCTATTAGTACGGAGCAGAAGTGATGGGAGCTAGTACGGCTTCAGACCAACCTGTGAACCATTTAGACCTAATGTAACAACGGATGGTAGGAAAAGTGTCCGTACGGCCCAAGTAGTCTGAAAGTATAGCAGAGGAATGAGTTTCTTTAAGGTTAGGGAACAGCTTATCAGAAATGACTATACATGTGCATCCAGTGTCTCGTAAAATGGTAGATACATTAAGTCCATTAACTGTTCCTGAACAGAAGGGTGCTTGGTCATTACAGTCTTTAAAACATCTTCCAACCTTTTGGACCTTCTTAGAAGGACAATCTGGACGTTTATGTCCCTTAACACCACACAAATGACAAACAGGAATAAAAGAAGTCATTTTACTTTCCACTAGAGGCTTTGATTTCTTAAGGTCTGATGAACCCTTGCCCTTAGGGTTCGATCCCTTTAGGTCTTTATAGGAATTGTGAGCCTCAGCATACAGGTCAGCAGCCTCAGCAACTTCCTCAGCTTTAATCAAGTTACGTTCTCTGATGAATGTTCGTATCTTATGGGGAAGAGCTGTCAGGAACTGGTCAGCAACCATGAAGTCTCTAAGAGATTCATAACTGTGATCAATTCCTGAACTCTCTATCCAAAAGTCGAACAAACGAAAGAGTGTTACCTGTAACTGCTGAAAGTTCTGGCCAGGCTGTAAGGTGGCATACCTGAAATCTTTCCTGTAAGAATTAGTGGTTTTTTGATATGCTTTAAGGATTGCCTTCTTTAGTAGGTTATAATTACATATGATATCCTGCGACAAAGTTGCATAGATATTCAAGGCTGTACCAGAAAATAACATTCCTAACCTGGTAGCCCAGGTGTCAGCAGGCCATTCACAGAGGGTAGCGGTATTTTCAAACCTGATAATGTAAGAAGTTATGTCTTCCCCCTCTGTGAAGGGAGGTAAATTAGGTGTTGGAATATGTGTACTAGCTGCACGTTGTTCCATTACTCCTTATTCTAATTGTTGTTGTGTAAGAGTTAACTTTTTATTCTCTAATTCAAGGCGAGATTTTTCGAGCTCGTGATCCTTTTCTCTCTCTATTAACTCATGTTCTCTAGCTCTTTCCTCAAGCTTTTTCCTCTTCTCTATCCTTTTCTCTGTCCTCAAGTTCTCTTAATTTAACCTGTTCCTCACATATCTTAGCTTGTTCCTCACGTTCCCTAGCTCTTTCCTCACGATCAAGTCTATCATGCTCTTTTTGGTCTTCTCGCTCTCTTTCTAACTGTCTTTCTTGGATTTCTCTCTCAATTCTCTCTCTCTCTTTCTCCTGTCTTTCAAGGTTCTCTTTCTCCTTTTTCTCTTCTCTTTCAATTCTTTCTCTCTCCTTTTCTTCTTCTCTTTCGATTCTCTCCTTCTCCTTATTCTCTTCTCTTTCCCTTTCTAGCTGTCTTTCTTCTCTCTCAATTCTCTCTCTTTCAAGTCTTTCCTGGATCTTAGCACTAATGAAAGATTCTAAATTTTTCCCTGTTATTCCTAACTTACTTCCAGCATTCATCGAAAACTGGTATTCATCCATACTTGCAAGAATAACTTAAACTATCAGGGGAAATGAAACGGGTATTAAAGAAAACGGAGGGTTCAATTCCTGCTCTGCTCAAACTGTAAATAAACCAGAGGGCTCGATGCCTGCTTCAATTAAACAATATGTATTAACGAAAACGAAGGGTTCTATGCCGGCTCTGAGCAAACAGTAAGTAGAATGGGGTCCCTTGACCATCCAATCTTCTCACCAACAAATCAAGAGTGTCCTATGACAGTTCCCTTGATATAATAAAGAGCTCAATGAAACAAGTTGTCACTGGAAAATCTCGGGTCCCTAGAGTCCAATCCTCCAAAGTGTTTCAAGCTCACATGAAAAAGTGGCAGAATTAATTATTATATCCTGCCTGACTTGACTTACAATAAATTGAGACTATAACAATCACCAAATCTTTTAAATGCCTGTATCGTAGTCCTACCATAAAGAATGATTACTCATGGCTGGTGGTAACCGTCTGTGGTATGCGGCGTTGAAGTTCCAATGGTAGATTCGAGATGGAGTTGAATCTTGATTCAGTAGAGCTGTATCCTGGCAAGGTCGCCACTTGTGAAGGCTTACTCAGCCCTGTAACAACTTCAGACAGTATTACCAAGGCTGGCTCCTCCTCAGGAAAATTAGTGAATAGAAAAAGAAATAATAACAGACAAACATAAACACTTTATTATATAGAAAATATAAAATGTAAAACACTTAAATATGAAATATTAATCCTACATTAAAGAAAATGAAAAATGAAAAATATAAATGATAACTGAATTCAACGCTAAAATGTATATGGGTGTCTGGTGTTGGTGACACTGTTGTTGAAATCGTAGCCATTGCTGATGATGGGGGGGGGTCGCAGGTGTTGGTGACCACCACTGGCTAGTTCTTCACAGATTAACGCCGTGAGTATTATCTCGATGACAGGAAAGCAGGTTCTTTGCTGCTGCAATGATGTGGGGTTACGTCCTGCAATTTCATACAGGTGCACAGGTAGTTCAATACAAAATGGGGACGTCTCCAGGACGTTAGTCCTTCTCCTGTTCTTCTCGTTGATTGACAGGTGACCCTCACTGTCATCCAAGCTGAAAAGATAGACAGGTTACCCACTGCTTAAATAATCACTCTCCATGGCAGTGTACATTACTCAAAAGACGTGGTGATTATTACAACAGTCAACCTAGAGCAAGACTGAAAGGACTAAGTTTATTATTGGTCAAAAGTGAAGCTTTTAACCAATAAATCAACTAGAATACAAGGCAGGCATGTACTTACAGTAGTGTTGGGAGCTGTGAGTCGAGTGATTTACTGTTTGACCAGAGCCGCACACGTCACCTTTCGGGGGGATGGGGAAGAGGGAGGGGAAGGGATAGCAGGAGCTAGACTGACCCTACCTTAACTAGTAGCCGGCAATGAAACTATCGTTACTATATTGCTACTCCTATCTATTGAACTTTTCCCTCACAGTGGTGGTGGTGGTGGTGGTGGTGGTAGTGGTAGTGGTAGTGGTGGTGGTGATGGCGGTGGCAGTGGCGGTGGTAGTAGTAGTAGTAGTAGTAATGGTAATGATGAAAGCAATGGTGGTTTTGATGGTGGTGGTTTAGGTAATGGAAGTTGCAGTGATTGTGATGGTGGTAGTGATGGTGGTAGTAGTGATGGTTGTAGTTGTAATGGTTGGCATCTTTTTTTTCTGTTTTGTCTCTGTGAGTGCTTTGATATCTGGGTGTGCCTCTGTTGCTTACTCATTGCATTCATTTGTCTTTGTTGTTTGTTATTACATGGCTTTTGCTTCGTGTGTGTGTGTACCCACCCAATTGTGGTTGCAGGGGTCGATTCATAGCTCCAGGCCCTACCTTTTAACTGGTCGCCACTAGGCCACTCCCTCCATGCTCCATGAGCTTTATCATACCTCTTCTTAAAGCTATGTATGGATCCTGCCTCCACTACCTCACTTTCCAGACTATTTTAAGTCTTCACTAACATTTACATCTTTGTCTTAACAAGACTGTGTAAACTCAAACTACAAAATGTACAAGATTCAACAAGACCTTTGAATCCAGCCGTAAAGGAAGTAGAAAGCAAGAGTTTGTCTGAGAAGACGTATCTCTATGGATTACTGAACTGACCAAGAATATAAATATCAAAAGAATCTTCAGAGCAATGAGGAACAAACTGAGTCAGCTCTAGAGACTAATTCTCAAACCCATTCAAACTACACCGTAAGAGAGCCAATATACGATCAGTTGTCAAGGCTAGAACAGGGAGCGGACTGACTACCTGCCAGTCTGTTGACCTGTTGTCAGGTTGGATCACCTTCAAACTGTACACCGTAAGAGAGCCAATATGCCAATATACGATCAGTTGTCAAGGCTAGAACAGGGAGCGGACTGACTACCTGCCAGTCTGTTGACCTGTCGTCAGGTTGAATCACCTGACCCAAACGTCAGTCAGCCGGACATAAACAATTGAACAATTCACCGGATGGTTCTGAGACTTATGCTCTATATACATAAGAAATCCTACCTAACAATAATAATAAAATAGGGACAGTACCATGGTATTTTTTATATATTTTAACAGATAATAATATAACGCCAAAAGTCTCTATTTTAGCTATAAATGGGGACTTTTGCGCTATAATATTAAGTGATGAACATATTCTCATACAATAGTTAAATAACACAGGATGACCAATTTCCAAGATATAACACCCCTCCCCCATATGACAATAGGTCTCAGTAGGGAGTTTGCAAGCGTCCTCGGTAATATCTCCTTTATAGTAAGCGTCCTCTTGGTAAATAAGGCATGTAGGACAACGGAAGAATGGAAATGAAAGAACTCGATCAGCATGGTTATTTGCCAGAGGATGAGCTTCTTGAACAATGGCCGGAAGAACTATCTGGAGTGGCATCCATCACAATTCGAGAATAGGTGTCTCAGACATACGACTGTCAGGGTCATCCATGTGGACTTAATATTTTGTCCCATCAACGAAACGGCTTTCATAGTCATCCTGTCAATATAAAAGAAAATCATTAACAAAAAATATATATAAATTAGGCTTTAAGAGTACTCATCTCTTAACTTTACATTTTAAGGTATACATTTTTTTTTTCAGGGGCGAGAAAGGGCATCAGCAATTATACTAAGAGTTCCACTTAAGTCTTGAATACTAATCAAATAAGATTGGATCCTCAGAGCCCACCTGAGGATCCGGGTGTTCTTTGATTTCATAGAATTAATATAAATTAAAGGGTTGTGATCAGAAAATACCATAATTTTATGGGGGGAGGTTCCCAGATAAACGTCAAAATGTTCCAAAGATATTACTAGGGCAAGAGCTTCTTTCTCTACAGTGGCGTAATTCTTTTGGTGACGTTTCAACTTTGAAGAAAAATAAGATATAGGATGCAAAATATCAGTAGAGGGGGATTTCTGAAGTAACACAGCCTCCACAGCATAACCGCTGGCATCAATATGTAAATAGAAGGGTTGATTAAAGTCAGGACTTTTCAATACGGGTGACGAAGAAAGCAACCGCTTCAACAGAAACGTCGATTATAGCCAGTCATTCCAAGGAACCTCTGTACAGACTTTCTATCTTGAGGGATAGGAAACTCGGCAATGACCCTAACTTTTACATCAACAGGACGTACCTCGTCCTGACCTATACAAAAACCTAGGTACTTAATCTTGGCTTGTCCAAACTGACACTTGGCTAAATTTATGGTGAAGTTGTACTTTTCTAACTTCTTAAATAAGGTTTCCAGGCGAATTAAGTGTTGCTCCCATTCATTGCTATATACAACAAGATCATCTAGATATGCATCCACTCCTTCTAAATCATTGGTCAGCAGGTTCATCAGGCGCTGAAAGGTAGAGGCCACGTTACACAACCCGAAGGGCATAACGCGATAATTGAATAATCCGCCTTGTATAGTAAATGCGGATATTTCTTGGGCTCGCTGGGTAAGCGGCACTTGGTAATAGCCCCTAATAAATCCAGGCGGGTAACATAGGCGGCTCCTGATACTCTGTCTATTAGATCATCAATACGGGGCAGTGGGAAACCATCTGGTACCGTGAGAGCATTAACCTTACGATAATCAGTGCACATTCTAGAAGTTCCATCAGGCTTGGGAACTAATATACAGGGCGAGGCCCACGGACTTTTACTCCGTTCTATGAGTCCATGGGACAACAGGAATTCTATTTCTTTGTTTAATGCTTCTTGTTTGAGTGGACTTGCCATATAAGGCGACTGTTTGCAAGGCTTAGCTCCTTGTACATCTATGTCATGAATTCCCAATGTACAATACCTAGGGACATCATCGAATAAAACCTCATAACGTAATATCAAGTCTTTGATATCTTTTGCTTTTTCCAGTTCAAGGTCCATAAGAAAGGTATCAAGAGATTGCAATGTCTCTGAATTTTTTAAACGTACTTCTATTGCTTTAGAGATGCTGGGCAGATGTACATTTTCAGTTTCAGCTAAAGGAAGAACTGTCATAATTGGTACGATACTAGGGTGGTAAGCCTTAAGTTGGTTTATGTGATAAGTACGTTTTGCTTTTCTCTTTCCTGGAGTTCGTAGTACATAATTTACCTCATTGAGCTGCTCAATCACTTCCAAAGGACCTTCGTATTTAGGTTGCAGAGCGTGTCCAGGTAAAAATTTCTGTGCCATCACACTGTCACCTGGTTTAAAGAAGCGAGAGTGTGTGTGTTTGTCATAACAATGCTTCATCTTGGATTGGGCCTTAGCTAAGTTTTTTGTGGCTAATTCCCTCAGTTGTGACAAACGCTTTTGCATTAGAGTTGGAGTTGTTTTAAACGAGGGTTCTGATTTTCCGGTCCATGAATCTTTTAGTACGGCGAGGGGGCCGCGTACTTGGTGTCCATAAATTAATTCAAATGGACTAAACCCAGTGCTTTCTTGTTTGCTTTCCCTTAAGGCGAACAAGAGAAATGGTATTCCCTCGTCCCAGTCTCGGGAAAACTGCTCGCAGTACGCTCTCACCATTGATTTTAATGTTTGATGGAATCGTTCGAGGGCTCCCTGTGACTGAGGGTGATAAGCAACAGAAAATACAGACTTAATTCCGAGGCGAGATAAGGCATCGCGAAACATCTTAGAGGTAAAATTTGAACCTTGATCGGATTGAATTATTCAGGGAATCCCCACCTGAGAGAAAAATTTTTGCAAAGCTCGAACAAAGATGCGAGAATTAATTTTTCTCAAAGGAATAGCCTCCGGATATCGAGTAACGACATCCATAATTGTAAACAGATATTGATTCCCTTGTTTAGTCCTGGGTAACGGACCAACACAATCTATTATCAGGCGTGAGAAGGGTTCACCACTGACGGGAATCGGAATGAGGGGAACTGGTGGAGGTGTGTGCGAAGGTTTGCCGGTCACTTGGCAGACTTGACAACTTTTTAGATAGCTTTCCACAGTCTCCTTCATTCTGGGCCAATGAAAATGCTTGGCTATTTTGCCCAGCATTTTCTTTACTCCCGAATGTCCTCCCATGGGACTATGGTGGGCGAAACTAATAGCCAATTCTCTAAAGGTGTTAGGTAGCACTACTAGATGTTTGCTGGTAGACAGATGATCGTCGGAAGACAAAAGAGACTTTTCCTTTCTCATTAATATACCATTAGCAAGATATTAACAATGGTCCAGGTCTTGGGCGTCGTCTGCTGTAATAGCTATCTCTCGTATCTTGAAAAGGGCCTATCATAGAATATTTCAGATTTGAAAATCCGGGTTGTAAGGATCGGCTGAACAATAAATCGAGACCTAAATCTTCGCCTTCACTTAGGACTTCAGTTGATAAAGGATTTTGAGGCGCTCTAGACATTGCTCTAGTTATAACATTGAGAGGAAATAAGGTAGGAGCTTCTTTTCGAGCTTCTATGGCATAGTTAATGTCAGAAGAATTATCAATAACTAGAGACAGTCCTCGATGACGCACTGACTTTCTTGGGTTATCCTGGGTGGCTAACCCTCCGGGGTTAAAAATCCGAACGAAATTTTATCTTATCTTATCTTATCTAGAGGCTCTCGGCTTATACCCGGATAGTCTAGATCATTGCCTATGAGTAAGTCAACGCCCTGAATAGGAAAAGCTTCACTGGATATACCTACCGACACAAAGCCAGTATAGGTTGGTGTTTGGATGTATATCCTGTGGAGAGGCACTCTTATAATGGCGCCTCCATAGGCTTCTAATAACACATCTAGCTTGTTGTGAGTCATATCACTTACGGGAAGTATGTCCTGCTTCAACAATGTTAAATAACTTCCAGTATCACGGAAGGAATTAATTTCAACTAATTGAGTCTCGTCTATCTCGTCTATTCGCCGAGCGAATATCTTGTTCTGAAATAGATCTAGTATTGAGTCATCTAGAATGACTACCGATTCGCTCTTGCGAACCTTGTTCGGTTCTAGGGTTCAGTTTCTTTTGAGTTGTCGATGAAGATGTTACCTGAGTTGGGAAACGAAGTCGCTCGTTCCTGGTATCCCTCTCTAGCCAATAACAGTGTTTCCTTAAATGCCCTTTTTTATTACAATAAGTGCAGTTCAATTCACCGTTATGCCTTAGTGGTTTTGAACTTTTCCTAGAGTTAGATCTAAATTTATTATTAATGGGTGTGGAGGCAACATAGGAGGTCGGGCAAGGATTCTGTATGTGACACATCTCTGTAAGATTGGATCGTCCTTTCTTAGGGGCACATTTAGTCACTGTTTCCTTACTTTTTGTTTCGCCAATCAATTGTTGAGATATTTCAGAATTATCGGCGAGTGAGGCTGTTTCTAGTATATTTATTATGGGGCAACTAATCAAATACCTATGCAAGTCTTCTGGTAAATTATTATAGAAATCCTCATGCAGGATCAACTGGGAAAGATTTTCCATAGATTTACAGTTAGAAGCTCTACACCATCTCTCAAAAGCTATTTTCTTTTCACGTGCAAAATCTACATACGACTGAGTTGGCTGGCGTTTTAATGCTCTAAAGGTTTTTTGATAACTTACTGGGAGGAGATCATAAGCCTCGAGGATAGCCTTCTTAACGGAATCATAATTCACATACTTCTCAAAAGGTAACGTAGCTGTACAACTTTGAGCTTTAACAGACAACGAAGTATGTAATAAGGTTGCCCAGTGTTGTCGGGGCCAGCTCATAGCACGTGCCTAATTCTCAAAGACTTCAAAATAAGTATCTAAATCTCAGTCATTAAACCTTGGAACCATAGATGTGGCTTTTTGTATATTGAAAGCATCATTTGAGGATTCAATACATCTTTCACTCACATTACCTTGTTGTTGTTGTCTTATATAGCGGAGCGTTTCCCTTTGAAAGTCTTCTTCATTTAATTTACGTTGAGCCTCAATTTGAGCAGTCTGTAAAATAAATAGTCTAATTTCTCAGTCTGTTTGAGAAATTAGACTATTTATTTTACAGACTGCTCAAATTGAGGCTCAACGTAAATTAAATGAAGACTTTCAAAGGGAAACGCTCCGCTATATAAGAAGTATGCCCCGGTATCGAAAAGGAGGGAATTGAACTGGCGGTATGTGGATATTCCTTTGGACGTGCACCTTGGTGAGGGACAGACTGACCATTAATAGGAATTCCTTCAGTAACGGGCAAATGCAGAACAGAAGCCAAAGCAGGACCTAATCTATCGGGATCAATTTCAAGATCAACTCCTTGAAATTGTTCTTCTAATACTTTGAATCTCGACTGGAAGCTTACTTGAGAAACTAAACTTTCAGAGTCAGAATTTTCTGCTACATGATCGTTAGAGGCCCCCGGAAACAATTTGTTTCTAATTATTGCCATTATGGTGTTGGCTGTGTAATATCTATCATATGGTACTCCCAATTTACGGGCTATCTGCCAGCACGTTTGAAGTTTTAAGGAGTCCAGCTTTGACAATGTTAAATCTTCAAATAACTCTTTAATGTGATCTTCCATGATCAATATTTTGAAATTAAAGATAAATTCCCAGTATATAGCTTTAATATTGCTCTTTTGATCAATGTCTTAGAACAACAGAGATCCTGGACAGGCCCCCATTTGTTGCGAATAAGAAATTTTATAAAGAACTTCAGAATGTGGTCTGTTACTATTTTCTTCATAGGCAACAAGATTTTGGATCAGAGTTAGTTAAAGGTATTTTAGAGTCTAGGGGAAATAATTTCAACTGGGAAATTCCATAGAATAATATTCAAATTTATTAAAGTATTTAAATACAATACTTTATCTTCTCTCTGTAGTTAATATAACTTAATACTTTGTACAATAAATGTACAATATACATTTAGTTCAAAATCATGGAAGTATCACATTGATAAGGAAGATTAATTATTCTTCCTGTAATTAAGTCTTCACTAATATTTACGTCTTTGCTTTAACAAGACTGTAAACTCAAACTACAAAATGTACAAGATTCAACAAGACCTTTGAATCCGGCCGTAAAGTAAGTAGAAAACAAGAGTTTGTCTGAGAAGACGTATCTCTATGGATTACTGAACTGACTAAGAATATAAATATCAAAACAATCTTCAGAGCAATGAGGAACAAACTGAGTAGCTCTAGAGCCTAATTCTCAAACCCATTCAAACTGTACACCCTAAGAGAGAACCAATATACGCTCAGTTGTCAAGGCTAGAGCAGGGAGCGGACTGACTACCTGCCAGTCTGTTGACTCGTCGTCAGGCTGGATCACCTGACCCAAACGTCAGTCAGCCGGACATAAACAATTGAACAATTCACCGGATGGTTCCGAGACTTATGCTCTATATACCTGGAGTTTACCTGGAGAGAGTTCCGGGGGTCAACGCCCCCGCGGCCCGGTCTGTGACTCCTTAAAATTGTTCTTCTAATACTTTGAATCTCGACTGGTAGCTTACTTGAGAAACTAAACTTTCAGAGTCAGAATTTTCTGCTACATGATCGTTAGAGGCCCCCGGAAACAATTTGTTTCTAATTATTGCCATTATGGTGTTGGCTGTGTAATATCTATCATATGGTATATACATAAGAAATCCTACCTAACAATAATAATAATAATAATAAAATAATAGTGATAATACCATGGTATTTTTTATATATTAACAGATAATAATATAACGCCGAAAGTCTCTATTTTAGCTATAAACGGGGACTTTCGCGCTATAACATTAAGTGATGATCATATTCTCTTACAATAGTTAAAGAACACAGGATGACCAATTTCCAAGATATAACAGTGCGCTTCAGGAGATGTGCTCGGTATTATGTTCACTCCAAGATCCTTTTCCTTGAGTGAGGTTTGCAGTCTTTGGCCACCTAGACTATACTCTGTCTGCTGTCTTCTTTGCCCTTCCCCGATCTTCATGACTTTGCATTTGGCGGGGTTAATGTCGAGGAGCCTGTTGCTGTACCAGGCTTGCAGCCTGTCCAGGTCTCTTTGTAGCCCTGCCTGATCCTCATCCTATTTAATTCTCCTCATTGTGTGCGTGTACTCACCTAGTTGTGGTTGCAGGGGTAGATTCATAGCTCCTGGCCCCGCCTCTTCACTGGCGTGTGTGTGTGTGTGTTGGTTGGTGATTGTGGTACTGATAATGTTGGCAGTGATAGTGGTGGTAGTTGCGGTGGTAGTTGTGGTAGAGAGAGAGAGAGAGAGAGAGAGAGAGAGAGAGAGAGAGAGAGAGAGAGAGAGAGAGAGAGAGAGAGAGAGAGAGAGAGAGAAAGAGAGAGAGAGAGAGAACATGGCAGGTTCAACCCGGTAGCGCTTACAGCAGAGTTTTGTGAGGTTTATAAAGAGGATAGTGAGGGAGAGTGGCGGAATGTTGCTGGCTAGTAGCTGGCTGGCTGGCTGGCTGATTGGCTGGCTGGCTGGCAAGTAGATGACTAAAACGTCGTTAATACTTTCTCCCAGCCTAGCTGCAGGATATTTGTGTACGGGAGGTTAGGCTACCACTAGGATAGGCTACCACTAGGATAGGCTACCACTAGGATAGGCTACCACTAGGATAGGCTAAAACTAGGATAGGCTACCACTAGGATAGGCTACCACTAGGATAGGCTACCACTAGGATAGGCTACCACTAGGACAGGCTACCACTAGGATAGGCTAAAACTAGGATAGGCTAAAACTAGGATAGGCTAAAACTAGGATAGGCTACCACTAGAATAGGCTACCACTAGGATAGGCTACCACTAGGATAGGCTACCACTAGGATAGGCTAAAACTAGGATAGGCTAAAACTAGGATAGGCTACCACTAGAATAGGCTACCACTAGGATAGGCTACCACTAGGATAGGCTACCACTAGGATAGGCTAAAACTAGGATAGGCTACCACTAGGACAGGTTAGCACTAGGATAGGCTACTACTAGGATAGGCTAAAACTAGGATAGGCTACCACTAGGATAGCCTACCACTAGGATAGGCTACCACTAGGACAGGCTACCACTAGGACAGGCTACCAATAGGATAGGCTACCATTAGGATAGGTTACCACTAGCATATGCTACCACTAGGATAGGCTACCACAAGTATAGGCTAGCACCAGGATAGGCTACCACTAGGATAGGCTACCACTTGGATAGGCTACCACGAGGATGGGCTACCACCAGTATGGGCTAACACCAGGATGGGCTACCACCAGGTAGGCTACCACCAGGATAGGCTACCACTAGAATAGGCTGCTACTAGGATAGGCTACCACTAGGATAGGGTACCACTAGAATAGGCTACTACTAGGATAGCCTACCACTAGGATAGGCTACCACTAGGATAGGCTACCACTAGGATAGGCTACCACTAGGACAGGCTACCACTAGGATAGGCTACCACTAGGATAGGCTAGCACCAGGATAGGCTACCTCTAGGATAGGCTACCACCAGGATAGGCTACCACCAGGATAGGCTACCACGAGGATGGGCTACCACCAGGATAGGCTACCACCAGGAAAGGCTACCACCAGGATAGGCTATCACCAGGATAGGCTACCACCAGGATAGGCTACCACCAGGATAGGCTACCACCAGGATAGGCTACCACCAGGATAAGCTACCACCAGGATAGGCTACCACCAGGATAGGCTACCACCAGGATAGGCTACCACCAGGATAGGCTACCACCAGGATAGGCTACCACCAGGATAGGCTACCACCAGGATAGGCTACCACCAGGATAGGCTACCACCAGGATAGGATTCAACTACGATAGGCTACCACCAAGGATAGGGTACCACTAGAATAGCCTACCACTACGATAGGCTTCCACCAAGATAGGCTTCCACCAGGAAAGGCTACTACCAGGATAGGCTACCACCAGGATAGCCTACCAACAGGATAGGCAACCACTAGGATAGGCTACCACTAGGATAGGCTTCCACAAGGATAGGCTACCACCAGGATAGGCTACCACCAGGATAGCTAGCACCAGGATAGGCTACCACTTGGATAGGCTACCACCAGGATAGGCTACCACGAGGATGGGCTACCACCAGGATAGGCTACCACCAGGATAGGCTTCCACCAGGATAGATAGGCTACCACCAGGATAGGCTAACACTAGGATAGGCTACCACCAGGATAGGCTACCACCAGGATAGGCTACCAACAGGATAGGCAACCACTAGGATAGGCTACCACTAGGATAGGCTTCCACAAGGATAGGCTACCACCAGGATAGCCTACCACCAGGATAGCTAGCACCAGGATAGGCTACCACTTGGATAGGCTACCACCAGGATAGGCTACCACGAGGATGGGCTACCACCAGGATAGGCTACCACCAGGATAGGCTTCCACCAGGATAGATAGGCTACCACCAGGATAGGCTAACACTAGGATAGGCTACCACCAGGATAGGCTACCACCAGGATAGGCTACCACCAGGATAGGCTACCGCTAGGATAGGCTACCACCAGGATAGGATTCAACTACGATAGGCTACCACCAGGATAGGCTACCACCAGGATAGGCTACCACTAGGATAGCCTACCACTACGATAGGCTACCACCAGGATAGGTTTCCACCAAGATAGGCTACCACCAGGATAGGCTACTACCAGGATAGGCTACCACCAGAATAGCCTACCATCAGGATAGGCATCCACTAGGATAGGCTACCACCAGGATAGGCTACCACCAGGATAGGCTACCACCAGGATAGGCTGCCACCAGGATAGGCTACCACCAGGATAGGCTACAACCAGGATAGGCTACCACTACGATAGGATACCAACAGGATAGGCTTCCACCATGATAGGCTACCACCATGATAGGCCACTACCAGGATAGGCTACCACTTATTAACTACTTACATTTGTCCTGTGGTAACTAGTGATTATCAGAATCAAACCAGTCAGATTGTGATTGATTATAGTGAGCTTCAAGCTTCAAGCTCAAGCTTCAAGCTTCAAGCTTCAAGCGGCCGTCAAGTAACCAAGTGTCTTAAATACGTCCAAGTTGACGACTTTGTAGTACTTATGATCCTCTCACCGTGCTAAGCATTTTATTTTTTTTTTTTGGAATAGCGTGAGTTTTCCCTTACAATCTTCAGTAGTTTTTGTATCATCATATTTACTCGGTGGAACTCCATATTTTAACACTATCTCTGTGTCAGAAGGTTACATTGACACTCAAGGAAAGCCTAGTGTATCAGTCCCAACCACGCAGATTATTATTAAATTCGGGAACTTGCCTCTCGTGCCTTTTCAAATGATCCTGAAGTAAGTCGTGTGGATGAGCTATAATAAACACTAAACCATAGTCACCTATAGCAGCAGCATCTTAGGTTCCGTTTTCAAGCCTGTTGAAAACCTACCAACCAACACAATCTTCTCTTTCTTGGCAAGACTCGCCTCATGCTGAGGGACTCGGCGGAGCATCTTACATGATTGCTTCCTCTTCATGGTGACACAAAGCTGGTCTTCCTGCCAGTGTAGTCAGGCTCCTTAGTCCTGCCAGAACAGAACAGATTTACTAGAGTCGTCTTAGGAATTTCACATTTAGCTGTCGCTAATGTCATCAAGAGCTTCAACATTCACATTGATGTAGTTTATCTTCACACGGGAAATTGACATTTACCGTGAAGTACAGTAAATAAAAAAATAGCCACTTATCCCCATACGTTTTAGTCTCTCACTACATCTAAACTACTCGATTTAACTTGATAAAAAAAATTAGAGAAGTTACCTTTTATGTCTCTCATTATTGGTAAATACATCAGACAAGCAGCTTCTACACGTTTTGATTGACAACCTTCATCACTGGCAAATTATAATCTAAAAAAGGAAAACTTTATTTTTTTCTGGCTCTAAATATTACAGTATATACTCGCATTATATATTATATTTTAATTTCGGGGGTCACCGTCGGGGCTTCAGAAATTAAAAGTGCTGACAGTTTCCGGATTTTTCCCCCAAAAATATATTTTGAAACGGTAAAGAATCTTTTTCTGAAAGTAATGACACCATACAATACAAAATTCTAAGCAAGACTTATGGAATTACACAGGAGCTAAGCTGGCGGTCAGGGAGCTAAGTTGGCGGTCGGGGAGCTAAGCTGGCGATCAGGGAGATAAGTTGGCGGTCAGGGTACTCAGTTGGCGCAGGGCACTAAGTTGGCGGTCAGGGAGTAAAGTTGGTGGCCAGGGCACAATTTTACCTTTCGGTAATTTCGCCCATTATGAGTGCTATTTTAAGCCAATTTGTCCAGATTCTTAGCTATTTCTTTAGTATTCCTTCCGTTCTGCGGACTGAGAAGCCGCCGCTTCAACTACAAGAACAACTCTTAAAGTACACAGAAGTCGCTCTTTGGCCAATTTAACAAATTCCTATTTAAAAACATAATCCAAAATAAACAGTGCAGGAGTTCCAGCCACTAAAGCAACCTGTCCTGTGTTCAGTAATCACGTCTCAAGCTTTCCTATGTTACATTGGCCATCCATTTTAATCTATTTTTTACAAAATAGAAAACAGAAGTTTTGCCCACTTTCTCGGATATAAATTATGATTCACAACAGATCTGGGGAGCCCTCTACCGTTCCTCGTCATGACTCATAAAAAAAACATGGGGAGCCCTGTACCGTTCCTCATCATGACTCGTAAAAAAAACCTGGGGAGCCCTCTACCGTTCCTCGTCATAAATAACAAAAAGGCACAATACCGTGACTGGAACGATACACAAATAACCCGCACATAAAAGAGAGAAGCTTACGACGACGTTTCGGTCCGACTTGGACCATTGACAAAGTCACACTGACTTTGTCAATGGTCCAAGTCGGACCGAAACGTCGTCGTAAGCTTCTCTCTTTTATGTGCGGGTTATTTGTGTATCGTTCCTCGTCATGACTCGAAAAAAAACCTGGGGAGCCCTCTACCGTTCCTCATCATGACTCATAAAAAAACCTGGGGAGCCCTCTACCGTACCTCATCATGAATCATACAACAGACCTGGGAACCCTCTACCGTTCCTCATCATCACTCATGCAACAGACCTGGGGAGCCCTCTACCGTTCCTCATCATGAATCATACAATAGACCTGGGGAATCCTGTACTGTTCCTCATCATGACTCATACAAGACGTGGGGAGCCTCTACCTTTCCTCATCATGACTCATACAAAACCTGGGAAACTCTCTACCGTTCATCATCATGACTCATACAACAGACCTGGGGGAGCCCTCTACCGTTCCTCATCATGACTCATACAACAGACCTGGGGAGTCCTCTACCGTTCCTCATCATGACTCATACAACACACGTGTGGAGCCCTCTACCGTTCGTCATCATGACTCATACAACAGACCTGGGGAGTCCTCTACCGTTCCTCATCATGACTCATACAACAGACCTGGGGAGCCCTCTACCGTTACACATCATGACTCATACAACAGACCTGGGGAGTCCTCTACCGTTACTCATCGTGACTCATACAAGAAATGGGGAACCCTCTACCGTTCCTCATCATGACTCACACAAGACCTGGGGGAGCCCTCTTCCGTTCCTCATCATGACTAATGCAACAGACCTGGGGAGCCCTCTACCATTCCTCATCATGACTCATGCAATACCTGGGGAGTCCTCTACCGTTCCTCATCATGACTCACACAAGACCTGGGGAGCCCTCTACCGTTCCTCATCATGACTCATACAAGACCTGGGGAGCCCTGTACCGCTCCTCATCATGACTCATTCAACAGACCTTGGGAGCCCTTTACCGTTCCTCATCATGACTCATACAACACCTGGGTAGCCCTCTACCGTAACTCATCATGATTCATACAACAGTCCTGGGGAGCCCTCTACCGTTCCTCATCATGACTCATACAACAGACCTGGGGAGCCCTCTACCGTTCCTCATCATGATTCATAAAACAGACCTGGGGAGTCCTCTACCGTCCCTCATCATGACTCATACAACAGATCTGGGGAATCCTCTACCGTTCCTCATCATGACTCATAAAACAGACCTGGGGAGCCCTCTACCGTTCCTCATCATGACTCATACAACAGACCTGGGGAGCCCTCTACCGTTCCTCATCATGACTCATACAACAGACCTGGGGAGCCCTCTACCATTCCTCATCATGACTCATGCAATACCTGGGGAGTCCTCTACCGTTCCTCATCATGACTCACACAAGACCTGGGGAGCCCTCTACCGTTCCTCATCATGACTCATACAAGACCTGGGGAGCCCTGTACCGCTCCTCATCATGACTCATTCAACAGACCTTGGGAGCCCTCTACCGTTCCTCATCATGACTCATACAACACCTGGGTAGCCCTCTACCGTAACTCATCATGATTCATACAACAGTCCTGGGGAGCCCTCTACCGTTCCTCATCATGACTCATACAACAGACCTGGGGAGCCCTCTACCGTTCCTCATCATGATTCATAAAACAGACCTGGGGAGTCCTCTACCGTCCCTCATCATGACTCATACAACAGATCTGGGGAATCCTCTACCGTTCCTCATCATGACTCATAAAACAGACCTGGGGAGCCCTCTACCGTTCCTCATCATGACTCATACAACAGACCTGGGGAGCCCTCTACCGTTCCTCATCATGACTCATACAACAGACCTGGGGAGCCCTCTACCGTTCCTCATCATGACTCAAACAAGTCCTGGGGAGCCCTCTACCGTTCCTCATCATGATTCATAAAACAGACCTGGGGACCCCTCTACCGTTCCTCATCATGACTCATACAACAGACCTGGGGAGCCCTCTACCGTCCCTCATCATGACTCATACAACAGACCTGGGGAGCCCTCTACCGTTCCTCATCATGACTCATAAAACAGACCTGGGGAGCCCTCTACCGTCCCTCATCATGACTCATACAACAGACCTGGGGAGCCCTCTACCGTTCCTCATCATGACTCATACAACAGACCTGGGGAGCCCTCTACCGTTCCTCATCATGACTCATACAACAGACCTGGGGAGCCCTCTACCGTTCCTCATCATGACTCATACAACAGACCTGGGGAGCCCTCTACCGTTCCTCATCATGACTCAAACAAGTCCTGGGGAGCCCTCTACCGTCCCTCATCATGACTCATACAACAGACCTGGGGAGCCCTCTACCGTCCCTCATCATGACTCATACAACAGACCTGGGGAGCCCTCTACCGTTCCTCATCATGACTCATAAAACAGACCTGGGGAGCCCTCTACCGTCCCTCATCATGACTCATACAACAGACCTGGGGAGCCCTCTACCGTTCCTCATCATGACTCATACAACAGACCTGGGGAGCCCTCTACCGTCCCTCATCATGACTCATACAACAGACCTGGGGAGCCCTCTACCGTCCCTCATCATGACTCATACAACATACCTGGGGAGCCCTCTACCGTTCCTCATCATGACTCATAAAACAGACCTGGGGAGCCCTCTACCGTCCCTCATCATGACTCATACAACAGACCTGGGGAGCCCTCTACCGTTCCTCATCATGACTCATACAACAGACCTGGGGAGCCCTCTACCGTTCCTCATCATGACTCATACAACAGACCTGGGGAGCCCTCTACCGTTCCTCATTATCAAAATTCAAAGTTTGCTGCTGCTTCATGCTTTATTCCTGGTACTTTGAGCATTATTTCTGCTACTCTGCGCCTTATTACTGCTACTTTTTTATTAAAACCGACTAAAATCATCTGTTTCCACCAGTGAGAGCCAAGAAACAGTCAATATATCCATAAAAAACATCCTTCAAAACACCTGAAAGTCTCTATTTTAAACCAAACAGAAGGTCAAAGGTTACCATTCCCCATCATACACTGCCTGGGGCAGGATTTTTGTCATACTGTTCACATTCACCACACAGAAGCATTCTCTCCCGTCTAGGCCACAATTTACCGCTCACAGCTTATCCGAGGTCGCTCTGCTTTAAACGTAAATCTTTGTATATATATATATATATATATATATATATATATATATATATATATATATATATATATATATATATATATATATATATATATATATATATATATATATATATATATATATATATATATATATATATATATATATATATATATATATATATATATATAATGGGAGGAGAATCAGAATAAGGAAAGTTAAGAGTGAAGATCTGAAGGTAGGAAATCGCTTCTCTGTTCTTCAGGATGAATGTACTTCAGTGGCCAGTGAAGGTAAGGGTACTACTGCCCCTGCTAACAGAGGAAAGCACATTCTTGTGGTTGGTGACTCTCAGGTAAGATATATTGACCGTGCTTTTTGTAATAGGAATAAGAAGATGAGAGATAGAGTGTGCTTCCCTGGAGCTGGTGTTGGGGACATAGTTGACAGGCTGGATGATATCATGTCAGGTAATGGGAACGAGCCCATTATTTGTCTCAGTGCTGGTGGAAATGATGTTGGGAAGGGTAGGAGAGAAGAGCTGCTAGGTAAGTACAGGTCAGCTATAGATTTCATTAAGTCTAAGGGAGGGGTCCCAATCATATGTAGCATCTTGCCTAGAAGGGGAGTAGGAAATGAATGGTTGTCTAGGGCAATTGGTGTAAATTGCTGGCTAGACAGATACTGCAAGGAACTTGCAATCCCATTCATTGACAACTGGAACAACTTTTATGGCAAACATGATATGTATGCAAGGGATGGGGTACATCTCTCTGGGGCTGGGGTGGTAGCACTTGCAAACTCAATTGAGAAGGCCATTGGTGAAATGCCTATGATTTTAAACTGATAGAAGATAGAGGTATGGGTGTGTGTGGGAAACAAGCAGGTTGCAACACTAGGGTTGGAATCAGTAAATGTATAAAAGGCATTCAGCATGAAGTTATAAATAAAGACAATAGATCAGGTCAGCAAACAAAGGGGGACAGCAGAGGACAGCAAGGGACTAGCTCCCTTAAGGTTTACTATACTAATAGCAGGAGTGTAAGAAATAAGATAGATGAGCTAAGATTAATTGCAAGTGCAGGAAACATAGATATTATTGCTATAACAGAGACCTGGCTCAATCTGAAAGATAGAGAGATGCCCTCTGAATGTCACATACAAGGCTATAAATTATTCCACACTGACAGGGTCGACAGGAAGGGTGGTGGAGTAGCGATGTATGTCAGAGACAATTTAAATTGTTGTGTTAGACAAGATATAAAAGTAGAAGCGTCAGCCACTGAATCTGTTTGGTTACAGCTTCTCGAGGGCCGAGAAAAACTAATTTTGGGTGTGATTTACAGGGCCCCAAATCTTGAAAGGGAGTGCAGTAAACTTCTATGGGACGAAATTAGTAAGGCATCTACATACGAAAATGTTGTGGTAATGGGAGATTTCAACTATAGACAGATTGACTGGAGCAATTTGACAGGAAATTTAGAGTCAGGCGACTTTCTTGATACGATCCAGGATTGTTTTTTAAAACAGTTTGTGACAGAGCCAACTAGAGGAAATAACCTGCTTGACTTGGTTCTTGCCAGTAGGGAAACACTAATTAATAATCTTGAGGTTAATGATGAGCTTGGGGAAAGTGATCACAAATCACTCAGTTTTAATATATCATGGAATTCCCCTAATAATGGCAATCAAGTCTCCGTCCCTGACTTTCGCTTGGCTGATTTCATAGGACTGAAAAATTACTTAGGTGGGCTGAACTGGAATGACCTGACTAAGGGTCAGGTAGATGGTGATGGTTGCCGATATGATGCTTTGCAGGGCATAGTTCTAGCTGCTCAGTCAAATTATGTTCCAAATAGGGAAATCAGATCAAACAAAAATGATCCTAAATGGATGAACAATAGATTAAAATATCTGATTGGTCAAAAGAGAGGCATATATAGGCAAATCAAAAGAGGAGAGGGGCAATTAAGAAATCGATATATTCAGTTAAAGAGAGGAATAAAAAAGGGAATTAGAAAAGCAAAAAGAGATTATGAGGTTAAAGTTGCAAGAGAATCGAAGACTAACCCAAAAGGATTCTTTCAGGTGGTATAAACCTTGGTAATAAATACCGACAAGTTGGTTTAGAGAGACACGTAAGCAAACACTATAACATATTTATTAGAAAACGTTTCGGTCCTGGGACCTTGATCACTTCTAACATACAGAGAACGAACGAACGAAAGTTCAGGTAAGATCCCAAATGGGATGAGCGGGGAAGACGGGACAGACGAAGAATAGTGCTGGAGAGGAGTGTTCTTAGTCGTAGAAATAGAGCCAGGGCTTAACCCAGCAGCAAAGGCGATCGTGGGACAGATATTGAAAAGAGAAATTCCGGTTCTTCTGTTGGGACTCCGGTGGGGTGAGCTGGGAGTAAGAGACTTGCGACGTTTAGAGCTAGAGAGGAGTGCTGAACTGAGTCATGTCTTAACCCAAAAAGCTAAGGCGAACGTGGGTCAGAGAATGGTACCTGTCTTAGAAGGTACCTGTCAGCGGATCCAAGGTTATTTGTAAGTAGGGTTAGGAGCAGGATCATGCAAGGAGTAGAAAAGGTTGTGTTGGTTTGTGGGTCTGCGAATGTCTTCGTCAAGGAGAGAGGTCCAGTAGTCATGTCGTGTCTCAAGTTTGTCTATCTGTCTGTCACTGAGCCTCTTCCAGTACAGATTCAGCGCAGGGACGTCTAACTGGGCATGGAGAGACTCGCTTGTGGCGAAGTCCTCCCATCTGACATCAAGCACCCAGCGCAGCGCCTTGTTCTGGACACGCTGCAGTTTAAGTAAGTTTGTTTTTGCTGCAAGAGAGAGGGCTAGAGGAGAGTAAGTTATCAGAGGACGTATTAGGGATTTGTAGAGGTGTAGTTTGGTGCGTTGAGAGGCATGTTTCAGCTTGTAGAGGCCCGCAAGGGCCTTACTAGCTATTGCATGCCTTGAGTGAATGTGTCCGTGTAAACGAAGAAGGTAGTCAAGATTAACGCCAAGGACAGTGACAGATTGTGTGATAGGGAAGTAAGTGCGGGTGTCAGCTGTTCTGAGTTCGACAGGTAATGGAGGATCACGTTTCCTGTAGTTAAAATACGTAATGCTGGATTTTGCTGCATTGGTTTTGATCCTCCATTTTTGTTCCCAGATGGCTATCCTGTCAACCTCATTTTGTGTTTTGTGTGTGAGTGTATCTATATTGGCATGAGTGATAAGTTGTGTAATGTCGTCTGCATAGGCTAGTGTGATGGAGTTGTGGTATACAGGTGTTGGAATGTCGTTAGTGTATAAAATGTAGAGGGTAGGGGAGAGGACAGATCCCTGGGGTACTCCAGCATTTAGTGTGAAGTAGTCAGAGTAACAGCCTTGGAATTTGATTCTCATGGTACGGCCGTCTAGGAAGTTGCAGAGGAGTTTACGAGTATTGAGAGGAAGGTTGAAGTTAGTGCAGAGTTTGTACTTGAGCCCCTCGTGCCACACAGTGTCAAAAGCTTTTTCAACGTCTTTTGCAACCAGGGCTGTCCTGTTTCTTTGTTTTGTGTTTATGTGGATGTAGTTGAGAATGATGTTAATGGCATCCTGTGTTGATCTGTGTGTTCTGAAGCCAAACTGGCCATCTGAAAGTAGAGAATTATGTTCCAGGTATCTGCGAAGGCGATGATTAATGAGTTTTTCAAAGAGTTTTCCTAAAGTTTCGAGGAGGCTGATAGGGCGATAGTTTCTAGGGTCAGAGTGGTCTTTATTGGGTTTAGGAAGGAGGATAGCAGTAGCAGCTTTGAAGAGGGAAGGGAAGTATTCAGAGGCAAGGGAGGCATTGAGGAGGTTTGTGTAGGCAGTAATGATAGAGTCAGGAAGGTGTTTCAGGATAATATGGTTTAGGCCAGAGGCACCAGGAGCCTTTGGAGGAAGGTGTCTGAGGAGAGTTTTAATGTCTGTGTTGGTGAAAGGAGTGTCGAGTTCTTGGGAGGAGGTAAGAGTGTCTAGATGTATGTGGCTGTCTGGTGTTGTTTCTTGTGTGTGTGCAGTGTTCCAGTGTTCTATGTTCTGAATGTGTTGAATAACGTTAGGGCGAGGTGGGTGAGGGTGGAAGATGTTCTCCCAGATGTGTTTGAAGATGTTGGTAGCAGCCTGTGGGTCTGAGATGTGTGTGTTGTTGTGGGTGATGTGTTTGAATTTGTTGGTGGGAGTAGTGCCTCTGATTTTTTTGATAAAGTTCCGGAAGGCTTTAGTGTTTTTAACACGCTGCCTGTCCGCTTGTTGTATTAGTCGTGACCAGTGATTGTTGTGGTCTTGGTCTAGGCTGTGTAAAATGTTGTTTCTAAGGTAAGTGAGATCTAATCGGACTTGATTAAATCTATGTGTGTTGTAGAGGAAGCGGTTGTGGTAGCAGATAATTAGTCTTCTTGTTCTGAGTGACGGTTTGAAGGAATAACGAGTGGTGTGAGTTTTCTTTGGTATTGCGATGTTGGCTGCTTGTGTAATGGTGTCCTGGATGAGATCAAGTTGAGTATCGATGTCAGAGATAGGTTTGTTGTTGTAGTCATAGGTGAGGTTAATATTGTCTATGTGTTGTTTGAAAGCATCCCAGTCAGCGTTCTTGTAGGAGAATGAAGGTGTGGTTGGAATGAGGATAGGGTTGGAGGAGATGTGTAAGATGACTGGGATGTGATCAGAGCCTGTAATAGGGCCAGGTGAGATGTAATGTTGAAATAGAGAGCTGGCTCGGTTTGCCAGAATGATGTCTGGTTTGCCTTGGCCCGTGTGGTTGAAGAAGGTATTGAAGTCTGGGCCAAGATGAATTAGGTGTTTATGGTTTGTGAAGTTGAGTAATTGGTGACCAAGTTGGTTGTTACTGGTGTGATGAAAGGCAGTGTGTTTGGCATTCATGTCAGCTAGTAGGTAAGTTGGTGTGTTGGTGTAGTTGAAGACTAAGGAGAGGTCGTGTATGTTGAGAGTAGTGTTTGGGCGAGCATAGGTGGTGAAAAAGATAAAGGGGCCAAGGTGGGTGTGTATTCTGACCGCAAGACAGTGTTGGTGAATAAAAGGGATTGGGAGAAATTCATGTTTTATGTTGGAATTGACAAGGATGGCAACCCCATCGTGGGGATCATAGGGGGACTGTAGTGCAGTATAACCATAATGGCGGATACATTGAGGGGCTTTGAGGCAGGTACTGTTTAGCAAAACAATATCTGGCCTCTCTGCTTCAAGGAGCTCGGCCAGTAGGTGTCTAATTGTAAAGTAAGAACGTACGTTGAACTGAATCACCTTAAACGTGATTTAATGGTTTCGTCTTAGCAAAGTTAATGTCGGGGGAGGAGTTTGGATTAAAGCCCGTGATAGTGGTGCCATCAGTGGATGTGTGTTTGTAGGTGCTACGGACCCGTTTCCTGGAGGGGGAGGAAGAGATGGATCTGTTTTTATGTTCTTTGGTCTGTCCGTCAGAAGTTGGGGTAGGTTTAGGTTTGAGTGGATTTTGTCTGGAGGAGGTGGAGTTGGACCTGGATGAGGTTTTGGTTGTGGTGGAGTGGGCGAAGGTGGATGCAGAGGAAGTGGAAGTTTTGGTAAGGTATGAGGAAGTGGAAGCTTTGGAAGGGGATGAAGTGGGTAAGGAAGTGGGGGGAGGGGTGGTCGTAGCAGTAGCAGTAGGGGTGTTGGTGGGAGGTGTAGAAGTAGTGAAGAGAGGTAGTGGAGGAGGAGAGCTGGTGGGAGTAGGAAGTGGGGGGGTGGGAGAGAGGAAGGAGGGAGAGGTTGTAGGAGGCTTGGAAGAGAAGCAGGAAGGAGGGATAATTAAAGAGGGAAGATTGTTAGCAGACAAGATTAGGTTAAGGACATGTGAGTAGTCTGATTGGTAAGCTTGTGAGATTACCATCGCAGAGTGGGCAGCAGTGGCAAGTTGACAGTTAGTTTTGTAGTCTAGTGTGGGTGTAGAAGGAGAAGTGCTTGTAGTCTGTGTGTTGGTGTTTGATGTGTGTAGAGTAGAAGAGGTAGACCAAGTGCGTGGGGAGGCCCAGGCATTGGGGGTAGGGGAGGGAGGTGTGGAAGGGGAGGGAGGTAAGGAAGGGGAGGGAGAAGCAGGGAAGGGGTTGGGGAGGGAGGGAGGTTGGCTTGCTCTGAGGGAGGAGAGAATGTGCTTTCTAGAAGGGCAGGAATTTGCAACTGCAGTTAGAACATTTAAGGGGGAGGTTGCAAGTATTCCAGAAGTGGCCAGTTGCTGAACATCTGGAGCAGACTTGTGTAGATGTGCATGTGTTTTTGTCGTGGCCGAATTTGTAGCATTTAAGACATTGTGTGATTGGGTGGAAGTTCGGAGTGAAGAGAGCGTTTGGAGGAATGCGGATGGTCTTGGCAAAGATTCCTTGACTGAAGAGTGTAGAGGCGTCAACAGGAGTAGAACAGCGTATTTTGAGAATGGTAGAGTTTTCTGGTCTGTAAATATCGTCAACAGAGACTTTGTTCTTAGTACTGATATCTTTTATTAAGTCTTCTTTGTCTGTGTCATAGGCTGTCAGGAGAGAGTAGTCTACGTGTTTAGCAATGACTGTGCTTTTGGCACAGTGCTCAGGGGTCCAAATAATGGTGAAGCCTGCGTTGAGAAGTTTTTGTCTGGTATCGCTTGAGGTGTACGCTTCGTAGGAATGTTTGTCAAGAAGGAGTTTGAAGCCTGAGTTGGTTTTGAAGACTTTAAGTTGAGGTGCACCAGTGATCTGATATAATAAATTTTCCGGACAGATAGTGGCATCAGGATTAGAAAATTTGAGGTTTAGCGAGAAGGAATTGGATTTAGAAGAAGCAGAGGCAGGTGTGGGAGGTTGGGGGGGAGTGGAAGGGGGGTGGGAGGTGGAAGGCAACGAAGGCATCGTCTAATTACGAAAAGATGTAATTGGAGGTGACAATCGGCCAAAAAGTGAGAGTACTCAGCTAGGCAAGTACGTGTAAGTAGACACACGTACTTGCCTGGCGCAGGACACTGAGGAGGTGAACTGTAGCTTGATGGAGCACTGTATATCCTGAGTGGTGGCGAGACTGGCTGTATGGCGTGCAGTCAACAGGCGAAGAGAATTCAGGCAGCAAGAGGCTTCCTGCCCTTCGGTCGGCAACCACCGACGCACCAATCCTGATGGTGGAGAGGAAGACGAAGGTCCAGCAAGCACTACTCAACACGGGGTAATTCGAGAGAGGCGAGATCGTCGATGTGTTAGGTAAGCACACGTCACCACTCGAGCTAAGTCGGCTGACACTGAACGACCACCGAGAGAAGATGGAAGATGACCAACTGACATACAGAGGTAGAAAGACATTATATATATAGGCGGAGAGTGAGATGTGACGCACGTGACCTGAGGAATGTCATAAGAACATAAAAATGGAGGAACACTGTAGAAGGCCTACTGGCCCATGCGAGGCAGGTCCTTATCAAAACAACCTTTTGGAGACTCCGAGTTTCAAAAGGGCTTTGTCCAAGGAATCATCACTGCTGCAGCTACTGAGCCTTCAAGACCGGTCATTCCCAGAAGATACATCCAAGCACTCAGGAACTTGGCCAACAACGATGATATCGTCATTACAACCGCTGACAAAGGAGGTGGTGTGGTGTTACTCAACACTGTCGACTACAACAATAAAGTCTTAAATCTTCTCAACGATGCCAACACATACCAGCCTGTATCGGAATCAGTGCTACTTCAAAGTACCCAGACTTTCCTTCAAAAGGCTCGTAGCATCTTACGAAAATCAGAACAAGGCAAAAAACTACTTAAACTTTTACCAGGTCAACCGAAACCAGCACGCCTGTATGGCCTTCCTAAGACACACAAACCTGGCATCCCACTACGGCCTATCACTTCGGGCATAGGGAGTGCACCACACAGACTAGCCGGCCACCTTGCCAAATACCTTTCAGCGCTTCTGGGCACCATCAGTCAAGCCCACCTCAAACATTCAGGTGACCTTCTCTCCCGAATTTCCAACCTGAATGTCAAAAACAAAAGCATGGCTTCCTTCGATGTCACAGCCCTCTTTACCAACGTTCCTACTGATGCTGCAATCAACATTCTGAGACAGAGGCTCACTGAAAACCACGACCTCCCTTTACCTCTTCTAGATTTCATCAATCTAGTGGAACTGTGTGTTAATTTCAACTTCTTCAAGTATCAGGACAACTGTTACAAACAATGCTTTGGGATGGCAATGGGCAGCCAGCTCAGTGTTGTGCTTACGAACCTCTTCATGGAAAACCTGGAGACAGAGAAATTCAGCACCCTCATTCCCAACACCGTTACCTGGCTAAGATACGTTGATGATATATTGGTTTTCTATCCAAGACGTCTCAATATCCAGGCCCTTCTCAACAAGATCAATGCAGTTGAACCATCAATAAAGTTTACACTTGAACTCGAAAATGATGGCAAACTTCCTTTCCTCGACGTTCTACTGTGCAGATCTCCCGACAGTGACAAACTTCTCTTCAAAGTGTATAGAAAACCTACCAACAAGGACGATCTTATACACTTTTATTCACACCAAGATACCCGCACTAAGAGAGGAGTCCTCATTGGCTTCTTCTTGAGAGCTCTTCGCATCTCCAGCCCTTGTTTTCTAGAAGAAGAATGCACTTACATAACACAAGCCTTTACACGTCTTCAGTTCCCATCTTTCTTCATCCGAGATTGCAGGCTCAAGGCACAAGCTATCCTCAACAAACCACCCATGGAACAGCCCCCTAAACAGTTCATAGTACTCCCATGTGGCGATGTTGCCACGAATACTCGCCGGGCACTTGCTATGAGTAACATCATCGTTTCCACCATAAACACATCCTCTATCAAAGACCTCACTACTAAACGCAGCCCCACACCTCTAACTTCTACAGCAGGCGTCTACACTATCCCCTGTGGGTTCTGTCCCAAGAAATATGTAGGCGAGACAGGCAGAGATCTTGCAGTCCGCCTGAATGAGCATCGAAATGCCTCTAACAGAGACGATGTAAGGTACGCCTGTGTCCTCCACAGAGACTCCACGGGGCATTTGATGAACTGGAACGAGGCACAACTCGTTCTCACCGAACCAGACCTCAGACGCCGACGGTGCCTAGAAGCCTCACTAATCACCGTCACCGACACTATAGAACGCAACACTGGAAACTACAAAATTTCAAAAACATTGGCATACATGATACTTAAGCAGCACCAACCCAACAACACAGAAGTCACATGATTTCATCGTCTACTGGTCCTCATCATAGGCAGAGGTTGTTTTGATAAAGACCTGCCTCGCATGGGCCAGTAGGCCTTCTACAGTGTTCCTCCATTTTTATGTTCTTATGACATTCCTCAGGTCACGTGCGTCACATCTCACTCTCCGCCTATATATATAATGTCTTTCTACCTCTGTATGTTAGAAGTGATCAAGGTCCCAGGACCGAAACGTTTTCTAATAAATATGTTATAGTGTTTGCTTACGTGTCTCTCTAAACCATTCTTTCAGGTATACAGAAGTAAGATCAGGGACAAGATAGGCCCACTCAAAAGTTCCTCGGGTCAGCTCACTGACAGTGATAAGGAAATGTGTAGAATTTTTAACACATACTTCCTCTCAGTTTTTACACAGGAGGATACCAGCGATATTCCAGTAATGATAAATTATGTAGAACAGGACGATAATAAATTGTGCACGATTAGGGTCACAAGTGACATGGTCCATAGACAAATAGATAAATTAAAACCTAACAAATCCCCAGGTCCTGATGAACTGTATGCAAGGGTTCTAAAGGAATGTAAAGAGGAGCTTAGCACACCTTTGGCTAATCTTTTTAACTTATCACTACAAACTGGCATGGTGCCAGATAAGTGGAAAATGGCAAATGTGATACCTATTTTCAAAGCAGGTGACAGGTCCTTAGCTTCGAACTATAGACCAATAAGCCTAACCTCCATAGTGGGAAAATTTATGGAATCAATAATTGCCGAGGCAGTTCGTAGCCACCTTGAAAAGCATAAATTAATCAACGAATCTCAGCATGGTTTTACAAAGGGGCGTTCCTGCCTTACGAATTTATTAACTTTTTTCACTAAGGTATTTGAGGAGGTAGATCATGGTAATGAATATGATATTGTGTATATGGACTTCAGTAAGGCTTTTGACAGGGTCCCACATCAGAGACTATTGAGGAAAATTAAGGCACATGGAATAGGAGGAGAAATTTTTTCCTGGATAGAGGCATGGTTGACAAATAGGCAGCAGAGAGTTTGCATAAATGGGGAGAAATCAGAGTGGGGAAGCGTCACGAGCGGTGTTCCACAGGGGTCAGTGTTGGGCCCCCTGCTGTTCACAATCTACATAAACGACATAGATGAGGGCATAAAGAGCGACATCGGCAAGTTTGCCGATGACACCAAAATAGGCCGTCGAATTCATTCTGACGAGGACATTCGAGCACTCCAGGAAGATTTGAATAGACTGATGCAGTGGTCGGAGAAGTGGCAGATGCAGTTTAATATAGATAAATGCAAAGTTCTAAATGTTGGACAGGACAATAACCATGCCACATATAAACTAAATAATGTAGATCTTAATATTACTGATTGCGAAAAAGATTTAGGAGTTCTGGTTAGCAGTAATCTGAAACCAAGACAACAGTGCATAAGTGTTCGCAATAAAGCTAATAGAATCCTTGGCTTCATATCAAGAAGCATAAATAATAGGAGTCCTCAGGTTGTTCTTCAACTCTATACATCCTTGGTTAGGCCTCATTTAGATTATGCTGCACAGTTTTGGTCACCGTATTACAGAATGGATATGAATTCTCTGGAAAATGTACAAAGGAGGATGACAAAGTTGATCCCATGTATCAGAAACCTTCCCTATGAGGATAGACTAAGGGCCCTGAATCTGCACTCTCTAGAAAGACGTAGAATTAGAGGGGATATGATTGATGTGTATAAATGGAAGACAGGAATAAATAAAGGGGATGTAAATAGTGTGCTGAAAATATCTAGCCTAGACAGGACTCGCAGGAATGGTTTTAAGTTGGAAAAATTCAGATTCAGGAAGGATATAGGAAAGTACTGGTTTGGTAATAGAGTTGTGGATGAGTGGAACAAACTCCCGAGTACAGTTATAGAGGCCAGAACGTTGTGTAGCTTTAAAAATAGGTTGGATAAATACATGAGTGGATGTGGGTGGGTGTGAGTTGGACCTGATAGCTTGTGCTACCAGGTCGGTTGCCGTGTTCCTCCCTTAAGTCAATGTGACCTGACCTGACTAGGTTGGGTGCATTGGCTTAAGCCGGTAGGAGGCTTGGACCTGCCTCGCAAGGGCCAGTAGGCCTTCTGCAGTGTTCCTTCGTTCTTATGTTCTTATGTTCTTATACATATAAGGAACACTGCAACAGGCCTACTGGCCTATGCGAGGCAGCTCCATTTCTCCCACCGGCTTAAGCCAATGCCTTGACCTAGTGAGGTCAGACACGTCACTTTAGGGAGGAGCAGTGCATCCGACCTAGTCGCACAAGCTAGTCAGGTCCAACTCACACTCACCCACACCCACTCATGTGTTTATCCATCCTATTTTTAAAACTACATAACGTCTTAGCGTCTATGACGGTACTGGGGAGTTTGTTCCGCTCATCCACAACTCTATTACCAAACCAGTCTTTTCCTATATCCTTCTTGAATCTAAATTTTTCCAATTTAAAGTCATTGCTGTGAGTCCTGTCTATGTTAGATATTTTTAGCACGCTATTTACATCCCTTTCATTAATTCCTGTTTTCCATTTATACACCTCGATCATATCATCCCTAATTCTACGCCTTTCTAGAGAGTGCAGATTCAGGGCCTCAGTCTATCCTCATAGGGAAAATTTCTGATACATGGGATCAACTTTGTCATCCTCCTTTGTACATTTTCCAGAGCATTTATATCCATTCTGTAATACGGTGACCAAAATTGTGCAGCATAATCTAAATGAGGCCTAACCAAGGATGTATAGAGTTGAAAAACAACCTGAGGACTCCTATTATTTTTACTTCTTGCTATTAAGCCAAGGACTCTGTTAGCTTTATTGCAAACACTAATGCACTGTTGTCTTGGTTTTACTTTACTACTAACCGGAACTCCTAAATCCTTTTTGCAATCCTTAATATTAAGATCTACATTATTTAGTTTATATGTGGCATGGTTATTTAACTGTCCAACATTTAAAACTTTGCATTTGTCTATATTAAACTGCATCTGCCACTTCTCCGACCATTGCATCAGTCTATTCAAATCATTCTGGAGTACTCTGATGTCCTCATTAGAATGAATTGGACAGCTTATTTTGGTGTCATCAGCAAATTTGCTTATGTCGCTATTTATTCTCTCATCTATGTCGTTTATGTAGATTGTGAACAAGGGGTCCAACACTGACCCCTGTGGAACACCACTTGTGACGTGCCCCCATTCTGATTTCTCCCCATTTATGCAAACTCTCTGCTGCCTATTCGTCAACCATGCCTCTACCCAGGAAAAAATTTCTCCTATTCCTCAATAGTGGATGTGGAACTCTATCGAAAGCCTTACTGAAGTCTATACACACAATATCATATTCAATACCATGATCTACCTCCTCAAATACCTTAGTGAAGAAAGTTAGTAAATTCGTAAGACAGGAACACCCCTTTGTATAACCGTTCTGAGATTCACTAATCAATTTATGCCTTTCGAGATGGCTACGAATTGCTTCGGCAATTATTGATTCCATAAATTTTCCCACTCTGTAGGTAACGCTTTTTGGTCTATAGTTCGAAGCTGAGGACCTGTCACCTGCCTTGTAAATAGGTATCGCATTTGCCATTCTTCACTTGTCAGGCACTATGCCAGTTTGTAGTGATATGTTGAAAAGATTAGCCAAATTATGCTAAGTTCCTCTTTACATTCCTTTAACACCCTTGCAAACAGTTCATCAGGACCTGGGGATTTGTTAGGTTTTAGTTTCTCTTTTTGTCTGAGTACCATGTCACTAGTTACCGCAATCGTACATAGTTTATTATCGTCCTGTTCTACATAATTTATTATTTCAGGAATTTCGCTAGTATCTTCCTGAATAAAAGCTGAGAGGAAGTAAGAATTGAAAATTTCACACATATCCTTATCACTGTCAGTGATCTGACCAGAGTTACTCTTAAGTGGGCCAATCTTGTCCCTAATCTTACTTCTGCATACCTGAAAGAACCCTTTTGGGTTAGTCTTTGAATCCCTTGCGACCTTAGCCTCATAATCCCTTTTTGCTTTTCTTATTCCTTTTTTCATTTCTCTCTTTAACTTTTGATACGCCTATATATGCCTCTCTTTTGACCAATGAGATGTTTTAATCTATTGTTCATCCATTTGGGATCATTTTTGTTAGATCTAATTTCCCTACTTGGAACAAAAGTTGTCTGGGCAGCTAGAATTATGCTCTGAAAAAGTCATAATGGCAGCCAAGATCACCTCTCTGATCCATAGTCAGGTCATCCCAATTTAGCCACCCAGGTAATTTTTCAGTCCCATGAAGGCACTGAATCTGTCACTGGAGGATCGGCAGTGGGATCAGGCAACCCTCCCAGTGCGACTGAGAGGTATAGGGGTGCGCAAAGCAACGTAAGTAGCTTTACTTGCATATCTGTCTTCGTGTTTGGCTTTCAGTGGATTAGTCAAGAAGATTGTTCCCGAACACTTGAGAGGTCCGGTGGGAGCTCAAGTCCCCAGGGTCACTGAAGCAGCCATGCGGTGGGACACCCTCGCAGACTCCTCCGATAGAACAGCTCCTCCCAAAGAGCACAAACAGTCCCACTGGGCAAACCGATCCTGTAAAATATCGCCAATGTAATGCTCACCAACGCTTCTGGAAAGAACAAAGTTCGTCTCCTAGCGGTGAAAGCACCACACTCAGGAGATTTCCTTCTAGCTGTTCCCAATTCCTCCCTGGGCACTCGACTCGACCCACAGACCATTCAGACTGGTAATGCTTTTCGCCTAGCCGCCCCCATCCTCACCGAACATAGGTGTATTTGCGGCAGGGCAAAGGCTGATCAATTCGGACTTCATGGTCTCGTGTGTCACACATCAGAAGGGAAGTATGCTGGACATCAGGAGGTCAACGACATCATAAAGAGAAGCCTCGCCTCAGCCCGTTGCCAAGCCCAACGGGAACCCCAAGTGCAGAGGTCTGACGGAAGTCAAAAGCGTCCTGATGGAGCCACTATGATACCCTGGAAGGATGAAAAGCGGATTGCCTAGGACTACACTTATGCCACCACACTGGCAAACACCTACTACCCATACTCCGTAGCTGAAGGGGGTGGAGCTGCCAGCCAAAGGGAGACCCAGAAGACCCGCAAATATGAAGGCCTTCCCCCTTGCTATAACTTCATCCCAATAGGGTTGGAGGCCCTTGGGGTATGGGGCAGGTGTGCTATAAAGTTCCTCAAAGAGCTGGGTGAAAAATTCATAATAGAAACGAAGGACGACAGGGCTGCCAGCTTCCTTTTTCAGAGACTCAGTGTTGCGATCCATAGGAAAAATGTCAGTTAGCTAGAATTTATTTAAAATTAAGTCCTTTCTAAAATTTTCTCTTATATGTTTGAAGATACATTTTTTCATTAATGTTAATGTAAAAATTAATAATTTTGCACCAAAAGAATGTTAGAAAACTTACCTAACCTTATTATAACAAGCGTAATTTATTTTAGCCTAGCCCAACTAAATATATTTTAGATACCTTTACAATAATTTAATAATAAACAAACACAATGAAATGTATTTTTTTCGTTAGGTTCAGAATGATTTTTGCGAAATTATTGCATACACAAATTTTCGTTTGTCTTATATGGCAAGATGAGCGTTGCTATTTAAGCAAAGATCGCAAGTTTTACATATTCGGCACGACACACACACACACACACACACACACACACACACACACACACACACACACACACACACACACACACACACACACACACACATACATACATATATATATATATATATATACATATAGCATTGTGTTGGCGATTTCTTCAATGATCGGTTTGTCCCAGTGGGACTGTTTGTGCTGTTTGGGAGGAGCTGGTCTACTGGAGGAGTCTGTAAGGGTATCCCACCGAATCGCTGCTTCAGTAAACCTGGGGTCTTGAGCTCCTACCACGTCTCTCAAGCGTTCGAGAACTATCTTCTTGACTAATGCACTGGAAGCCAAACACGAAGACAGAAAAGCAGGTAAAGCAACATGCGTTGCTTTGCGCACCCCTATACCTCCCAGTCGCACTGGGAGGGTTGCCTGATCCCATTCCTCATCCTCTAGTGACAGGTTCAGTGCCTTCTTAAAAGTTGATCTTAGGTGTGCGTCATATTCATCGAGTGTTGGGTTGTCAAAAGAGGGTGCACACCTCAGGAAGTGAGTCTTGGCATAGTAAGACACCTTGTGAGGAGATACAGAGCATCATGGGCATCAAAATCGCTTATTCTCTCCTCCATTCTCATCAGGTCATTCAATTTGTCCCTGAGGACAGTATCGATGGCCTGATGACCCAGCGGTGCCCCCAAGAAGGTACTGTTGGATGGAGTTGTAGTTGAGACTTCTGGGAGGATTCTTCGCACAGCATTGATTATTTCCTGGTTTGCTGTGATGATTTCACACTTGGAGGAATTGAGGATGAGTCCCAAGTCTTCTCCCTGAGTTTTCACCAGTTGTAGGTCTCCCACCAGGGACTCTTCAGTACCTGCCAGAGTGCCGTCATCCAGGTACCAGATATTGAGCTCACTGCGTAGGCTGGAAGATATATATATATATATATATATATATATATATATATATATATATATATATATATATATATATATATATATATATATATATATATATATATATATATATATATATATATATATATATATATATGATGTATGTGTACTCGTGTATTCACCTAATTGTGGTTGAATGGGTCGATTCATACTTCTTGGCCCCGCCTTTTCACTGGTCGCTACTAACATGAGGGTGTAATAAAGTTGGTAGAATTACCGACAATATGTAAAGTAAAAGGACACAAGTGCAACTAATGTGACATTTATTGTGGCAACGTTTCGCTCTCCAGGAGCTTTATCAAGCCATTACAAACAATACATGGACACAGAGGGTATATAAAGGCTCAGAGTGAGGTGAATACTAGTGAGGTACCATTTCGATGTTCACTAGTGGTAGTAGTAGTAGTAGTAGTAGTGGTAGTGACAAAAGTAATACAATATGGTAGAGCAATTAATTCGTACATGAGTAAAAGGATATAAAAGCTATTACTTGGGTAACATAAAAATAGGTTGGACAAATATAAACTGGAATGAGGCAGCTTGTTTCAGTGTTCATTCTCTGTGCTTGGTGTAGTATAACAGGAGAGACTATGTGATGGCAGGGTTTACTGTTTTCAGGAGGATTCTTGCTAAGACTTCGGAGATGGTGAAGCTGCCGTTGTTTTGTTTAATTGTATTCGAAACAGCGATCAGTGCTGATTCGAGGCACTTGCGTATGCGGAAATTAGTTTCTTTGATCACTAATTGGGCGTCTCTGAATTTCATGAGATGATTGGTGGAATTTCGGTGTTGTACACAGGCGTTGTTTAGGTTATCGTTCCTACATGCGTAAATGTGTTCATTGAGGCGGGTGTCGAGGTTTCTGGCTGTTTCACCTACGTAAATCTTGTCACAGCCTCCACAGGGTATAGTGTAAACTCCTGCATTGACTGGTTCGTGGTGCTTGGATTTTGTCCTGGTTATATCCTTTATTGAAGTGCTAGAAGCGATGGCGACTCTGGTGTTAGCTTGTGAAAGTGCTTTTGAGACGTTCAGTGCAACCTGACTGTTGGGAAGAATTATAACTTTGCTGGGAGTGGTGTTGATGCGTGGAGAATTTATGATCTGAAGAGCTCTTTTCTTGCAGTCTTTGATGAAAAAAGAAGGAAAATGTAACTCTATAACTTTATTACAATCTGTCGGACACCGCAACATAATGGACATTTCATGCAGACGTTATTTGGACACCCTTCTTCGTGCTCACAGCTATCGCAACAGACACAACTTCCTACAAGATTGCCTGGCAGAGAAGGTGATCCCTAAGTCTACTCCTGCACAACTCTCCAACTCCAAGCACCCCTTCTCTCCAGCTACCCAAGCTTACTTAACTGAATGTGCCGAAGAACTTTCTAACATCGCTAAGGAAACCTTTGAAACTGCAAGGAATATGAGGGCCAATCTTCAGATTGACCAACACACTGCTGAGCATATTCTCAGCACAGTCACCACAGCTAACCTCCAACAGAAGATCAAACTCAATCGCAAACTTCAGTACCTCTGCTCTCACAGTCGATGGAAGGAAATGGGACGTGAATCCCTGATAAACAACTTATCGTCACGCACCTTAACCGACTACGAAAAACAAGCACTGAGTCTGGGACTCAAATTTACCACCAACATACGCAAACCTAACTATCAACTTAATCTAGTTACCAGGAACCATAGACACAGTGACAGCAACTTCCAGAAGGGTTATATACAGGGTCTTCTCACTGCAGCTTTATGTGAACCTTCTACTTCCAATCTTCCTAGACGATACATCACTGCCCTCGCCAACGACCCCAACATTATCGTCACCACCGCCGACAAAGGAGGTGGAGTCGTCATCCTCAACACCAGTGACTACAACACTAAAATGATGGACCTTTTGAATGATCAATCTACATACGAACCCATCAGCACTCAACAGTGGGAGACGCTCACCAAAGATTTTCTATACAGAACCAGACAAATACTCAAACGCACTAGAGAAGGGAAGAAACTTCTGTACTTGTTACCAAGCAACCCTAAACCAGCACACATGTATGGTTTACCCAAGACCCATAAACACAATATTCCTCTCAGACCAATCACGTCAGGAATAGGCAGTGCTCCACACAAACTAGCCGGAGTTCTTGCCAAACATCTTTCCTGCCTTCTGGGGACCATCAGCCCCGCTCATCTTAAACACTCAGGTGACCTTCTCAACCGCATCTGTAACCTCTCCATCCGTAACAAGAAACTAAGCAGTTTGGATGTGACTTCCCTCTTCACAAAAGTACCTACCAAAAAAGCCATCGAGGTTCTACGACGTAAAGTCAATCAGGACCTTAATCTTCCTCTACCTCCCGGAGATTTTGTTGACTTAATTGAACTCTGTGTTAATTTCAACTGTTTTTCTTTCAATAACAAGCTCTACAAACAAACCTACGGCATGGGAATGGGGTCCCTCATCAGTGCCGTCCTAGCCAACTTATACATGGAACACCTAGAGTCCGAACACTTCGCCAACATCATCCCTTCAAGCGTCACTTGGTTACGTTACGTGGACGATGTCCTCGTAATAACTCCAAAACGTTTTGATGTACGGGATCTTCAGGCAAGGCTCAACGCAGTTGAACCGGCGATCCAGTTTACACTAGAAGAGTCCAATGACAAGCTACCTTTCCTCGACGTCCTCATTCACAAAGTAGACAACAACCTAAGATTTCAAGTTTATCGGAAACCCACCAATAAAAATGATCTCACACACTTCTATTCCAGTCAAGATACCAAGACCAAAAGAGGCATCATCATCGGGTTTTTCCTAAGAGCATACCGAATTTGTAGTCCTGAGTTTCTTGACGAGGAGTGTACATACATTCACCAAACATTCACAGAGTTACATTTTCCTTCTTTTTTCATCAAAGACTGCAAGAAAAGAGCTCTTCAGATCATAAATTCTCCACGCATCAACACCACTCCCAGCAAAGTTATAATTCTTCCCAACAGTCAGGTTGCACTGAACGTCTCAAAAGCACTTTCACAAGCTAACACCAGAGTCGCCATCGCTTCTAGCACTTCAATAAAGGATATAACCAGGACAAAATCCAAGCACCACGAACCAGTCAATGCAGGAGTTTACACTATACCCTGTGGAGGCTGTGACAAGATTTACGTAGGTGAAACAGCCAGAAACCTCGACACCCGCCTCAATGAACACATTTACGCATGTAGGAACGATAACCTGAACAACGCCTGTGTACAACACCGAAATTCCACCAATCATCTCATGAAATTCAGAGACGCCCAATTAGTGATCAAGGAAACTAATTTCCGCAGACGCAAGTGCCTCGAATCAGCACTGATCGCTGTTTCGAATACAATTAAACAAAACAACGGCAGCTTCACCATCTCCGAAGTCTTAGCAAGAATCCTCCTGAAAACAGTAAACCCTGCCATCACATAGTCTCTCCTGTTATACTACACAAAGCACAGAGAGTGAACACTGAAACAAGCTGCCTCATTAGAACATAAGAACATAAGAACGAAGGAACACTGCAGAAGGCCTACTGGCCCATGCGAGGCAGGTCCAAGTCTCCTACCGGCTTAAGCCAATGCACCCAACCTAGTCAGGTCAGGTCACACTGACTTAAGGGAGGAACACGGCAACCGACCTGGTAGCACAAGCTATCAGGTCTAACTCACACCCACCCACATCTACTCATGTATTTATCCAACCTATTTTTAAAGCTACACAACGTTCCGGCCTCTATAACGGTACTCGGGAGCTTGTTCCACTCATCCACAACTCTATTACCAAACCAGTACTTTCCTATATCCCTCCTGAATCTGAATTTTTCCAACTTAAAACCATTGCTGCGAGTCCTGTCTAGGCTAGATATTTTCAGCACACTATTTACATCCCCTTTATTTATTCCTGTCTTCCATTTATACACCTCAATCATATCCCCCCTAATTCTACGTCTTTCTAGAGAGTGCAGTTTCAGGGCCCTTAGTCTATCCTCATAGGGAAGGTTTCTGATACATGGGATCATCTTTGTCATCCTCCTTTGTACATTTTCCAGAGAATTTATATCCATTCTGTAATACGGTGACCAAAACTGTGCAGCATAATCTAAATGAGGCCTAACCAAGGATGTATAGAGTTGAAGAACAACCTGAGGACTCCTATTATTTATGCTTCTTGATATGAAGCCAAGGATTCTATTAGCTTTATTGCGAACACTTATGCACTGTTGTCTTGGTTTCAGATTACTGCTAACCAGAACTCCTAAATCTTTTTCGCAATCCGTAATATTAAGATCTACATTATTTAGTTTATATGTGGCATGGTTATTGTCCTGTCCAACATTTAGAACTTTGCATTTGTCTATATTAAACTGCATCTGCCACTTCTCCGACCACTGCATCAGTCTATTCAAATCTTCCTGGAGTGCTCGAATGTCCTCGTCAGAATGAATTCGACGGCCTATTTTGGTGTCATCGGCAAACTTGCCGATGTCGCTCTTTATGCCCTCATCTATGTCGTTTATGTAGATTGTGAACAGCAGGGGGCCCAACACTGACCCCTGTGGAACACCGCTCGTGACGCTTCCCCACTCTGATTTCTCCCCATTTATGCAAACTCTCTGCTGCCTATTTGTCAACCATGCCTCTATCCAGGAAAAAATTTCTCCTCCTATTCCATGTGCTTTAATTTTCCTCAATAGTCTCTGATGTGGGACCCTGTCAAAAGCCTTACTGAAGTCCATATACACAATATCATATTCATTACAATGATCTACCTCCTCAAATACCTTAGTGAAAAAAGTTAATAAATTCGTAAGGCAGGAACGCCCCTTTGTAAAACCATGCTGAGATTCGTTGATTAATTTATGCTTTTCAAGGTGGCTACGAACTGCCTCGGCAATTATTGATTCCATAAATTTTCCCACTATGGAGGTTAGGCTTATTGGTCTATAGTTCGAAGCTAAGGACCTGTCACCTGTTTTGAAAATAGGTATCACATTTGCCATTTTCCACTTATCTGGCACCATGCCAGTTTGTAGTGATATGTTGAAAAGATTAGCCAAAGGCGTGCTAAGCTCCTCTTTACATTCCTTTAGAACCCTTGCATATCCTTTTACTCATGTACGAATTAATTGCTCTACCATATTGTATTACTTTTGTCACTACCACTACTACTACTACTACTACTACTACTACTACTACCACTAGTGAACATCGAAATGGTACCTCACTAGTATTCACCTCACTCTGAGCCTTTATATACCCTCTGTGTCCATGTATTGTTTGTAATGGCTTGATAAAGCTCCTGGAGAGCGAAACGTTGCCACAATAAATGTCACATTAGTTGCACTTGTGTCCTTTTACTTTACAACATGAGGGTGGAAGAGGGTTCTCGAACTGCGGTCCATTTATTGGCAGTCCAACGCTCTACCGCAGGTTCACCCAGGCCTGTGTGTACTCACTTATTTGTGGTTGCAGGGGTCGTGTGTGTGTGTGTGCGTGTGTGTGTGTGTGTGTGTGTGTGTGTGTGTGTGTGTGTGTGTGTGTGTGTGTGTGTGTGTGTGTGTGTGTGTGTGTGTGTGTGTGTGTGTGTGTGAAAAATGGAATACTGGTTTTGACAGGATAATTTGTGAGTAGGTCACGTGACTGTCTTCAACTCTTCAACACTGATAACTTGAAGATGCAACTTTTTAGCGACTTCGAACTTAATGTATCACTAACCTATTTGCAGGGGTCGAGTCGTATCTCCTGGCCCCTGAGTTGATGTATATTAGGATACTGGTCTCTGAGGTATCTAGAGAATACCTCTTCAGTTCGTCTTCATACCTGGCATTTCTCAATGGAAAGTTGAAATTAGATTTGGGTTGTGTGTGTCCAAATTTGTCATTTTGATTGAAGAAATTGTGATTGTTGAAAATTATATAAAATACCGATAAGTTGAAGATTAAGATACATATGCAATAGTTAGGAGTCTTTATTGATGAAACGGCCTACACAGTAGGCTCCTTCAGTCAAATATTGCTGCTGTCTCTGTATCAGACTGAGGAGCCTACTGTGTACACCGTTTCATCAATAAAGACACCCAGGTGCTGCACATGCGTCTTAATCATCAAGAAAGTGTGACGTTAGTTTCTATGTGGGAACTTGTGAATGTCTCTTCCACTCCACTTCAACTCTTCACCACTAATATTCAACTGCATTACAAATTTAAACTACGCTCAGCACTATTTCTATAGCGTGTACTGAGGTACAGGGGGCTGGGGTTGTGCAATACAGGGGGCTGGGGTTGTGCAATATAGAGGGCTGGGGTTGAGCAATATAGAGGGCTGGGGTTGTGCAATACAGGGGGCTGGGGTTGTACAATACAGGGGGCTGGGGTTGTGCAATACAGGGGGCTGGGGTTGAGCAATATAGAGGGCTGGGGTTGTGCAATACAGGGGGCTGGGGTTGTGCAATACAGGGGGCTGGGGTTGAGCAATATAGAGGGCTGGGGTTGTGCAATACAGGGGGCTGGGGTTGTGCAATACAGGGGGCTGGGGTTGTGCAATACAGGGGGCTGGGGGTGTCCAATACAGGGGGCTGGGGTTGTGCAATACAGGGGGCTGGGGTTGTGCAATACAGGGGGCTCGGGTTGTGCAATACAGGGGGCTGGGGTTGTGCCATACAGGGGGCTGGGGTTGTGAAATACAGGGGGCTAGGGTTGTGCAATACAGGGGGCTGGGGTTGTGCAATACAGGGGGCTAGGGTTGTGCAATACAGGGGGCTGGGGTTGTGTGTTACAAAAAACGCGATTCTAAAAGCTTAGAGATCTCCAGTGAATACTAGAAAGGACTGCCCTTCTAGCATCCAGCCTGTTACTGGGTTTTCGTAACAAGTAGTTAGTATCCTTGTCCAATTATCCATTAGAATTCAGTATGATTCGATAGTGCTTCAGGATTACAACTGGTAGGCTACTAACTAGAGAAATTAAAATTTAATAAATTTATTAAGTCTAGAGGTATATTATCAAATTAAATTAAATTAATCACAGTAATCTAAATAATATCACTTCTCTCAAGTACAATATTATTGTGCTGAAAGCACATATCACATTTATAATTCTTAGTACCGTCTGGTACATTAACATTTAATAAGATATTACAAATATGTACAAGTAAGTATGTATGTGTGTAAGTGCTCTAAGTAGTTCGCTATGTCTCACGACTCGACTAGACTTAAACAAGTGACTGACAAAGTCCTCAAATAAACTAACTTCTTGACCAACTGGCAGTCAGAACAGTCTGCTTGAACAATAAAAAGAATGCTAATCCCAATAGCAATATAACAAGCAACTGCGACACAGAATCAGGAACAAGGAGATAATATAACGACACTAAGTAGGGACCATCTGCAGATCCTCCACAAAAGTTACAAAACTCCCATACTACTGAATCTAAGTTCAGCATAAGAAAATCCCCGACTGTGATAATACAAGTTAGGTGAGAAGCTACAGCTCAGGACCTGAGTTACTCAGAGTGTCTATGAGACACACAACCTCAGTACAACGTCGAAAATCACCAAGTCTATACAATGTTCTGTGAACAGAGTTCTACAGAACTAACAAGAATAATGAGACAGACAATCTGTCCAACCACCAAGAGAGTCTAGACCAGATTGAATACTTCAGGCGAGGTGAGGACACCCCCCCTCGATCACGTGATAGCTCCGTGGGTTGCTGCCCAGCAACAACGAGAAGCCGGCAGTCTAACGAGCCACAAGCGATAATTACAGTAGTTAGACAATCAAGACTTTAACTGAGCACATATGTTACATACTACCTCACAACGTAAGTCAAATAATAATATAAAGCAATATATTTACGATTTAGCTATTATCGCAAATATAAGCAATATAAAATTATATGAAGAGGTGATAATTATATATATACATTATATTCATAATCATAATATACATTATATTTATTGCAACCCATTCAGGGGTTGCAACATTGTGCAATACCGGGGGCTGGGGTTGTGCAATACAGGGGGCTGGGGTTGTGCAATACAGGGGGCTGGGGTTGTGCAATACAGGGGGCTGGGGTTGTGCAATACAGGGGGTTGGGGTTGTGCAATACAGGGGGATGGGGTTGTGCAATACAGGGGGATGGGGTTGTGCAATACAGGGGGCTGGGGTTGTGCAATACAGGGAGAAATACCGTTCTCAGATCAACCAGTGACCGAAATATACGTAGTTATACACTTGAGAGTGGCTAATACCAGGTCATGCAGCCTGACCTGGCTAATACCAGGTCATGCAGCCTGACCTGGCTAACACCAGGTCATGCAGCCTGACCTGGCTAACACCAAGTCATGCAGCCTGACCTGGCTAACACCAGGTCATGCAGCCTGACCTGGCTAACACCAGGTCATGCAGCCTGACCTGGCTAACACCAGGTCATGCAGCCTGACATAAGTGTGAAAAGTCACTTGTTTTGAAAATCTCAAACGAAGGCGGCAAGTTTAATGAAATTTGAACGATAACTTGTGTAATAGTTTCTAGTTTTGAATACAGATATGTGCACGAACATATATGAACATACACTTACAAACATGCACATACGAACATGCACATACGAACATGCACATACAAACTTACACATCGTATGGACACTCACACGAACACACACACATGACCACATGTACGAGCACGCACATACAACCATTCACATGCGAACACGCACATACAAACACGCATATAACAATACATACACATGCAAATACGCCCATGTGCACAAACCAAATGGATCCCAATCAAAACGTTTTTAAATTCCATTTCTAATAGCATCTGTTACAAATACAACCCAGACCAGAGTCAGGTACCTGGGACCACCATCAGGTCAGGTACCTGGGACCACCATCAGGTCAGGTACCTGGGACCACCATCAGGTCAGGTACCTGGGACCACCATCAGGTCAGGTACCTGGGACCACCATCAGGTCAGGTACCTGGGACCACCATCAGGTCAGGTACCTGGGACCACCATCAGGTCAGGTACCTGGGACCACCATCAGGTCAGGTACCTGGGACCACCATCAGGTCAGGTACCTGGGACCACCATCAGGTCAGGTACCTGGGACCACCATCAGGTCAGGTACCTGGGACCACCATCAGGTCAGGTACCTGGGACCACCATCAGGTCAGGTACCTGAGACCACCATCAGGTCAGGTACCTGGGACCACCATCAGGTCAGGTACCTGGGACCACCATCAGGTCATGTACCTGGGACCACCATCAGGTCAGGTACCTGGGACCACCATCAGGTCAGGTACCTGGGACCACCATCAGGTCAGGTACCTGGGACCACCATCAGGTCAGGTACCTGGGACCACCATCAGGTCAGGTACCTGGGACCACCATCAGGTCAGGTACCTGGGACCACCATCAGGTCAGGTACCTGGGACCACCATCAGGTCAGGTACCTGGGACCACCATCAGGTCAGGTACCTGGGACCACCATCAGGTCAGGTACCTGGGACCACCATCAGGTCATGTACCTGGGACCACCATCAGGTCATGTACCTGGGACCACCATCAGGTCAGGTACTTGGGACCACCATCAGGTCAGGTACCTGGGACCACCATCAGGTCAGGTACCTGGGACCACCATCAGGTCAGGTACCTGGGACCACCATCAGGTCAGGTACCTGGGACCACCATCAGGTCAGGTACCTGGGACCACCATCAGGTCAGGTACCTGGGACCACCATCAGGTCAGGTACCTGGGACCACCATCAGGTCATGTACCTGGGACCACCATCAGGTCAGGTACCTGGGACCACCATCAGGTCAGGTACTTGGGACCACCATCAGGTCAGGTACCTGGGACCACCATCAGGTCAGGTACCTGGGACCACCATCAGGTCATGTACCTGGGACCACCATCAGGTCAGGTACCTGGGACCACCATCAGGTCAGGTACCTGGGACCACCATCAGGTCAGACTCTTGACGCCCCTCCAGCATCTATCCTGTGTCTGGCTTACAACACACTACAAATATTATCCTTCAGCTCAGTGGAGCAGGAACAGTTACCCTCAGAATAGAGCTTTTAATTAGGATTTACATAATAGGATTACGACTGCCAGAATAATATCATACTAAAAGTCTGACAACTTTATTAAACCCAAAATTAAATGTCTGAGGTAAACGCATACATTTAAATTAACTGAAGATGAAATCTTGGTATCCTATACAATATATATATATATATATATATATATATATATATATATATATATATATATATATATATATATATATATATATATATATATATATATATATATATATATATATATATATATATATATATATATATATATATATATATATATATATATATATATATATATATATATATATATATATATATATATATATATATAATTATATATATATATATATTTTTTTTCAACAAGTCGGTCGTCTCCCACCGAGGCAGGGTGACCCAAAAAAGAAAGAAAATCCCCAAAAAGAAAATACTTTCATCATCATTCAACACTTTCACCACACTCACACATTATCACTGTTTTTGCAGAGGTGCTCAGAATATAACAGTTTAGAAGCATATACGTATAAAGATACACAACATATCCCTCCAAACTGCCAATATCCCAAATCCCTCCTTTAAAGTGCAGGCATTGTACTTCCCATTTCCAGGACTCAAGTCCGACTATATGAAAATAACCGGTTTCCCTGAATCCCTTCACTAAATATTACCCTGCTCACACTCCAACAGATCGTCAGGTCCCAAGTATCATTCGTCTCCATTTACTCCTATCTAACACGCTCATGCACGCTTGCTGGAAGTCCAAGCCCCTCGCCCACAAAACCTTCTTTACCCCCTCTTTCCAACCCTTTCGAGGACGACCCCTACCCCTCTTTCCTTCCCCTATAGATTTATATGCTGTCCATGTCATTCTACTTTGATCCATTCTCTCTAAATGACCAAACCACCTCAACAACCCCTCTTCTGCCCTCTGACTAATTTCCACACTCCGAATTTTCTGCATAATATTTACACCACACATTGCCCTTAGACAGGACATCTCCACTGCCTCCAACCGTCTCCTCGCTGCTGCATTTACCACCCAAGCTTCACATCCATATAAGAGTGTTGGTACTACTATACTTTCATACATTCCCTTCTTTGCCTCCATAGATAACGTTTTTTGACTCCACATATACCTCAACGCACCACTCACCTTTTTTCCCTCATCAATTCTATGATTAACCTCATCCTTCATAAATCCATCCGCCGACACGTCAACTCCCAAGTATCTGAAAACATTCATTTCTTCCATACTCCTCCTCCCCAATTTGATATCCATTTTTTCTTTATCTAAATCATTTGATACCCTCATCACCTTACTCTTTTCTATGTTCACTTTCAACTTTCTACCTTTACACACATTCTCAAACTCATCCACTAACCTTTGCAATTTTTCTTTAGAATCTCCCATAAGCACAGTATCATCAGCAAAAAGTAACTGTGTCAATTCCCATTTTGAATTTGATTCCCCATAATTTAATCCCACCACTCTCCCGAACACCCTAGCATTTACTTCCTTTACAACCCCATCTATAAATATATTAAACAACCATGGTGACATTACACATCCCTGTCTAAGACCTACTTTTACCGGGAAGTATTCTCCCTCTCTTCTACACACCCTAACCTGAGCCTCACTATCCTCATAAAAGCTCTTTACAGCATTTAGTAACTTACCACCTATTCCATAAACTTGCAACATCTGCCACATTGCTCCTCTATCCACTCTATCATATGCCTTTTCTAAATCCATAAATGCAATAAAAACTTCCCTACCTTTATCTAAATACTGTTCACATATATGCTTCAATGTAAACACTTGATCTACACATCCCCTACCCACTCTGAAGCCTCCTTGCTCATCCGCAATTCTACATTCTGTCTTACCTCTAATTCTTTCAATTATAACTCTACCGTATACTTTTCCTGGTATACTCAGTAAACTTATTCCTCTATAATTTTTACAATCTCTTTTGTCCCCTTTCTCTTTATATAAAGGGACTATACATGCTCTCCGCCAATACCTAGGTACCTTCCCCTCTTTCATACATTTATTAAACAAAAGTACCAACCACTCCAACACTATATCCCCCCCTGCTTTTAACATTTCTGTCATGATCCCATCAGTTCCAGCTGCTTTACCCCCTTTCATTCTACGTAATGCCTCGCGTACCTCCACCACACTTACATTCTGCTCTTCTTCACTCCTAAAAGATGGTATACCTCCCTGGCCAGTGCATGAAATTACCGCCTCCCTTTCTTCCTCAACATTTAAAAGTTCCTCAAAATATTCTCGCCATCTACCTAATACCTCCCTCTCCCCATCTACTAACTCCCCTACTCTGTTTTTAACTGACAAATCCATACTTTCCCTAGGCTTTCTTAACTTGTTTAACTCACTCCAAAATTTTTTCTTATTTTCATTAAAATTTCTTGACAGTGCCTCTCCCACTCTTTCATCTGCTCTCCTTTTGCACTCTCTCACCACTCTCTTCACCTTTCTTTTACTCTCCATATACTCTGCTCTTCTTATAACACTTCTGCTTTGTAAAAACCTCTCGTAAGCTACCTTTTTCTCTTTTATCACACCCTTCACTTCATCATTCCACCAATCACTCCTCTTTCCTCCTGCCCCCACCCTCCTATAACCACAAACTTCTGCCCCACATTCTAATACTGCATTTTTAAAACTATTCCAACCCTCTTCAACCCCCCCCCCTACTCATCTTCGCACTAGCCCACCTTTCTGCCAATAGTCGCTTATATCTCGCCCGAACTTCCTCCTCCCTTAGTTTATACACTTTCACCTCCCTCTTACTTGTTGTTGCCACCTTCCTCTTTTCCCATCTACCTCTTACTCTAACTGTAGCTACAACTAAATAATGATCTGACATATCAGTTGCCCCTCTATAAACATGTACATCCTGGAGCCTACCCATCAACCTTTTATCCACCAATACATAATCTAATAAACTACTTTCATTACGTGCTACATCATACCTTGTATATTTATTTATCCTCTTTTTCATAAAATATGTATTACTTATTACCAAATTTCTTTCTACACATAGCTCAATTAAAGGCTCCCCATTTACATTTACCCCTGGCACCCCAAATTTACCTACTACTCCCTCCATAACATTTTTACCCACTTTAGCATTGAAATCCCCAACCACCATTACTCACACTTGATTCAAAACTCCCCACGCATTCACTCAACATTTCCCAGAATCTCTCTCTCTCCTGTACACTTCTTTCTTCTCCAGGTGCATACACGCTTACTATAACCCACTTTTCACATCCAATCTTCATTTTACTCCACATAATCCTTGAATTTATGCATTTGTAGTCCCTCTTTTCCTGCCATAGCTTATCCTTCAACATTATTGCTACTCCTTCTTTAGCTCTAACTCTATTTGAAACCCCTGACCTAATCCCATTTATTCCTCTCCATTGAAACTCTCCCACCCCCTTCAGCTTTGTTTCACTTAAAGCCAGGACATCCAGCTTCTTCTCATTCATAACATCCACAATCATCTCTTTCTTATCATTTGCACAACATCCACGCACATTCAGACTTCCCACTTTGACAATTTTCTTCTTCTTATTCTTTTTAGTAATCTTTACAGGAAAAGGGGTTACTAGCCCTTTGTTCCCGGCATTTTAGTTGACTTTTACAACACGCATGGCTTACGGAGGAAAGATTCTTATTCCACTTCCCCGTGGATATAAAAGGAAAAGTAATAAGACCAAGAACTATTAAGATAAAATCATAAAAAACTCAGATGAGTGTGTATAAATAAACATGTACATGTATGTGTAGTGTGACCTAAGTGTAAGTAGAAGTAGCAAGACGTACCTGTAATCTTGCATATTTATGAGACAGACAAAAGACACCAGCAATCCTACCATCATGTAAAACAATTACAGGCTTTCGTTTTACACTCACTTGGCAGGACGGTAGTACCTCCCTGGGTGGTTGCTGTCTACCAGCCTACTACCTATTAATATATATATATATATATATATATATATATATATATATATATATATATATATATATATATATATATATATATATCATATGTGTGTATGCATATATATCATATGTGTGTATGCTTAACGATTCGCATACAGGCGAAATTATTTATTAACATTATCTTACAGTCCACAACATGATTCGAACCTGCGCACTCTGCATCAAAGTTCACAGTACTTTATCCACACAGCCAGACCCAAGCTTGATGCGTCTCTCATAATGCGCCTTAATCAACTGAACAAGCGAGCAGTTGAGCGGGACACCCAATGAGAACCTGGAATGTAACAGCACGTCCTAACTCACCATTTGGACGTCCTACCTAATTCACCATTTGGACGTCCTACCTAACTCACCACTTGGACATCCTACCTAACTCACCATTCGGACATCCTACCTAATTCACCACTTGTATGTCCTACCTAACTTACCATTTGGATGTCCTACCCAACACATTATTTGGATGTCCTACCTAACTCACTAAATGGATGTCCTGTATGCCCATCTGCCACCTATAGGCCTACCAAGCTCAGCCCACACCACGCTTACCCTGTCTGATTCAGGCAGCCCAGCTTATTCAGCCAAGAAGGTCTACTCCATCACTCTCTCCCGGGCAGGGCCTTCCTAGCCTGGGCAACTTCAACACACTGCCTGTGTGCCAAGTACCCAATCGACGATACTAGTGGTAATCGGCGGTCACAGTGGTTGTTTGCCCGGAGAGAGGAAGGAAGAAGATGGAGTTGTCTCCACTTCATCGCTTCATACAAGAAGCATTATCCTGAAGTTTTGTCTGCAACTTTCATCATGTAGACACAGGATCAGCAGGATCCAGGCCGAAATTTGCTGAATTTTCCTCGAGAAATCTTCGTGGCGTCACCTGGATCTTCACAGCGTCCCACGCTGTTCTTCAGTCACATGGTCATCGTTACCTGTATGGTTCTGCTGTTGTTGTTCAGTTCAGCACAGCTGAAGGTAAGTTTGTGTGGTGCTCTGCGTCCAGTGTGGTTGATTCTCCAAGTGGGTGTGTGGGGTGCGGTGGAAGTGGCCAGATTCTCCCTCGATATACATCACCCACACTCATCTCACACCACTATACTCCACTATGCTCTCACTCCGTCTCTGTTATTTTTCTATGAATTCAGTATGAATTTTTTTGCCAGAGCTGTGTATCTGAGCGCCCGAGGTCACTTGAAGTCACGTGGATCATGAAGCCACATGTGGATAAGGTCAAGTGGATCATGAAGCCACGTGTGGATTAGGCCATGCGAAACAAGCCAGATGTCGAAAGCCATATGCTGTTGTCTGCTACCTGACGTCACCTCACGATGTCACCCCACGACATCACCTCACATCTGCCCGACGTCACCTCGCGACGTCACCCACGACGTCGGCCTGACGTCACCCAGGATGTCTGCATAACGTCACCTTGCGACGTCACCCAGGATGTTTACCTGACGTCACCTCACATCACCCAGGGCGTCTGCCCGATGTCACTCCAGGATGTTGCCTGAGGTCACCCCGATATCACCATGCTGCCTAACATCACCCCAATGTCACCATGCTGCCCTAATGTCACCTTGCAATGTCACCCCAAAACATCCCTCACGACGTCACCCCTAACATCACCACATCGACAGTGTTATAGTTTCACAGTGAGCAGTTTGTTGCAGAATTGTCGAGAACGATTAAGAGAAGATGTGTCACATGTTAATTCCTCTTAGTCAGTGTTGTCACATGCATGTGAATGCCTTAATGGTGACTTTTCTACAGCAAGCCATGCAGTAAGTGCATGTGCAATGTGTATGTGCAGTTTTCCGTGTGTCCCAATGGGTGGACTGAGCCCAGATGTGTGTGTAGACCACAGTGTGGTCTGAGCCCAGACCATAGGTAGCACCCTCGTCTTACATATCACCGCATTATGACTGTTTGACAACTGACATTAGTCAGTCCAGGTATCAGTTTACGAGCGTCTGAGCCCCCATGTACAGAAAGCTCTTATGCTCGCCGTTTGTGGATGCATGGCCCCATTGAGACTCATTTCATGCCACTTCATGACCGTCAGAGTGCTGTTATGTGTAGGAAACCAGTCTGAGGATGCTTAGACTAACCTCTGCTATGACTCCAACTGTCCAGACGATGACAACATCAAGTCACAGTAGTACTGTTGGCAAGCAACTGTCTGACTCTTGTCAGGTATCTTGGACTTACGATAGCCCTACTGTCTGCTGTCTCGCTCTAAGTCTAGAGTTTGGTTTATGTCGTGAATAAAGTTGAGCTCTGCCTAAGAATTGGATAGTTGAGAGGAAAGACGGTCCCATTATTTTGTGCCATGGCATCACGTTTACCCATTGAGGTGGAAACCTAGTCCTGAGCCCTCTTGGGGTGGAGGTGTTGCATACAAAGAGTATGTAATCTTTATTCAGAGCATGTTAACTGTTATGCAGAAAAGTGGGATACCTGGGGCTAGAGCCTTGTCAAAGGGCAAAGGTAAAACTTACACCCATCTCAGGCAGAATCAGGCCACCCAGTACTATCCCAGTTAAAGCAGAAAGTGCTAAACCAGTATTTGTACTTCAATGGGTTGGTTAACAGAGGGTTAGGCAAAAATCCTAGTTAGGAAAATATATTTATGTCATAACACTATATACACACTCTAGAAAACCCCTTCATATATCTCCTATCATAAACTCCCAAATAGCAGAGCGCAAGAAGCGGGCGGCTGGAGAGTCCCGGAAAACATAAACACTTAGCCTAGCAATGCCAGGCCTTCACTACTCCAATACCGACCACATTCCTTATTTCCTCACTCATCCCACAGCACCCTGACCATGTCAGAGACTAGGTGAGCATACAGGTAAACCATAGAAGAGCCTATGGCCTGAGTTAGCTAAACAAAAGGAGTACACAACTACAAAACTTAGCTTAAATACACGGCATCTCCAATGCCAGCCTCCATGCCATGCTGACCACACGTGACTCGGCCAAAGCCACACTTATCTGCTATCCCAAACACAGTTGGAAAATAAATCCCTGGCAGGATTTCCTTACAATTACCATTTAAGTACTTTAGAGTACCCCCAAACGCACAATATGAATTATAAAATTATGCTTTACAATTATAACATTCATACTATTATGGCACCCTTCTCTACTGTATATACACTACAGTGTCATGCAGAACCCTGCGTAACATTAACACATTCGCATAGGCTGCCTCACCAACCAGCAAACCAGATGCTATAGGTCGACGATCGGGGCCCCATCATCAGATCACTATCTAGGTTCAGCTAATGAGAAGGTGGATCTAGCAATTGTGGAGGTGATGTGGTTACCACCATTGTCATTTCCATTCGAGAGCTGGTTGAAGCACAGTGATCTGCATTCTATTGGCTTCAATTCTGCCTTGATTACCGTGGTGTGCACTAATACCTATTGCTGTACATAGTGTATATAATGTACATACTTCTGTCTATACTTGGTGAAGGATAATATAAGTCAAAGCTTTTCTGCTGTGTTTATTTTGCTCCCTTTACACCCAGGATAACAAGCCTTTGAATACCTGAGTTGTAATAGCTTCAATGAGCAGCCTGCACAAAGATGATGTCACTGTGACTGCTAGCCCGCTTACTCCAGTTACGTGTATGCTGCTACGACTCTCTCACCTGAGTCATCTCTGCTGCAACTCACTCCACTCTCGCTGGCAGTGACAGCCCCAGTGACGGTACCAGTCGAGAAATGTCCTTCCGAGTCACTGTCAGAAGAAGTCCTGCCCAGTTGCCAAGTACTGACAGCATCTCACTCAAGGGCACCAGCAGGTTGTCCTTCAGGTTGAGTGAACCCTGCAGCAACTACTCCATGATGACTACTTCACCCGTTCCATAGGAGACAGTACCCTATTACATCACAGCTCAGCAGCAGTGATGTCTCCCATGTTGCAGTATCTTTCCAGACACAGGAAGGCATGCAGTGATGTCCACCAAGGCTCACTGTCTTGGACCACGATGTTTAGCACCCCCCTCCCCCTTTTTTTTCCCCTCCCTGTAGGAAGCTTATTTTGGTCCATGTTCACATGTACATATATTCTTTTATTCTGTGTTTTGCACCCTGTTCCTGATAGAGAGAGACCGAGAGTTTTTTCAGTCAGTCATGGTCAAGGACGGCCATGGGTAGGTGACCGAGCGATGTATGCCCAGCTGGGTTCATATTCCTCACCATGCTGGTGCTGCCACTATAGGCCTACCAAGCTCAGCCCGCACTACGCTTACTCTGTCTTACTCAGGTAGCCAACGTCACTCAGGAAACAAGGTCTACTCTGTCCCTCTCTGCTGGGCATGGCCCTCCTGGGCCAGGGCACTTAAACACACTGCCTGTGTACCAGAACTCAAATAAAGTAAGAAGCCTCTGATGCCTTATTATTAATCCCCAGCTCGCACAGGACTCTGATCAACTGCGATAGTCCTACCTAACTCACCATTTGGACGTCCTCCCTATAGTCCTACCTAACTCACCATTTGGACGTCCTCCCTATAGTCCTATCTAACTCACCATTTGGACGTCCTCCCTATAGTCCTATCTAACTCACCATTTGGACGTCCTCCCTATAGTCCTATCTAACTCACCATTTGGACGTCCTCCCTATAGTCCTATCTAACTCACCATTTGGACGTCCTCCCTATAGTCCTATCTAACTCACCATTTGGACGTCCTCCCTATAGTCCTATCTAACTCACCATTTGGACGTCCTCCCTATAGTCCTATCTAACTCACCATTTGGACGTCCTCCCTATAGTCCTACCTAACTCACCATTTGGACGTCCTCCCTATAGTCCTATCTAACTCACCATTTGGACGTCCTCCCTATAGTCCTATCTAACTCACCATTTGGACGTCCTCCCTATAGTCCTATCTAACTCACCATTTGGACGTCCTCCCTATAGTCCTATCTAACTCACCATTTGGACGTCCTCCCTATAGTCCTACCTAACTCACCATTTGGACGTCCTCCCTATAGTCCTACCTAACTCACCATTTGGACGTCCTCCCTATAGTCCTACCTAACTCACCATTTGGACGTCCTCCCTATAGTCCTATCTAACTCACCATTTGGACGTCCTCCCTATAGTCCTATCTAACTCACCATTTGGACGTCCTCCCTATAGTCCTATCTAACTCACCATTTGGACGTCCTCCCTATAGTCCTACCTAACTCACCATTTGGACGTCCTCCCTATAGTCCTATCTAACTCACCATTTGGACGTCCTCCCTATAGTCCTATCTAACTCACCATTTGGACGTCCTCCCTATAGTCCTATCTAACTCACCATTTGGACGTCCTCCCTATAGTCCTATCTAACTCACCATTTGGACGTCCTCCCTATAGTCCTACCTAACTCACCATTTGGACGTCCTCCCTATAGTCCTATCTAACTCACCATTTGGACGTCCTCCCTATAGTCCTATCTAAGTCACCATTTGGACGTCCTCCCTATAGTCCTACCTAACTCACCATTTGGACGTCCTCCCTGACTCACCATTTCGACGTCCTGCCTAGACAAAGTTATTCCAAACATCACAACAGGTCTGTTGTGATGTTTGGAATATGACACATGTGTAACACTTGGGTATTATTTAGAAATGTTTCGCCTCTACAGCAGGCTTCATCAGTATAATACAGGTGAAAAAATGGAGACAGTGGAAAAAGTTATTATGAGGTGATCAGTCCCTCAACCTTGATAGATGGTGATCAGTCCCTCAACCTTGATAGATAGTGGTCAGTCCCTCAACCTTGATAGGTGGTGGTCAGTCCCTCAACTTGAAGCTGAGAGACTGATCACCTTAAATTTCCTTCTTCCTCTGTCTCCAGTGTTATTTTTGCCTAATTTCAACTGATGAAATCTGCTGGCCAGACAAAACGTTTTGTCAATAAAGATACCCAAGTGCTGCACATGTACCACAGTTGTCAGCTTGTCAGTGTTATATGCCATTAATAACATGATAACATGTCTAGTTCTCTCCATGCACTGCAACTCTCCTAATCAATAACTATCACTTCTTTCCTATTGCCTCCCGAAGGCTGTTTACCAATCTCACTCTGTTTCTTCTGGCCCACATACCCAACACATCCTGGTTGATCTTGATGGGGGTACTTGTCCACTTCCCTCTTGAAGATTTCTTCACTTGGCACAGCAGTGTTTCTGTTATCTTCTCGTAAGATGTAGATGTTAAGAAGTCAGGAGTCACGGATGTTGATGCAATGTTTTCTTGTTGTGCCCACGGTACACCTGCTTTCCATTGGGATAATTTTCCATTTGCTTCCATACCTCTCACTCCAGAATGTTGTTATGGCAGTGTACGGATTTTAGCATTAGGCTCTCAAGTACTTTCCATGTATATTACCATGTATCTCTCCATCACTCCACCGAGTACATACTTATGACTGACGACTCCCAGTAATTTAAATGTTTTATTGGCTCTATGCAAAATATAAATATTCTCTGAATCTGCTCCAGTTCTGATATCTCTCCTGCCTTGAGCGGATCCGTTAACACTGAACAACACTAAAAGAGAGACCACAAGTGATTTGAATAGTGTCGCTATTTGCTTGAACATTCTCATTATCCATTCTGCCATTTTCCTGGCTGTTGTGACTTTTACATTTTTTGTGTTCATTAACAGAAAGGTCAGATGACGTAATTACTCCCAGATCCTTCACATGTTCCTGTCATTCTGTTCGATAATCCTCTTGTGTTTTGTATACAGTGTCCCTTGTGAATAGTTAGTTGCTGCTGCCACCCAGGTAATACCAATAACAGGAACATCTGTTAGGTTTTACTCCTTTTGAAATATTATGTGTAAATTATATGAATAAAGAACATGTGATTCAGAGATGAAGAGGATTTGAAGCACCAGCTCCTGGGCCATGTACGAGAAGCAAGGAGCATTCAATCCTTCCCCTCCAACAAATTCTCCACATCAAGGTTAATAAAGAATTGGACACATTTACAACATCTGGGTATCTCTATTATAGACGTTTCGCCACCCGGTGGTTTTATCAATACAAATTTGAGGACATAATTCGAAGACTGTTAAACTATATGCAGAAGATGAGGTAATCAGTCCCTTAGGTTGAGGGTCATCATAAAAAAATTTTTAACACTGAACACACCTCTTAAGCCTCATTATAACTATAAGGTCCCCCCCCCCAACTTTCTTTTTTTCCATCTTATCCTTTCTCAAGCTCGGTTCAGATGGGTTAGATTTCGAATTCAAGCTGGCGCCAGTGATGATGAGATTCTGAGCTCCAAACTCACCAGTAATGGGTGCTTTTGAGCCCCAGCTCTACCAATGAAGAGATTATCTTGAGCTCCAGTTCGTCTAATGATGACTCTCCTGAGCTCCAAGCTCGTCTAATGATGATGACTCTCCTGAGCTCCAAGCTCGTCTAATAATTCCCCTGAGCTCTAAGCTCATCTAATGATGATGATTCTCCTGAGCTCTAAGCTCGTCTAATGATGATGAGTCTCCTGAGCTCTGGCTGGTTCCTGCAGTAATATCATTTAAGAGCAATAAGCCTGACTCACAAACTGATATATGGCTACTTCCATGTCTAGCGGGAAAATGGCTGACTCTGTTTCTGCTCTTACAGTTTCTCTTATTGCTGCTGCTGCTGCTGCTGCTGCTGCTGCTGCTGCTGCTGCTGCTGCTACTGCTGCTGCTGCTGCTGCTGCTGCTGCTGCTGCTACTGCTGCTGCTGCTGCTGCTGCTGCTGCTGCTGCTGCTGCTGCTGCTGCTGCTGCTGCTACTGCTGCTGCTGCTGCTACTGCTGCTACTGCTGCTGCTGCTGCTGCTGCTGCTGCTGCTGCTACTGCTGCTGCTGCTGCTACTGCTGCTACTGCTGCTGCTGCTGCTGCTGCTGCTGCTGCTGCTGCTACTGCTACTGCTGCTGCTGCTGCTGCTGCTGCTGCTGCTGCTGCTACTGCTGCTGCTGCTGCTGCTGCTGCTGCTGCTGCTGCTGCTGCTACTGCTGCTGCAGCTGCTGCTGCTGCTGCTACTGCTGCTGCTGCTGCTGACGATGCTGCTGCTGCTGCTGCTGCTGCTGCTGCTGCTGCTGACGATGCTGCTGGTGCTCTTGAGGTTCCTCTTCCTGTTACTGCTGCAGATTTTGCTGATGCTGTTGGTTGCTGTTCCTGTTGCTACTTTTACTGTTGCTGCTGCTGTTGCTCTTGTTTCTTGTTGCTCTTGCCATGCAGGTGCTGCTACTACTTATATATATATATATATATATATATATATATATATATATATATATATATATATATATATATATATATATATATATATATATATATATATATATATATATATATATATATATATATATATATATATATATATATATATATATATATATATGTCGTGCCGAATAGGCAGAACTTGCGATCTTGGCTTAAATAGCAACGCTCATCTTGCCATATAGGACAAGCAAAAATTTGTGTATGCAATAATTTCGCCAAAATCATTCTGAACCTAACGAAAAAAATATATTTCACTTAGTTGGGTTAGGCTAAAATAAATTGTTCTTGTTATAATAAGGTTATGTAAGTTTTTTAAGATTCTTTTGGAGCAAAATTAAAATTTTTTACATTAACATTAATGAAAAAATATATCTTTAAACGTATAAAAGAAAATTTTAGAAAGGACATAATTTTAAATGAGTTCTTGCTAATTGACCAGTTTTACATATTCGGCACGATATATATATATATATATATATATATATATATATATATATATATATATATATATATATATATATATATATATATATATATATATATATATATATATATATATATATATATATATATATATACACATATATATATAATACATATATATATGAACTCAGATTAAGGGGTTAATAAACGACTGTCACTGACTCAACAGAAGTTAGTTTTAAGTTTAATATGTTTATTATGCACCCCATACCCATCCTGTGGGCGGTAGTCAAAAGATTACAGAGGTACATAATTGGTCCAGGGACTGGACTCCAAAGTTTTTGTAGATGAGCAAGTTACAAAGGTAATGAACTAGATCTGGTCATAATCATGACCAAGTTACAAAGGTAATGAGCTCCAGGTTGAGCTGGTCACACTCATGAATAATTGCAAAGGTAATGAATCATAAACACATTAATCATGAGAATTTACAAAGGTAATGAGCTCCAGGTAGAGCTGGTCACAATCATGACAAGTTTCAAAGGTAATGAATGCTAAACACGTTATGACATGATTACAATCATAGTCAACAGAAGGATGGACGGGAGGCACGAGCAGTGGTCCATAACTTAAGAGGCCCAGCACTGCCGCTTGGCTGTTAATTTTTAATTTTATACTAGTAGAACTAGCTGCTGCTGCTATTATTATTTATTCACTGTTATGTTCTTACTTGCAGGTCGCATCTTTAGGCAACACTTGGCTTAAGTTGCCTTGGCAGACATCTTCTAGCGATCGGACTCTTCCAGTGGACAGGCAAGAAAGAGTACGACCTCACGACGACGTTTCTTACCCATCAAACATGAGCATCGTGAACCAATGGGCTCTGCCACATAACCTAATGCAGAACCATTCATCACAAACCCATCAGTAATCACAGACACACACACACACACACACACACCTACTCAACATCTGGGAAGAAGGAAAAGAAGTCTCCTGTTCGTACACAGCAGCGACACCACCACTACCATGACATCTCCTACTGCCTTCCCCGTCAACGAGAGGACCTACATCCTTGAAGACACTGGCCCACCCCAACCTCAGCCTCAGGTGAGCTCATATTGACATCTTGCATCAGTCTCTCTCTTACACTGTTTTCACTTCTTTATATCTGACCCATGATCCTACAGTTTTATAAGGTTTAGTTAACAGATTAAGAGTTGCTGCCACACTTGCCTTAGTTCATAGCTCAGCCCTACATAACATACACTACCACCATCCAGAATGCTTCAACTAAACGCCTGGGAATCGATCCCAAGGCCCATCAGTTATGAACTGAATAATACAAATGACCTACTGGACACACAAGTTTTTTGGAGGCTTCCTTGATAAACCCCTTTACCGGGCAGGCCAGTATATTTATTGGCCTGTCCAAGAAAGCCAATAAGTATAATGGCCTGCTTGCACATGATGAAAGCTCCTACCATCCTGATGCCTGGTGACTGTAGAATGTATTGAGCCTTGTCTAACAGGCACCTTACATCAGTCATCTTCCAGTGTCTGGACTCCACTGAAGTGCTCTTCATCCATTTCTTGCATCGTATGTCTCTTCCATTTTCCAGGGCACTGAATGACCCATACGAGTTTAGTGCTCCATGTCTAGTGAATAAATACATTTTGCTGTAAAATGTTAGATAATGTTTATTGAATATGCAAATGTGATAGAAATTTAGAACCTGTGTTAGACAACTCCAGACTTACTGAAAGTTATATCTTGTGTTAGACAACTCCAGACTTACTGGAAGTTATATCTTGTGTTAGACAACTCCAGACTTACTGGAAGTTATATCTTGTGTTAGACAACTCCAGACTTACTGGAAGTTATATCTTGTGTTAGACAACTCCAGACTTACTGGAAGTTATATCTTGTGTTAGACAACTCCAGACTTACTGGAAGTTATATCTTGTGTTAGACAACTCCAGACTTACTGGAAGTTATATCCAGTGTTATAAAACTCCTGACTTTCTGGAAGTTATATCTAGTGTTAGAAAACTTCAGACTTGCTGGAAGTTATATCCAGTGTTAGAAAACTTCAGACTTACTGGAAGTTATATCTTGTGTTAGACAACTCCAGACTTACTGGAAATTATATCCAGTGTTATAAAACTCCTGACTTTCTGGAAGTTATATCCAGTGTTAGAAAACTCCGGACCTGCTGGATGATCCTATGTTAGACAACTCCAGACCTACTCGAAGTTGTATGCTGTGTTAGACGACTCCAGACCTGCTGGAATATCTAAGTATCTTAAGATATAATTGAGATAATCGACAAAATTGCAGGAGAGTCATTAAGGCTGTAAATCACCTGTACAATTAGAGATTACATACACATCTGTGCATGTACGGTGAAAGATACTCGCCTGTATTCTGCCCACAATACTGAGGAAAAAACTCGCGTTGCAGAACAAACTTGGCTTGGAACAACTTTATATGAGAAGCTGATCAAGTCGAACACAGACCTGACAAGCTTTGACTGGCACAGCTTTTCAATCTCTGTAGAGAGATGATCAAACTGTACAAATATCAACTTGTTTTGCATCTAATCTTCTCTTCACAGATACTGTAGAAACATATTTCTCTGTGTACAGACACATATACATTCCTTGCAGTGACACACTCTTCACGGTGGCGGTGGTGGTATGACCACTCACGATGCTTATACCTGTACCATCGCAATAGATTACTCAGTCTGAATCACAATGATAAACGTGTATGCCAGTCGTAATAAGAGTGTGTCCACGGTAATATGTTTACCACCTTGAGTGAACCTGATTAATTAATAAACCTTCGAAATAAGTTCCAGAAGGCAAACTATTAAAGTTTAACCAATAAATTTAAAAATGATTGATTGCATTGGGAAATATACGTATCTACGTAATTTTTAATAGTACTTATTAGTGAACAAACCAAGTGTTTTTCCTCACGTCTCAGACACTTAGAGAATATTGTGTATTTACAAGTTATAATAATTGAGCGAATACTTTATACACTATGTAAACTGTGGAAGACTATGTACAGTATACATGCAGTATATGAAATCACAGGATCCAGATAACCACAATACCCTAAATAACCTATCAATGATAGTTATAACGTTGTGAAACAGTAGTCAGCACCTTGACCAACGAGAACAAACATGGGACAGTAATAGTGACCATCAAATACGTTAAGGTGGATACAGTGGCCATAAAACCAAACCAGAGTCCCAGTTATAATATCATGTGGGAGTTCGATACGTGGATTAGGTAAGAAATACTCACGTAGGCTGTTATTACGTATTATTGCAGTTATGTGGACAGAGCCCTTGTCAGCCGTACCTATCTCCTTGGCTACACTCGTAATACTGACTAGCCGGCTGCAGTACCCTATGTGAGGGGGCCTTTGAATACTGCTGAGGTCAGCACAATATGAAAGACCGTGACTCAGGCAGAGACGGTTGGTCGTTGAGTCAATGGACGGTTACTGATAACTGGTTACTACTACTGAGACTGGTAACTGGTTACTACTACTGAGAGCTCGGCGACGCTAACGTATGTCGTCCCGACATACAACTAATACAAACTAGAGATGGCAGGTACGGCTTGGGCTGATTCTATACAATATCAAAGTACACAACATGAAACATTATATATACATAAGTAGAACATTAGAATGAAAGCGTACGTAACTGAAACTGTAATGCAATACCAGGTATACTATAGTACAACTTAAAACTCAACAAATGAACAACGAACTCAACGTTGAGATTACAAGTGATAAAAACAAAAATTTTGATCGATCGATCTGTATTCATGTGATCTACGGATTCTGAGGAAGGAATATATACAAAGAAAGAGTGTTTAACAGAAAGGCAGATTCGGTGCACGCAAATCTAGACTGTTAACTCTCAGAATGCGGAGAGAACACGAGCACAAAAAAAAATTCTTGAATACTGATAAGTTGATACTGTAATTATTCATCTATACAGGTTATTTACATTTAACCCCAACTATGCTAGGGTGTGATTGACATATGCAGAATGGGTGTCATCTCTGGGAGGATCAAACTCTGTAGCATTGGCTAACTCATGCTGTATTTGAGGCAAATCTGAATTGGAAGTTACAAATGATACTTGAGGATTTCTCAATACCTGTCGTGTACGTAGGGAGTAACGACATTCAGGTTGATCGTCTGACTGAGTATCAGAGGAAGAGAGTACAGGATCAGGAGCTCTCAGTAGTAGTAACCAGTTACCAGTCTCAGTAGTAGTAACCAGTTATCAGTAACCGTCCGTTGACTCAACGACCAACCGTCTCTGCCTGAGTCACGGTCTTTCATATTGTGCTGACCTCAGCAGTATTCAAAGGCCCCCTCACATAGGGTACTGCAGCCGGCTAGTCAGTATTACGAGTGTAGCCAAGGAGATAGGTACGGCTGACAAGGGCTCTGTCCACATAACTGCAATAATACGTAATAACAGCCTACGTGAGTATTTCTTACCTAATCCACGTATCGAACTCCCACATGATAAATGGTGGCAGCGGTGGGATTGAACTCTTGGATAGTCAAGGTCCATCTAGCTAACCTTCCAGTAGGTTGTTTGTTCTGGAATAAGGGTATCAGTGGAGCATGATCTGTCAAGACATGAACAGAGTACTGATAAATAATGTCTCGGAAGTGCTTTAAAGACCATACTATTGCTAAAGCTTCTTGCTCAGTTACTGTATAATTACGTTCAGCCTTTGTAAGGACGCGGCTAGCAAATGCAACTGCGTTGTACTTGCCATCGGTCTTCTGAGCTAGTACGGCACCTATGCCAATTGAACTAGCATCAGTTGTCAGATAGAAAGGCTTAGAAAAATCTGGAAATTTCAAAATTGGAGCAGATGTTAGCTTTTCTTTTAGAGTATGGAATGCTCTTTCTTGACGGAAGGTCCAAACAAAAGGAGCATCTTTCTTAAGCAACTCAGTTAGAGGAGCAGCTATGGAAGAAAAATTGGCAATGAAAGATCTATAAAAACCTGCTAAGCCCACAAAGGATCTTACGGCATCAGCAGTTTTGGGAGTTGGAAAATTTAGTACTGCAGTTACTTTACTTTGGTCAGTCGTAACCCCTCTAGGAGTGACTATGTGACCAAGAAACTTAATTTCTGATCTGAAAAATTGACATTTTGACAGTTTGATCTTTAAATTGGCTTCTTCAAGCTTACCAAGTACTACATCAAGTCTTTTCAAGTGTGTATCCACGTCTTTAGACATGACGATTACGTCATCTAAGTACACCATAAGTGCATTACCTATGAGACCTCTAAAGATATTAGTCATGAGCCTTGAGAACGTGATAGGGGAAGATCGTAATCCAAATGCCATACGGAGGAAGTGATAATGACCTGTAGGAGTGGCATAAAGAAAAACACAGAATAAAAATATAAGATAATTGAAAACACTGAAAAATATTGTAAAAAATAATGAGTCAAAGAAATACTGCGTTTACACTGAAAAACACAAGGTTTAGAGTACACAAGCAATTTACTATAAATGTCTCACACATGCAAATGTCTTTAAATGCAAGAAAAATGTCTCAAGAAAATTATCACTGGAGTCTGGAGTAGTAGACGGGCGGTGAGGAGTGATGAGTGGGCGGGTGGTGTTTCCTCCTCCACTCACACTGTTGTCGTGAAGAATGCGCGTTCTCGTAGAACTCACATAATTGGGTTGTCGTTGGCGCCAGCTACAATCTCTTGACCAATTATGTGAGCCAAAACAGTACTAGGACCCGGTACAAGGGTGCAAACAACCACAGGTAGATGGGTGGATGGCTGGTGGTGGTGGGAGAGAGTGGTGGTGGGAGAGAGTGGTGGGTGTGACTCTCGCTGGGGTACTGCCGCGCACCCCGGGTGGTGGGAGAGAGTGGTGGGGGGACGGTGAGGCTGCCGCGCACCCCACTCACCCACGAAGGTGGCTTAACCCACTCTATGCCACAGGAATGGTGAAAACCACTCTTAGCATCCAACAGGGAGCACAAAGCGATATAGACAAGACCTCAGAGGAACTTGGCTTACTTCTTACTGCGTGGCTTACTTCCCTCTCTCAGCTGGGTTAGAAGCTGGGTTGGCTGACTGGCTTACCCCACGAGAATGGCTGACTGGAAGATGTGTAACGATGCACAAAGCACGGAGGAGCAGTTGGATGACAGGAGACAGGCTGGATGATAGGCTGGCTGGCGTTCACTTCCACAGTCTGGCTTACTGACTGGCTTAATTGCAAAATCCGGGTCAACCCCTCGGAGATTGAAGCAATTAGCACACGAACTAAGCCAGGAAGCTTGAAACGGCAGCAACAGGCTTGCAGGCTGAAGGTTGTGAGTGAAGGTATAAATGGCTGGCTGGAGGGTGTGAGGGGAGTAGGCGACTGGCTGGAGATTCACCTTTGACCCTGCCGCTACTCACAACCAACCTTCTAACGCCTTGAATTACCCTTAAAAACGTAAATCCACGCTCCACACCGCTGTACACCATTTATCATGTGGGAGTTCGATACGTGGATTAGGTAAGAAATACTCACGTAGGCTGTTATTACGTATTATTGCAGTTATGTGGACAGAGCCCTTGTCAGCCGTACCTATCTCCTTGGCTACACTCGTAATACTGACTAGCCGGCTGCAGTACCCTATGTGAGGGGGCCTTTGAATACTGCTGAGGTCAGCACAATATGAAAGACCGTGACTCAGGCAGAGACGGTTGGTCGTTGAGTCAACGGACGGTTACTGATAACTGGTTACTACTACTGAGACTGGTAACTGGTTACTACTACTGAGAATAATACTAGACAGTGTAATTCTGCATGCCTCGACTGTGCCAATAACACGGATAACCAGCAACTTTGAATGATCTAGAGCCAAGCTGTAGACAGAATGGAATCATGACAGGAATATCTTACAATTATCCAGGAGATATAATTATGGACCCTACATAATATGCTCGTAAGAAAAAACAAGTACACCACAACACTGGCTCACCACCATAGGTATGCAAAGATATACAAAAATATATTATAATTCTTAAAATATGAGAGAAGAGAAGAATGAGCCAGCCAATAGCCTCTTGTTCAACACTGAACTAGTGACAACATCCGTCCGTAAAGAGAGAGAGAAACACCTCCAGTCTAATCAATTTCCAGATTATGAGAATGCTGGCATAAGTGAGCTATAAACACAGAAACATCATTCACTCACAAATACAAGATAAATGATGACCTATCACATCGAATAATGACACACAGAACAGACATGATGCACATGAGAAGGTCATGCCCCCGTGCTGGGTCCAACCAAGAGGAAAAGCATGAAAGAAGTCAAGAAGGTAGAGTATATCAGTGAGCCTGGCCAGGTGTCACACTCTCACCTCCTTCAGTAAAGCAAACCAGGTAGATCAGGGGTCAGCAACCTTGTTTTGCCTAGAGGTGAGGGCCCATGTCTGTGAGCGGACTGAGGACCACATATATCACTATAGTTAATAAGAGCAATAACAATACATACTAAACTTTGACATATGTTTCATATTTCATTAAGCAATATTAAGTCTACTGAACATAAAAGTTATTTTGAGACACTGTTATTGAACCTACCCTCACCTCTCTCTCTCTCTCTCTCTCTCTCTCTCTCTCTCTCTCTCTCTCTCTCTCTCTCTCTCTCTATCTCTCTCTCTCTCTCTCTCTCTCTCTCTCTCTCTCTCTCTCTCTCTCTCTCTCCTCTCTCTCTCTCTCTCTCTCTCTCTCTCTCTCTCTCTCTCTCTCTCTCTCTCTCTCTCTCTCTCTCTCTCTCTCTCTCTCTCTCTCTCTCTCTCTCTCTCTCACTCTCTCTCTCTCTCTCTCTCTCTCTCTCTCTCTCTCTCTCTCTCTCTCTCTCTCTCTCTCTCTCTCTCTCTCTCTCTCTCTCTCTCTCTCTCTCTCTCTCTCTCTCTCTCTCTCTCTCTCTCTCTCTCTCTCTCTCTCTCTCTCTCTCTCTCTCTCTCTCTCTCTCTCTCTCTCTCTCTCTCTCTCTCTCTCTCTCTCTCTCTCTCTCTCTCTCTCTCTGTCTAATAGCAGTTATTGTGACACTTGATGTTGTTTCTCGGTTGACAGTCTCTCATTATTAGGTGACAGGCTGGAAGAGGCCAGATGCAAGATGTCGTCCAAATGGGCAGCTGGTCGTAGTTTGCCAAGCATCACTATGTTGATAAAATAGACACATGTGCAACTCTTGGGTATCTTTATTGAGGAAACGTTTCGCCACACAGTGGCTTCATCAGTCCAAACGTAGGAGAAACTTGAAGAACAGGAGGAGAATGAGGTAATCAGTCCCTCAACCTTGAGTCGAAGTGTTCAGTCCATCAATCTTGAATAGAATACGGCATATCAGCGGAGAAGCAGCTTATAAACCGTATGGCAGGAGAGGTGCAGCAGTCATAGGTCGTGTCACATTTGTTCAATGTGAAAGTAGGTCGTGCCCAATAATTAGGCAAGCGAAGAATTCCTAAGTATTAAGATCCCAAGAAGTTGCAGTGTCTGACAGATTTGTAGATGAAGAGTTGAAGAGTTGCACATGTGTCTAATTTATCAACATGTCGGTTCTCTGAACCATTCATCTACAAAGTATCACTATCTTCCCAAGTATCACTATCTTGCCAAGTATCACTATCTTGCCAAGTATCACTATCTTGCCAAGCATCACTATCTTGCCAAGCATCACTATCTTCCCAAGTATCACTATCTTGCCAAGCATCACTATCTTGTCAAGCATCACTATCTTGTCAAGCATCACTATCTTGCCAAGTATCACTATCTTGCCAAGTATCACTATCTTGCCAAGCATCACTATCTTGCCAAATATTACTATCTTGCCAAGCATCACTATCTTGCCAAGCATCACTATCTTGTCAAGCATCACTATCTTGTCAAGCATCACTATCTTGTCAAGCATCACTATCTTGCCAAGTATCACTATCTTGCCAAGTATCACTATCTTGCCAAGCATCACTATCTTGCCAAGCATCACTATCTTCCCAAGTATCACTATCTTGCCAAGCATCACTATCTTGTCAAGCATCACTATCTTGTCAAGCATCACTATCTTGCCAAGCATCACTATCTTCCCAAGTATCACTATCTTGCCAAGCATCACTATCTTGTCAAGCATCACTATCTTGTCAAGCATCACTATCTTGCCAAGCATCACTATCTTCCCAAGTATCACTATCTTGCCAAGCATCACTATCTTGTCAAGCATCACTATCTTGTCAAGCATCACTATCTTGCCAAGTATCACTATCTTGCCAAGTATCACTATCTTGCCAAGCATCACTATCTTGCCAAGCATCACTATCTTCCCAAGTATCACTATCTTGCCAAGCATCACTATCTTGTCAAGCATCACTATCTTGTCAAGCATCACTATCTTGCCAAGCATCACTATCTTCCCAAGTATCACTATCTTGCCAAGCATCACTATCTTGTCAAGCATCACTATCTTGTCAAGCATCACTATCTTGCCAAGCATCACTATCTTCCCAAGTATCACTATCTTGCCAAGCATCACTATCTTGTCAAGCATCACTATCTTGTCAAGCATCACTATCTTGCCAAGTATCACTATCTTGCCAAGTATCACTATCTTGCCAAGCATCACTATCTTGCCAAGCATCACTATCTTCCCAAGTATCACTATCTTGCCAAGCATCACTATCTTGTCAAGCATCACTATCTTGTCAAGCATCACTATCTTGCCAAGCATCACTATCTTCCCAAGTATCACTATCTTGCCAAGCATCACTATCTTGTCAAGCATCACTATCTTGTCAAGCATCACTATCTTGCCAAGTATCACTATCTTGCCAAGTATCACTATCTTGCCAAGTATCACTATCTTGCCAAGTATTACTATCTTGCCAAGCATCACTATCTTGCCAAGTATCACTATCATGCCAAGTATCACTATCTTGCCAAGTATCACTATCTTGCCAAGCATCACTATCTTGTCAAGCATCACTATCTTGCCAAGTATCACTATCTTGTCAAGCATCACTATCTTGCCAAGCATCACTATCTTGCCTAGCATCATTATCTTGCCAAGCATAACTATCTTGCCAAGTATCACTATCTTGCCAAGTATCACTACCTTGCAAAGCATCACTATCTTGCCAAGTATCACTATCTTGCCAAGTATCACTATCTTGCCAAGCAACACTATCTTTCCAAGTATCACAATCTTGCCAAGTATCACTATCTTGCCAAGCATCACTATCCTGCCAAGTATCACTATCTTGCCAAGTATCACTATCTTGCCAAGTATCACTATCTTGCCAAGAATCGCTATCTTGCCAAGTATCACTATCTTGCCAAGTATCACTATCTTGCCTAGCATCACTATCTTGCCAAGTATCACAATCTTTCCAAGTATCACTATCTTGCCAAGCATCACTATCTTGCCAAGTATCACTATCTTGCCAAGTATCACTATCTTGCCAAGTATCACTATCTTGCCAAGAATCGCTATCTTGCCAAGAATCACTATCATGCCAAGTATCACAATCTTGCCAAGTATCACTATCTTGCCAAGAATCGCTATCTTCCCAAGTATCACAATCTTGCCAAGTATCGCTATCTTGCCAAGTATCACTATCTTGCCAAGTATCACTATCTTGCCAAGCATCACTATCTTGCCAAGTATCACTATCTTGCCAAGAATCGCTATCTTCCCAAGTATCACTATCTTCCCAAGTATCACAATCTTGCCAAGTATGACTATCTTGCCAAGTATCACTATCTTGCCAAGTATCACTATCTTGCCAAGCATCACTATCTTGCCAAGTATCACTATCTTGGGAAGTATCAATATTTTGCCAAGCATCACTATCTTGCCAAGAATCACTATCTTGCCAAGTATCACTATCCTGCCAAGCATCACTATCTTGCAAAGCATCACTATCTTGCCAAGTATCAAAATCTTGCCAAGCATCACTATCCTGCCAAGCATCACTATCTTGCCAAGTTTCACTATCTTGCCAAGTATCACTATCTTGCCAAGCATCACTATCTTGCCAAGCATCACTATCTTGCCAAGCATCACTATCTTGCCAAGCATCACTATCTTGCCAAGTTTCACTATCTTGCCAAGTATCACTATCTTGCCAAGCATCACTATCTTGCCAAGTATCACTATCTTGCCAAGTATCACAATCTTGCCAAGTATCACTATCTTGCCAAGCATCACTATCTTGCCAAGCATCACTATCTTGCCAAGTATCACTATCCTGCCAAGAATCGCTATCTTGCCAAGTATCACTATCTTGCCAAGCATCACTATCTTCCCAAGCATCACTATCTTGCCAAGTATCACAATCTTGCCAAGCATCAATATCTTGCCAAGCATCACTATCTTGCCAAGTTTCACTATCTTGCCAAGTATCACTATCTTGCCAAGCATCACTATCTTGCCAAGTATCACTATCTTGCCAAGTATCACAATCTTGCCAAGTATCACTATCTTGCCAAGCATCACTATCTTGGCAAGCATCACTATTTTGCCAAGTATCACTATCTTGCCAAGAATCGCTATCTTGCCAAGTATCACTATCTTGCCAAGCATCACTATCTTGGGAAGTATCACTATCTTGCCAAGTATCACTATCTTGCCAAGTATCACTATCTTGCCAAGAATCGCTATCTTGCCAAGTATCACTATCTTGCCAAGTATCACATCTTGCCAAGTATCACTATCTTGCCAAGAATCACTATCTTGCCAAGTATCACTATCTTGTCAAGTATCACTATCTTGCCAAGTATCACAATCTTGCCAAGTATCACTATCTTGCCAAGAATCATTATCTTGCCAAGTATCACTATCTTGACAAGTATCACTATCTTGTAAAGTATCACTATCTTGCCAAGAATCGCTATCTTGCCAAGTATCACTACCTTGCCAAGTATCACTATCTTGGGAAGTATCACTATCTTGCCAAGCATCATTATCTTGCCAAGAATCACTATCTTGCCAAGTATCACTATCTTGCCAAGTATCACTGTCTTGCGAAGCATCACTATCTTGCCAAGTATCACTATCTTGCCAAGTATCACTATCTTGCCAAGTATCACTATCTTGCCAAGTATCACAATCTTGCCAAGTCTCACAATCTTGCCAAGCATCACTATCTTACCAAGTATCACTATCTTGCCAAGAATCGTTATCTTGCCAAGTATCACTATCTTGCCAAGTATCACTATCTTACCAAGTATCACTATCTTGCCAAGTATCACAATCTTCCCAGGTATCACTATCTTGCCAAGCATCACTATCTTGCAAAGTACAACTATCTTGCCAAGTATCACTATCTTGCCAAGCATCACTATCATGCCAAGTATCACTATCTTGCCAAGAATCGCTATCTTGCCAAGTATCACTATCTTGCCAAGCATCACTATCTTGCCAAGTATCACTATCTTGCCAAGCATCACTATCATGTCAAGTATCACTGTCTTGCCAAGAATCGCTATCTTGCCAAGTATCACTATCTTGCCAAGCATCACTATCTTGCCAAGTATCACTATCTTGCCAAGAATCGCTATCTTGCCAAGTATCACTATCTTGCCAAGCATCACTATCTTGGGAAGTATCACTATCTTGCCAAGCATCACTATCTTGCCAAGTATCACTATCTTGCCAAGAATCGCTATCTTGCCAAGTATCACTATCTTGCCAAGTATCACTATCTTGCCAAGCATCACTATTTTGCCAAGTATCACTATCTTGCCAAGTATCACTATCTTGCCAAGTATCACTATCTTGCCAAGTATCACGTGAGGTCACAGACCCTGAGCTGCTTGGGGATTAGCGTGGACGGTTACAAAGCATGGCTTGCTTCTACAGTGTTTTAAAAGCTGAGGTTGGAGAGTTGAAGGAGGAGGTCTTGCTTCTCCAGGAGGAGATTAGGAGGCTGAAGGTCCACCTCAATGGGCCTGGGAGAGAGTGTGAGGTGGTTGGAGATGTGGGGAATGAGGCTTCTAGCAGTGAGGTGCAGTCTGTCTCTCACTGTGAGGAGGCTGTAGGTGGGGTGGTAGCAACGGCTACCAGCAGTGAGGTGAAGGCCAGCACCTGCTACAAGTGGCGAGTTGTTCACAGTAATGGGAGGCGCATCAGAGTAAGGAAAGTTAAGAGTGCAGATCTGAAGGTAGGAAATCGCTTCTCTGTTCTCCAGGATGAATGTACTTCAGTGGCCAGTGAAGGTAAGGGTACTACTGCCCCTGCTAATGAAGGTAAGCGCATTCTTGTGGTTGGTGACTCTCAGGTAAGATATGTTGATCGTGCTTTTTGTAATAGGAATAAGAAGATGAGAGATAGAGTGTGCTTCCCTGGAGCTGGTGTTGGGGACATTGTCAACAGACTGGATAATATCATGTCAGGTAATGGGAACAAGCCCATTATCTGTCTCAGTGCTGGTGGAAATGATATTGGGAAGGGTAGGAGAGAAGAGCTGCTAGATAAGTACAGGTCAGCTATAGATTTCATTAAGTCTAAGGGAGGGATCCCAATCATATGTAGCATCTTGCCTAGAAGGGGAGTAGGAAATGAATGGTTGTCTAGGGCAATTGGTGTAAATTGCTGGCTAGACAGATACTGCAAGGAACTTGCAATCCCATTCATTGACAACTGGAACAACTTTTATGGCAAACATGATATGTATGCAAGGGATGGGGTTCATCTCTCTGGGGCAGGGGTGGTAGCACTTGCAGACTCGATTGAGAAGGCCATTGGTGAAATGCCTATGATTTTAAACTGATGGAAGATAGAGGTATGGGTGTGTGTGGGAAACAAGCAGGTTGCAACACTAGGGTTGGAAACAGTAAATGTATAAAAGGCATTCAGCATGAAGTTATAAATAAAGACAATAGAACAGGTCAGCAAACAAAGGGGGACAGCAGAGGGCAGCAAGGGACTAGCTCCCTTAAGGTTTACTATACTAATAGCAGGAGTGTTAGAAATAAGATAGATGAGCTAAGATTAATTGCAAGTGCAGGAAACATAGATATTATTGCTATAACAGAGACCTGGCTCAATCTGAAAGATAGAGAGATGCCCTCTGAATGTCACATACAAGGCTATAAATTATTCCACACTGACAGGGTCAACAGGAAAGGTGGTGGAGTAGCGATGTATGTCAGAGACAATTTAAATTGTTGTGTTAGACAAGATATTAAATTAGAAGCGTCAGCCACTGAATCTGTTTGGTTACAGCTTCTCGAGGGCCGAGAAAAACTAATTTTGGGTGTGATTTACAGGGCCCCAAATCTTGATAGGGAGTGCAGTAAACTTCTATGGGACGAAATTCGTAAGGCATCTACATACGAAAATGTTGTGCTAATGGGAGATTTCAACTATAGACAGATTGACTGGAGCAATTTGACAGGAAATTTAGAGTCGGGTGACTTTCTTGATACGATCCAGGATTGTTTTTTAAAACAGTTTGTGACAGAGCCAACTAGGGGAAATAACCTCCTTGACTTGGTTCTTGCCAGTAGGGAAACACTAATTAATAATCTTGAGGTTAATGATGAGCTTGGGGAGAGTGATCACAAATCACTCAGTTTTAACATATCATGGAATTCCCCTAATAATGGCAATCAAGTCTCCGTCCCTGACTTTCGCTTGGCTGATTTCATAGGACTGAAAAATTACTTAGGTGGGCTGAACTGGAATGACCTGACTAGGGGTCAGGTAGGTGGTGATGGTTGCCGATATGATGCTTTCCAGGGCATAGTTCTAGCTGCTCAGTCAAATTATGTTCCAAATAGGGAAATCAGATCAAACAAAAATGATCCTAAATGGATGAACAATAGATTAAAATATCTGATTGGTCAAAAGAGAGGCATATATAGGCAAATCAAAAGAGGAGAGGGGCAATTAAGAAATCGATATATTCAGTTAAAGAGAGAAATAAAAAAGGGAATTAGAAAAGCAAATAGAGATTATGAGGTTAAAGTTGCAAGAGAATCGAAGACTAACCCAAAAGGATTCTTTCAGGTATACAGAAGTAAGATCAGGGACAAGATAGGCCCACTCAAAAGTTCCTCGGGTCAGCTCACTGACAGTGATAAGGAAATGTGTAGAATTTTTAACACATACTTCCTCTCAGTTTTTACACAGGAGGATACCAGCGATATTCCAGTAATGATAAATTATGTAGAACAGGACGATAATAAACTGTGCACTATTAGGGTCACAAGTGACATGGTCCTTAGGCAAATAGATAAATTAAAACCTAACAAATCCCCAGGCCCTGATGAACTGTATGCAAGGGTTCTAAAGGAATGTAAAGAGGAGCTTAGCACACCTTTGGCTAATCTTTTCAACATATCACTACAAACTGGCATGGTGCCAGATAAGTGGAAAATGGCAAATGTGATACCTATTTTCAAAACAGGTGACAGGTCCTTAGCTTCGAACTATAGACCAATAAGCCTAACCTCCATAGTGGGAAAATTTATGGAATCAATAATTGCCGAGGCAGTTCGTAGCCACCTTGAAAAGCATAAATTAATCAACGAATCTCAGCATGGTTTTACAAAGGGGCGTTCCTGCCTTACGAATTTATTAACTTTTTTCACTAAGGTATTTGAGGAGGTAGATCATGGTAATGAATATGATATTGTGTATATGGACTTCAGTAAGGCTTTTGACAGGGTCCCACATCAGAGACTATTGAGGAAAATTAAAGCACATGGAATAGGAGGAGAAATTTTTTCCTGGATAGAGGCATGGTTGACAAATAGGCAGCAGAGAGTTTGCATAAATGGGGAGAAATCAGAGTGGGGAAGCGTCACGAGCGGTGTTCCACAGGGGTCAGTGTTGGGCCCCCTGCTGTTCACAATCTACATAAACGACATAGATGAGGGCATAAAGAGCGACATCGGCAAGTTTGCCGATGACACCAAAATAGGCCGTCGAATTCATTCTGACGAGGACATTCGAGCACTCCAGGAGGATTTGAATAGACTGATGCAGTGGTCGGAGAAGTGGCAGATGCAGTTTAATATAGACAAATGCAAAGTTCTAAATGTTGGACAGGACAATAACCATGCCACATATAAACTAAATAATGTAGATCTTAATATTACGGATTGCGAAAAAGATTTAGGAGTTCTGGTTAGCAGTAATCTGAAACCAAGACAACAGTGCATAAGTGTTCGCAATAAAGCTAATAGAATCCTTGGCTTCATATCAAGAAGCATAAATAATAGGAGTCCTCAGGTTGTTCTTCAACTCTATACATCCTTGGTTAGGCCTCATTTAGATTATGCTGCACAGTTTTGGTCACCGTATTACAGAATGGATATAAATTCTCTGGAAAATGTACAAAGGAGGATGACAAAGATGATCCCATGTATCAGAAACCTTCCCTATGAGGATAGACTAAGGGCCCTGAAACTGCACTCTCTAGAAAGACGTAGAATTAGGGGGGATATGATTGAGGTTTATAAGTGGAAGACAGGAATAAATAAAGGGGATGTAAATAGTGTGCTGAAAATATCTAGCCTAGACAGGACTCGCAGCAATGGTTTTAAGTTGGAAAAATTCAGATTCAGGAGGGATATAGGAAAGTACTGGTTTGGTAATAGAGTTGTGGATGAGTGGAACAAACTCCCAAGTACCGTTATAGAGGCCAGAACGTTGTGTAGCTTTAAAAATAGGTTGGATAAATACATGAGTAGATGTGGGTGGGTGTGAGTTGGACCTGATAGCTTGTGCTAACAGGTCGGTTGCCGTGTTCCTCCCTTAAGTCAATGTGACCTGACCTGACTAGGTTGGGTGCATTGGCTTAAGCCGGTAGGGACTTGGACCTGCCTCGCATGGGCCAGTAGGCCTTCTGCAGTGTTCCTTCGTTCTTATGTTCTTCTTATGTTCTTATCTTGCCAAGTATCACAATCTTGCCAAGTATCACTATATTGCCAAGAATCATTATCTTGCCAAGTATCACTATCTTGCCAAGTATCACTATCTCGCAAAGTATCACTATCTTGCCAAGAATCGCTATCTTGCCAAGTATCACTATCTTGCCAAGTATCACTATCTTGCCAAGCATCACTATCTTGCCAAGTATCACTATCTTGCAAGCATCACTATCTTGCCAAGCATCACTATCTTGCCAAGTATCACTATCTTGCCAAGCATCACTATCTTGCCAAGCATCACTATCTTGCCAAGTATCACTATCTTGCCAAGTATCACTATCTTGCCAAGCATCACTATCTTGCCAAGCATCACTATCTTGCCAAGTATCACTATCTTGCCAAGTATCACTATCTTGCCAAGTATCACTATCTTGCCAAGTATCACTATCTTGCCAAGTGTCACTATCTTGCCAAGCATCACTATCTTGCCAAGTATCACTATCTTGCCAAGTATCACTATCTTGCCAAGTATCACTATCTTGCCAAGCATCACTATCTTGCCAAGTATCACTATCTTGCCAAGTATCACTATCTTGCCAAGCATCACTATCTTGCCAAGTATCACTATCTTGCCAAGTGTCACTATCTTGCCAAGTATCACTATCTTGCCAAGTATCACTATCTTGCCAAGTATCACTATCTTGCCAAGTATCACTATCTTGCCAAGTATCACTATCTTGCCAAGTATCACTATCTTGCCAAGTATCACTATCTTGCCAAGTATCACTATCTTGCCAAGTATCACTACCTTGCAAAGCATCACTATCTTGCCAAGTATCACTATCTTGCCAAGTATCACTATCTTGCCAAGCAACACTATCTTGCCAAGTATCACAATCTTGCCAAGTATCACTATCTTGCCAAGCATCACTATCTTGCCAAGCATCACTATCCTGCCAAGTATCACTATCTTGCCAAGTATCACTATCTTGCCAAGTATCACTATCTTGCCAAGAATCGCTATCTTGCCAAGTATCACTATCTTGCCAAGTATCACTATCTTGCCAAGCATCACTATCTTGCCAAGTATCACAATCTTTCCAAGTATCACTATCTTGCCAAGCATCACTATCTTGCCAAGTATCACTATCTTGCCAAGTATCACTATCTTGCCAAGTATCACTATCTTGCCAAGAATCGCTATCTTGCCAAGAATCACTATCATGCCAAGTATCACAATCTTGCCAAGTATCACTATCTTGCCAAGAATCGCTATCTTCCCAAGTATCACAATCTTGCCAAGTATCACTATCTTGCCAAGCATCACTATCTTGCCAAGTATCACTATCTTGCCAAGCATCACTATCTTGCCAAGTATCACTATCTTGCCAAGAATCGCTATCTTCCCAAGTATCACTATCTTCCCAAGTATCACAATCTTGCCAAGTATGACTATCTTGCCAAGTATCACTATCTTGCCAAGTATCACTATCTTGCCAAGCATCACTATCTTGCCAAGTATCACTATCTTGGGAAGTATCAATATTTTGCCAAGCATCACTATCTTGCCAAGAATCACTATCTTGCCAAGTATCACTATCTTGCCAAGCATCACTATCTTGCCAAGCATCACTATCTTGCCAAGTATCACAATCTTGCCAAGCATCACTATCTTGCCAAGCATCACTATCTTGCCAAGTTTCACTATCTTGCCAAGTATCACTATCTTGCCAAGCATCACTATCTTGCCAAGCATCACTATCTTGCCAAGCATCACTATCTTGCCAAGCATCACTATCTTGCCAAGTTTCACTATCTTGCCAAGTATCACTATCTTGCCAAGCATCACTATCTTGCCAAGTATCACTATCTTGCCAAGTATCACAATCTTGCCAAGTATCACTATCTTGCCAAGCATCACTATCTTGCCAAGCATCACTATCTTGCCAAGTATCACTATCTTGCCAAGAATCGCTATCTTGCCAAGTATCACTATCTTGCCAAGCATCACTATCTTCCCAAGCATCACTATCTTGCCAAGTATCACAATCTTGCCAAGCATCAATATCTTGCCAAGCATCACTATCTTGCCAAGTTTCACTATCTTGCCAAGTATCATATCTTGCCAAGCATCACTATCTTGCCAAGTATCACTATCTTGCCAAGTATCACAATCTTGCCAAGTATCACTATCTTGCCAAGCATCACTATCTTGCCAAGCATCACTATTTTGCCAAGTATCACTATCTTGCCAAGAATCGCTATCTTGCCAAGTATCACTATCTTGCCAAGCATCACTATCTTGGGAAGTATCACTATCTTGCCAAGTATCACTATCTTGCCAAGTATCACTATCTTGCCAAGAATCGCTATCTTGCCAAGTATCACTATCTTGCCAAGTATCACATCTTGCCAAGTATCACTATCTTGCCAAGAATCACTATCTTGCCAAGTATCACTATCTTGTCAAGTATCACTATCTTGCCAAGTATCACAATCTTGCCAAGTATCACTATCTTGCCAAGAATCATTATCGTGCCAAGTATCACTATCTTGACAAGTATCACTATCTTGTAAAGTATCACTATCTTGCCAAGAATCGCTATCTTGCCAAGTATCACTACCTTGCCAAGTATCACTATCTTGGGAAGTATCACTATCTTGCCAAGCATCATTATCTTGCCAAGAATCACTATCTTGCCAAGTATCACTATCTTGCCAAGTATCACTGTCTTGCGAAGCATCACTATCTTGCCAAGTATCACTATCTTGCCAAGTATCACTATCTTGCCAAGTATCACTATCTTGCCAAGTATCACAATCTTGCCAAGTCTCACAATCTTGCCAAGCATCACTATCTTACCAAGTATCACTATCTTGCCAAGAATCGTTATCTTGCCAAGTATCACTATCTTGCCAAGTATCACTATCTTACCAAGTATCACTATCTTGCCAAGTATCACAATCTTCCCAGGTATCACTATCTTGCCAAGCATCACTATCTTGCCAAGTACAACTATCTTGCCAAGTATCACTATCTTGCCAAGCATCACTATCATGCCAAGTATCACTATCTTGCCAAGAATCGCTATCTTGCCAAGTATCACTATCTTGCCAAGCATCACTATCTTGCCAAGTATCACTATCTTGCCAAGCATCACTATCATGTCAAGTATCACTGTCTTGCCAAGAATCGCTATCTTGCCAAGTATCACTATCTTGCCAAGCATCACTATCTTGCCAAGTATCACTATCTTGCCAAGAATCGCTATCTTGCCAAGTATCACTATCTTGCCAAGCATCACTATCTTGGGAAGTATCACTATCTTGCCAAGCATCACTATCTTGCCAAGTATCACTATCTTGCCAAGAATCGCTATCTTGCCAAGTATCACTATCTTGCCAAGTATCACTATCTTGCCAAGCATCACTATTTTGCCAAGTATCACTATCTTGCCAAGTATCACTATCTTGCCAAGTATCACTATCTTGCCAAGTATCACTATCTTGCCAAGTATCACAATCTTGCCAAGTATCACTATATTGCCAAGAATCATTATCTTGCCAAGTATCACTATCTTGCCAAGTATCACTATCTCGCAAAGTATCACTATCTTGCCAAGAATCGCTATCTTGCCAAGTATCACTATCTTGCCAAGTATCACTATCTTGCCAAGCATCACTATCTTGCCAAGTATCACAATCTTCCCAGGTATCACTATCTTGCCAAGCATCACTATCTTGCCAAGTACAACTATCTTGCCAAGTATCACTATCTTGCCAAGCATCACTATCATGCCAAGTATCACTATCTTGCCAAGAATCGCTATCTTGCCAAGTATCACTATCTTGCCAAGCATCACTATCTTGCCAAGTATCACTATCTTGCCAAGCATCACTATCATGTCAAGTATCACTGTCTTGCCAAGAATCGCTATCTTGCCAAGTATCACTATCTTGCCAAGCATCACTATCTTGCCAAGTATCACTATCTTGCCAAGAATCGCTATCTTGCCAAGTATCACTATCTTGCCAAGCATCACTATCTTGGGAAGTATCACTATCTTGCCAAGCATCACTATCTTGCCAAGTATCACTATCTTGCCAAGAATCGCTATCTTGCCAAGTATCACTATCTTGCCAAGTATCACTATCTTGCCAAGCATCACTATTTTGCCAAGTATCACTATCTTGCCAAGTATCACTATCTTGCCAAGTATCACTATCTTGCCAAGTATCACTATCTTGCCAAGTATCACAATCTTGCCAAGTATCACTATATTGCCAAGAATCATTATCTTGCCAAGTATCACTATCTTGCCAAGTATCACTATCTCGCAAAGTATCACTATCTTGCCAAGAATCGCTATCTTGCCAAGTATCACTATCTTGCCAAGTATCACTATCTTGCCAAGCATCACTATCTTGCCAAGTATCACTATCTTGCAAGCATCACTATCTTGCCAAGCATCACTATCTTGCCAAGTATCACTATCTTGCCAAGCATCACTATCTTGCCAAGCATCACTATCTTGCCAAGTATCACTATCTTGCCAAGTATCACTATCTTGCCAAGCATCACTATCTTGCCAAGCATCACTATCTTGCCAAGTATCACTATCTTGCCAAGTATCACTATCTTGCCAAGTATCACTATCTTGCCAAGTATCACTATCTTGCCAAGTGTCACTATCTTGCCAAGCATCACTATCTTGCCAAGTATCACTATCTTGCCAAGTATCACTATCTTGCCAAGTATCACTTTCTTGCCAAGCATCACTATCTTGCCAAGTATCACTATCTTGCCAAGTATCACTATCTTGCCAAGCATCACTATCTTGCCAAGTATCACTATCTTGCCAAGTGTCACTATCTTGCCAAGTATCACTATCTTGCCAAGTATCACTATCTTGCCAAGTATCACTATCTTGCCAAGTATCACTATCTTGCCAAGTATCACTATCTTGCCAAGTATCACTATCTTGCCAAGTATCACTATCTTGCCAAGTATCACTATCTTGCCAAGTATCACTACCTTGCAAAGCATCACTATCTTGCCAAGTATCACTATCTTGCCAAGTATCACTATCTTGCCAAGCAACACTATCTTGCCAAGTATCACAATCTTGCCAAGTATCACTATCTTGCCAAGCATCACTATCCTGCCAAGTATCACTATCTTGCCAAGTATCACTATCTTGCCAAGTATCACTATCTTGCCAAGAATCGCTATCTTGCCAAGTATCACTATCTTGCCAAGTATCACTATCTTGCCAAGCATCACTATCTTGCCAAGTATCACAATCTTTCCAAGTATCACTATCTTGCCAAGCATCACTATCTTGCCAAGTATCACTATCTTGCCAAGTATCACTATCTTGCCAAGTATCACTATCTTGCCAAGAATCGCTATCTTGCCAAGAATCACTATCATGCCAAGTATCACAATCTTGCCAAGTATCACTATCTTGCCAAGAATCGCTATCTTCCCAAGTATCACAATCTTGCCAAGTATCACTATCTTGCCAAGCATCACTATCTTGCCAAGTATCACTATCTTGCCAAGCATCACTATCTTGCCAAGTATCACTATCTTGCCAAGAATCGCTATCTTCCCAAGTATCACTATCTTCCCAAGTATCACAATCTTGCCAAGTATGACTATCTTGCCAAGTATCACTATCTTGCCAAGTATCACTATCTTGCCAAGCATCACTATCTTGCCAAGTATCACTATCTTGGGAAGTATCAATATTTTGCCAAGCATCACTATCTTGCCAAGAATCACTATCTTGCCAAGTATCACTATCTTGCCAAGCATCACTATCTTGCCAAGCATCACTATCTTGCCAAGTATCACAATCTTGCCAAGCATCACTATCTTGCCAAGCATCACTATCTTGCCAAGTTTCACTATCTTGCCAAGTATCACTATCTTGCCAAGCATCACTATCTTGCCAAGCATCACTATCTTGCCAAGCATCACTATCTTGCCAAGCATCACTATCTTGCCAAGTTTCACTATCTTGCCAAGTATCACTATCTTGCCAAGCATCACTATCTTGCCAAGTATCACTATCTTGCCAAGTATCACAATCTTGCCAAGTATCACTATCTTGCCAAGCATCACTATCTTGCCAAGCATCACTATCTTGCCAAGTATCACTATCTTGCCAAGAATCGCTATCTTGCCAAGTATCACTATCTTGCCAAGCATCACTATCTTCCCAAGCATCACTATCTTGCCAAGTATCACAATCTTGCCAAGCATCAATATCTTGCCAAGCATCACTATCTTGCCAAGTTTCACTATCTTGCCAAGTATCACTATCTTGCCAAGCATCACTATCTTGCCAAGTATCACTATCTTGCCAAGTATCACAATCTTGCCAAGTATCACTATCTTGCCAAGCATCACTATCTTGCCAAGCATCACTATTTTGCCAAGTATCACTATCTTGCCAAGAATCGCTATCTTGCCAAGTATCACTATCTTGCCAAGCATCACTATCTTGGGAAGTATCACTATCTTGCCAAGTATCACTATCTTGCCAAGTATCACTATCTTGCCAAGAATCGCTATCTTGCCAAGTATCACTATCTTGCCAAGTATCACATCTTGCCAAGTATCACTATCTTGCCAAGAATCACTATCTTGCCAAGTATCACTATCTTGTCAAGTATCACTATCTTGCCAAGTATCACAATCTTGCCAAGTATCACTATCTTGCCAAGAATCATTATCTTGCCAAGTATCACTATCTTGACAAGTATCACTATCTTGTAAAGTATCACTATCTTGCCAAGAATCGCTATCTTGCCAAGTATCACTACCTTGCCAAGTATCACTATCTTGGGAAGTATCACTATCTTGCCAAGCATCATTATCTTGCCAAGAATCACTATCTTGCCAAGTATCACTATCTTGCCAAGTATCACTGTCTTGCGAAGCATCACTATCTTGCCAAGTATCACTATCTTGCCAAGTATCACTATCTTGCCAAGTATCACTATCTTGCCAAGTATCACAATCTTGCCAAGTCTCACAATCTTGCCAAGCATCACTATCTTACCAAGTATCACTATCTTGCCAAGAATCGTTATCTTGCCAAGTATCACTATCTTGCCAAGTATCACTATCTTACCAAGTATCACTATCTTGCCAAGTATCACAATCTTCCCAGGTATCACTATCTTGCCAAGCATCACTATCTTGCCAAGTACAACTATCTTGCCAAGTATCACTATCTTGCCAAGCATCACTATCATGCCAAGTATCACTATCTTGCCAAGAATCGCTATCTTGCCAAGTATCACTATCTTGCCAAGCATCACTATCTTGCCAAGTATCACTATCTTGCCAAGCATCACTATCATGTCAAGTATCACTGTCTTGCCAAGAATCGCTATCTTGCCAAGTATCACTATCTTGCCAAGCATCACTATCTTGCCAAGTATCACTATCTTGCCAAGAATCGCTATCTTGCCAAGTATCACTATCTTGCCAAGCATCACTATCTTGGGAAGTATCACTATCTTGCCAAGCATCACTATCTTGCCAAGTATCACTATCTTGCCAAGAATCGCTATCTTGCCAAGTATCACTATCTTGCCAAGTATCACTATCTTGCCAAGCATCACTATTTTGCCAAGTATCACTATCTTGCCAAGTATCACTATCTTGCCAAGTATCACTATCTTGCCAAGTATCACTATCTTGCCAAGTATCACAATCTTGCCAAGTATCACTATATTGCCAAGAATCATTATCTTGCCAAGTATCACTATCTTGCCAAGTATCACTATCTCGCAAAGTATCACTATCTTGCCAAGAATCGCTATCTTGCCAAGTATCACTATCTTGCCAAGTATCACTATCTTGCCAAGCATCACTATCTTGCCAAGTATCACTATCTTGCAAGCATCACTATCTTGCCAAGCATCACTATCTTGCCAAGTATCACTATCTTGCCAAGCATCACTATCTTGCCAAGCATCACTATCTTGCCAAGTATCACTATCTTGCCAAGTATCACTATCTTGCCAAGCATCACTATCTTGCCAAGCATCACTATCTTGCCAAGTATCACTATCTTGCCAAGTATCACTATCTTGCCAAGTATCACTATCTTGCCAAGTATCACTATCTTGCCAAGTGTCACTATCTTGCCAAGCATCACTATCTTGCCAAGTATCACTATCTTGCCAAGTATCACTATCTTGCCAAGTATCACTATCTTGCCAAGCATCACTATCTTGCCAAGTATCACTATCTTGCCAAGTATCACTATCTTGCCAAGCATCACTATCTTGCCAAGTATCACTATCTTGCCAAGTGTCACTATCTTGCCAAGTATCACTATCTTGCCAAGTATCACTATCTTGCCAAGTATCACTATCTTGCCAAGTATCACTATCTTGCCAAGTATCACTATCTTGCCAAGTATCACTATCTTGCCAAGTATCACTATCTTGCCAAGTATCACTATCTTGCCAAGTATCACTATCTTGCCAAGTATCACTATCTTGCCAAGTATCACTATCTTGCCAAGTGTCACTATCTTGCCAAGCATCACTATCTTGCCAAGTATCACTATCTTGCCAAGTATCACTATTTTGCCAAGTATCACTATCTTGCCAAGCATCACTATCTTGCCAAGCATCACTATCTTGCCAAGTATCACTATCTTGCCAAGTATCACTATCTTGCCAAGTGTCACTATCTTGCCAAGCATCACTATCTTGCCAAGTATCACTATCTTGCCAAGTATCACTACCTTGCCAAGCATCACTATCTTGCCAAGCATCACTATCTTGCCAAGCATCACTATCTTGCCAAGTATCACTATCTTGCCAAGTATCACTATCTTGCCAAGTATCACTATTTTGCCAAGTATCACTATCTTGCCAAGTATCACTATCTTGCCAAGTATCACTATCTTGCCAAGCATCACTATCTTGCCAAGCATCACTATCTTGCCAAGCATCACTATCTTGCCAAGTATCACTATCTTGCCAAGCATCACTATCTTGCCAAGCATCACTATCTTGCCAAGCATCACTATCTTGCCAAGCATCACTATCTTGCCAAGTATCACTATCTTGCCAAGCATCACTATCTTGCCAAGCATCACTATCTTGCCAAGCATCACTATCTTGCCAAGCATCACTATCTTGCCAAGCATCACTATCTTGCCAAGCATCACTATCTTGCCAAGTATCACTATCTTGCCAAGCATCACTATCTTGCCAAGCATCACTATCTTGCCAAGCATCACTATCTTGCCAAGCATCACTATCTTGCCAAGTATCACTATCTTGCCAAGCATCACTATCTTGCCAAGTATCACTATTACTACAAAAAAAAAAAAGTCTGTGAGCCAGGTTGATATAATGTCTCTTAGGGAGTGTTGGTCCAGAGTATTTCGGGTTATGGCCACATCCAGCCCACGGACCAGAGCTCGCCCACCCTCATCCTACACTCACAACTCACCAACAATATAATACATACTACAATATACAACAAGTTGAAGCATCGTCGAATTTTTCTGTTTCACAGCCATTTAATATGTTTATTAAGCATCCCATACCCATCCTGTGGGCGGTAGTCACCCCATACCCATCCTGTGAGTGGTAGTCACCCCATACCCATCCTGTGAGTGGTTGTCACCCCATACCCATCCTGTGGGCGGTAGTCACCACATACCCATCCTGTGGGCGGAAGTCACCACATACCCATCCTGTGGGCGGTAGTCACCCCATACCCATCCTGTGAGTGGTAGTCACCCCATACCCATCCTGTGAGTGGTTGTCACCCCATACCCATCCTGTGGGCGGTAGTCACCACATACCCATCCTGTGGGCGGAAGTCACCACATACCCATCCTGTGGGCGGTAGTCACCCCATACCCATCCTGTGAGTGGTAGTCACCCCATACCCATCCTGTGAGTGGTTGTCACCCCATACCCATCCTGTGGGCGGTAGTCACCACATACCCATCCTGTGGGCGGAAGTCACCACATACCCATCCTGTGGGCGGTAGTCACCCCATACCCATCCTGTGAGAGGTAGTCACCCCATACCCATCCTGTGAGTGGTTGTCACCCCATACCCATCCTGAGGGCGGTAGTCACCACATACCCATCCTGTGGGCGGAAGTCACCCCATACCCATCCTGTTGGTGGTAGTCACCTTATACCCATCCTGTGGGCGGTAGTCACCCCATACCCATCCTGTGAGTGGTTGTCACCCCATACCCATCCTGTGGGCGGTAGTCACCACATACCCATCCTGTGGGCGGAAGTCACCACATACCCATCCTGTGGGCGGTAGTCACCCCATACCCATCCTGTGAGTGGTAGTCACCCCATACCCATCCTGTGAGTGGTTGTCACCCCATACCCATCCTGTGGGCGGTAGTCACCACATACCCATCCTGTGGGCGGAAGTCACCACATACCCATCCTGTGGGCGGTAGTCACCCCATACCCATCCTGTGAGTGATAGTCACCCCATACCCATCCTGTGAGTGGTTGTCACCCCATACCCATCCTGTGGGCGGTAGTCACCACATACCCATCCTGTGGGCGGAAGTCACCACATACCCATCCTGTGGGCGGTAGTCACCCCATACCCATCCTGTGAGTGGTAGTCACCCCATACCCATCCTGTGAGTGGTTGTCACCCCATACCCATCCTGTGGGCGGTAGTCACCACATACCCATCCTGTGGGCGGAAGTCACCACATACCCATCCTGTGGGCGGTAGTCACCCCATACCCATCCTGTGAGTGGTAGTCACCCCATACCCATCCTGTGAGTGGTTGTCACCCCATACCCATCCTGTGGGCGGTAGTCACCACATACCCATCCTGTGGGGGGAAGTCACCACATACCCATCCTGTGGGCGGTAATCACCCCATACCCATCCTGTGAGTGGTAGTCACCCAATACCCATCCTGTGAGTGGTTGTCACCCCATACCCATCCTGTGGGCGGTAGTCATTACATACCCATCCTGTGGGCGGAAGTCACCACATACCCATCCTGTGGGCGGCAGTCACCCCATACCCATCCTGTGAGTGGTAGTCACCCCATACCCATCCTGTGAGTGGTTGTCACCCCATACCCATTATGTGAGTGGTAGTCACCCCATACCCATCCTGTGGGCGGTAGTCACCCCATACCCATCCTGTGGGCGGTAGTCACCCCATACCCATCCTGTGAGTGGTAGTCACCCCATACCCATCCTGTGAGTTGTTGTCACCCCATACCCATCCTGTGAGTGGTAGTCACCCCATACCCATCCTGTGGGTGGTAGTCACCCCATACCCATCCTGTGGGTGGTTGTCACCCCATACCCATCCTGTGAGTGGTTGTCACCCCATACCCATCCTGTGAGTGGTTGTCACCCCATACCCATCCTGTGGGCGGTTGTCACCCCATACCCATCCTGTGGGTGGTTGTCACCCCATACCCATCCTGTGAGTGGTTGTCACCCCATACCCATCCTGTGAGTGGTAGTCACCCCATACCCATCCTGTGGGTGGTAGTCACCCCATTCCCATCCTGTGGGTGGTTGTCACCCCATACTCATCCTGTGAGTGGTTGTCACCCCATACCCATCCTGTGGGCGGTAGTCACCCCATACCCATCCTGTGAGTGGTAGTCACCTCATACCCATCCTGTGGGCGGTAGTCACCCCATACCCATCCTGTGAGTGGTTGTCACCCCATACCCATCCTGTGAGTGGTAGTCACCCCATACCCATCCTGTGGGTGGTAGTCACCCCATACCAATCTTGTGGGTGGTAGTCACCCCATACCCATCCTGTGGGCGGTAGTCACCCCATACCCATCCTGTGGGCGGTAGTCACCCCATACCCATCCTGTGGGTGGTAGTCACCCCATACCCATCCTGTGGGTGGTAGTCACCCCATACCCATCCTGTGGGTGGTAGTCACCCCATACCCATCCTGTGGGCGGTAGTTACCCCATACCCATCTTGTGGGCGGTAGTCACCCCATACCCATCCTGTGAGTGGTTGTCACCCCATACCCATCCTGTGAGTGGTAGTCACCCCATACCCATCCTGTGGGTGGTAGTCACCCCATACCCATCTTGTGGGTGGTAGTCACCCCATACCCATCCTGTGGGCGGTAGTCACCCCATACCCATCCTGTGAGCGGTAGTCACCCCATACCCATCCTGTGGGTGGTAGTCACTCCATACCCATCCTGTGGGTGGTAGTCACCCCATACCCATCCTGTGGGTGGTAGTCACCCCATACCCATCCTGTGGGCGGTAGTTACCCCATACCCATTATGTGGGCGGTAGTCACCTCATACCCATCCTGTGGGTGGTAGTCACCCCATACCCATCCTGTGGGTGGTAGTCACCCCATACCCACCCTGTGGGTGGTAGTCACCTCATACCCATCCTGTGGGCGGTAGTCACCCCATACCCATCCTGTGGGTGGTAGTCACCCCATACCCATCCTGTGGGTGGTAGTCACCCATACCCGTCCTGTGGGTGGCAGTAACCCCATACCCATCCTGTGGGTGGTAGTCACCCCATACCCATCCTGTGGGTGGAAGTCACCCCATACCCATCCTGTGGGTGGTAGCCACCCCATACCCATCCTGTGGGCGGAAGTCACCCCATACCCATCCTGTTGGTGGTAGTCACCTTATACCCATCCTGTGGGCGGTAGTCACCACAAACCCATCCTGTGGGGGGAAGTCACCACATACCCATCCTGTGGGCGGTAGTCACCCCATACCCACCCTGTGAGTGGTAGTCACCCAATACCCATCCTGTGAGTGGTTGTCACCCCATACCCATCCTGTGGGCGGTAGTCACCACATACCCATCCTGTGGGCGGAAGTCACCACATACCCATCCTGTGGGCGGTAGTCACCCCATACCCATCCTGTGAGTGGTAGTCACCCCATACCCATCCTGTGAGTGGTTGTCACCCCATACCCATCCTGTGAGTGGTAGTCACCCCATACCCATCCTGTGGGCGGTAGTCACCCCATACCCATCCTGTGGGCGGTAGTCACCCCATACCCATCCTGTGAGTGGTAGTCACCCCATACCCATCCTGTGAGTTGTTGTCACCCCATACCCATCCTGTGAGTGGTAGTCACCCCATACCCATCCTGTGGGTGGTAGTCACCCCATACCCATCCTGTGGGTGGTTGTCACCCCATACCCATCCTGTGAGTGGTTGTCACCCCATACCCATCCTGTGAGTGGTTGTCACCCCATACCCATCCTGTGGGCGGTTGTCACCCCATACCCATCCTGTGGGTGGTTGTCACCCCATACCCATCCTGTGAGTGGTTGTCACCCCATACCCATCCTGTGAGTGGTAGTCACCCCATACCCATCCTGTGGGTGGTAGTCACCCCATACCCATCCTGTGGGTGGTTGTCACCCCATACCCATCCTGTGAGTGGTTGTCACCCCATACCCATCCTGTGGGCGGTAGTCACCCCATACCCATCCTGTGAGTGGTAGTCACCTCATACCCATCCTGTGGGCGGTAGTCACCCCATACCCATCCTGTGGGTGGTAGTCACCCCATACCCATCCTGTGGGCGGTAGTTACCCCATACCCATCTTGTGGGCGGTAGTCACCCCATACCCATCCTGTGAGTGGTTGTCACCCCATACCCATCCTGTGAGTGGTAGTCACCCCATACCCATCCTGTGGGTGGTAGTCACCCCATACCCATCTTGTGGGTGGTAGTCACCCCATACCCATCCTGTGGGCGGTAGTCACCCCATACCCATCCTGTGAGCGGTAGTCACCCCATACCCATCCTGTGGGTGGTAGTCACTCCATACCCATCCTGTGGGTGGTAGTCACCCCATACCCATCCTGTGGGTGGTAGTCACCCCATACCCATCCTGTGGGCGGTAGTTACCCCATACCCATCCTGTGGGCGGTAGTCACCTCATACCCATCCTGTGGGTGGTAGTCACCCCATACCCATCCTGTGGGTGGTAGTCACCCCATACCCACCCTGTGGGTGGTAGTCACCCCATACCCATCCTGTGGGCGGTAGTCACCCCATACCCATCCTGTGGGTGGTAGTCACCCCATACCCATCCTGTGGGTGGTAGTCACCCCCCGTCCTGTGGGTGGCAGTAACCCCATACCCATCCTGTGGGTGGTAGTCACCCCATACCCATCCTGTGGGTGGAAGTCACCCCATACCCATCCTGTGGGTGGTAGCCACCCCATACCCATCCTGTGGGCGGAAGTCACCCCATACCCATCCTGTTGGTGGTAGTCACCTTATACCCATCCTGTGGGCGGTAGTCACCACAAACCCATCCTGTGGGGGGAAGTCACCACATACCCATCCTGTGGGCGGTAGTCACCCCATACCCACCCTGTGAGTGGTAGTCACCCAATACCCATCCTGTGAGTGGTTGTCACCCCATACCCATCCTGTGGGTGGTAGTCACCCCATACCCATCCTGTGGGGTAGTCACCCCATACCCATCCTGTGAGTGGTTGTCACCCCATACCCATCCTGTGAGTGGTAGTCACCCCATACCCATCCTGTGGGCGGTAGTGGTAGTCACCCCATACCCATCCTGTGAGTTGTTGTCACCCCATACCCATCCTGTGAGTGGTAGTCACCCCATACCCCATACCCATCCTGTGGGCGGTAGTCACCCCATACCCATCCTGTGAGTGGTTGTCACCCCATACCCATCCTGTGAGTGGTAGTCACCCCATACCCATCCTGTGGGTGGTAGTCACCCCATACCCATCTTGTGGGTGGTAGTCACCCCATACCCATCCAGTGGGCGGTAGTCACCCCATACCCATCCTGTGGGCGGTAGTCACCCCATACCCATCCTGTGGGTGGTAGTCACTCCATACCCATCCTGTGGGTGGTAGTCACCCCATACCCATCCTGTGGGTGGTATTCACCCCATACCCATCCTGTGGGCGGTAGTTACCCCATACCCATCCTGTGGGCGGTAGTCACCCCATACCCATCCTGTGAGTGGTTGTCACCCCATACCCATCCTGTGAGTGGTAGTCACCCCATACCCATCCTGTGGGTGGTAGTCACCCCATACCCATCTTGTGGGTGGTAGTCACCCCATACCCATCCTGTGGGCGGTAGTCACCCCATACCCATCCTGTGAGCGGTAGTCACCCCATACCCATCCTGTGGGTGGTAGTCACTCCATACCCATCCTGTGGGTGGTAGTCACCCCATACCCATCCTGTGGGTGGTAGTCACCCCATACCCATCCTGTGGGCGGTAGTTACCCCATACCCATCCTGTGGGCGGTAGTCACCTCATACCCATCCTGTGGGTGGTAGTCACCCCATACCCATCCTGTGGGTGGTAGTCACCCCATACCCACCCTGTGGGTGGTAGTCACCCCATACCCATCCTGTGGGCGGTAGTCACCCCATACCCATCCTGTGGGTGGTAGTCACCCCATACCCATCCTGTGGGTGGTAGTCACCCATACCCGTCCTGTGGGTGGCAGTAACCCCATACCCATCCTGTGGGTGGTAGTCACCCCATACCCATCCTGTGGGTGGAAGTCACCCCATACCCATCCTGTGGGTGGTAGCCACCCCATACCCATCCTGTGGGCGGAATTCACCCCATACCCATCCTGTTGGTGGTAGTCACCTTATACCCATCCTGTGGGCGGTAGTCACCCCATACCCATCATGTGGGGGGTAGTCACACATACCCATCCTGTGGGCGGTAGTCACCCCATACCCATCCTGTGGGCGGTAGTCACACCATACCCATCCTGTGGGCGGTAGTCACCCCATAACCATCCTGTGGGTGGTAGTCACCCCATACCCATCTTGTGGGCGGTAGTCACCCTATACCCATCTTGTGGGTGGTAGTCACACCATACCCATACGGTGGGTTGTAATCACCCCATACCCATCCTGTGGGTGGTAGTCACCACATACCCATCCTGTGGGTGGTAATCACACCATACCCATCCTGTGGGTGGTAGCCACACTATACCCATCCTGTGGATGGAAGTCACCCCATACCCATCCTGTGGGTGGTAGTCATACCATACCCATCCTGTGGGTGGTAGTCATCCCATACCCATCCTGTGGGTGGTAGTCACACCTTACTCATCCTGTGGGTGGTAGTCACCCCATACCCATCCTGTGAGTGGTAGTCACACCATACCCATCCAGTGGGTGGTAGTCACCCCATACCCATCCTGTGGGTGGCAGTCACACCATACCCATCCTGTTTGTGGTAGTCACCCCATACCCATCCTGTGGGTGGTAGCCACACCATACCAATCCTGTGGGTGGTAGTCACACCATACCCATCCTGTGGGTGGTAGTCACTCCATACCCATCCTATGGACGGTAGTCACACCATACCCACCCTGTGGGCGGTAGTCACGCCATACCCATCCTGTGGGTGGTAGTCACCCCATACCCATCCTGTGGGTGGTAGTCACCCCATACCCATCCTGTGGGCGGTAGTCACCCCATACCCATCCTGTGGGTGGTAGTCACCCCATACCCATCCTGTGGGTGGTAGTCACCCATACCCGTCCTGTGGGTGGCAGTAACCCCATACCCATCCTGTGGGTGGTAGTCACCCCATACCCATCCTGTGGGTGGAAGTCACCCCATACCCATCCTGTGGGTGGTAGCCACCCCATACCCATCCTGTGGGCGGAATTCACCCCATACCCATCCTGTTGGTGGTAGTCACCTTATACCCATCCTGTGGGCGGTAGTCACCCCATACCCATCATGTGGGGGGTAGTCACACATACCCATCCTGTGGGCGGTAGTCACCCCATACCCATCCTGTGGGCGGTAGTCACACCATACCCATCCTGTGGGCGGTAGTCACCCCATAACCATCCTGTGGGTGGTAGTCACCCCATACCCATCTTGTGGGCGGTAGTCACCCTATACCCATCTTGTGGGTGGTAGTCACACCATACCCATACGGTGGGTTGTAATCACCCCATACCCATCCTGTGGGTGGTAGTCACCACATACCCATCCTGTGGGTGGTAATCACACCATACCCATCCTGTGGGTGGTAGCCACACTATACCCATCCTGTGGATGGAAGTCACCCCATACCCATCCTGTGGGTGGTAGTCATACCATACCCATCCTGTGGGTGGTAGTCATCCCATACCCATCCTGTGGGTGGTAGTCACACCTTACTCATCCTGTGGGTGGTAGTCACCCCATACCCATCCTGTGAGTGGTAGTCACACCATACCCATCCAGTGGGTGGTAGTCACCCCATACCCATCCTGTGGGTGGCAGTCACACCATACCCATCCTGTTTGTGGTAGTCACCCCATACCCATCCTGTGGGTGGTAGCCACACCATACCAATCCTGTGGGTGGTAGTCACACCATACCCATCCTGTGGGTGGTAGTCACTCCATACCCATCCTATGGACGGTAGTCACACCATACCCACCCTGTGGGCGGTAGTCACGCCATACCCATCCTGTGGGTGGTAGTCACCCCATACCCATCCTGTGGGTGGTAGTCACACCATACCCATCCTGTGGGTGGTAGTTACACCATACCCATCCTGTGGGTGGTAGTCACCCCATACCCATCCTGTGGGCGGTAGTCACACCATACCCATCCTGTGGGCGGTAGTCACCCCATACCCATCCCGTAGGTGGTAGTCACCCCATACCCATCCTGTGGGCGGTAGTCTCACCATACCCATCTTGTGAGTGGTAGTCACACCATACCCATGCTGTGGGTGGTAGTCACCCCATACCCATCCTGTGGGTGGTAGTCACACCATACTCATCCTGTGGGTGGTTGTCACCCCACACCCATCCTGTGGGTGGTAGTCACACAATGCCCATCCTGTGGGCGGTAGTCACACCATACCCATCATGTGGGTGGTAGTCACCCCATACCCATCCTGTGGGTGGTACTCACGCCATACCCATCCTGATGGTGGTAGTCACCCCATACCCATCCTGTGGGCGGTAGTCACACCATATCCATCCTGTAGGCGCTAGTCACCCCATACCCATCCCCTGGGTGGTAGTCACCCCATACCCATCCTGTGGGCGGTAGTCACACCATACCCATCTTGTGGGTGGTAGTCACACCATACACATCCTGTTGGTGGTAGTCACCCCATGCCCATCCTGTGGGTGGTAGTCACACCATACTCATCCTGTGGGTGGTTGTCACCTCATACCCATCCTGTAGGTGGTAGTCACTCCATGCCCATCCTGTGGGTGGTAGTCACGCCATACCCATCCTTTGGTTGGTAGTCACCCCATACCCATCCTGTGGGTGGTAGTCACGCCATACCCGTCCTGTGGGTGGCTGTCACCCCATACCCATCCTGTGGGTGGTAGTCACACCATACCCATCCTGTGGGTGATAGTCACCCCATACCCTTCCTGTAGGTAGTAGTCACACCATACCCATCCCCCATCCTGTGGGTGGTAGTCACGCCAAACCCATCCCGTGGGTGGTAGTCACCCCATACCCATCCTGTGGGCGGTCGTCACACCATACCCATCCTGTGGGTGGTAGTCACCCTATACCCATCCTCTGGACGGTAGTCACCCCATACCCATCCTGTGGGTGGTAGTCACACCATACCCATCCTGTTGGTGGTAGTCACCCCATACCCATCCTGTGGGCGGTAGTCACCCCATACCCATCCTGTGGGTGGTAGTCACACCATACCCATACGGTGGGTGGTAGTCACCCCATACCCATCCTGTGGGTGGTAGTCACCCCATACCCATTCTGTGGGTGGTAGTCACACCATACCCATCCTGTGGGTGGTAGCCACACTATACTCATCCTGTGAATGGTAGTCACCCCATACCCATCCTGTGGGTGGTAGTCACACCATACCCATCCAGTGGGTGGTAGTCACCCCATACCCATCCTGTGGGTGGTAGTCACACCTTACTCATCCTGTGGGTGGTAGTCACCCCATACCCATCCTGTGGGTGGTAGTCACACCATGCCCATCCTGTGGGTGGTAGTCACACCATACCCATCCTGTTGGTGGTAGTCACCCCATACCCATCCTGTGGGTGGTAGTCACACCATACCCATCATCTGGGTGGTAGTCACCCCTTACCCATCCTGTGGGTGGTAGCCACACCATACCAATCCTGTGGGTGGTAGTCACACCATACCCATCCTGTGGGTGGTAATCACTCCATACCCATCCTGTGGGCGGTAGTCACACCATACCCATCCTGTGGGCGGTAGTCACGCCATACTCATGTTGTGGGTGGTAGTCACCCCATACCCATCCTGTGGGTGGTAGTCACACCATACCCATCCTGTGGGTGGTAGTCACACCATACCCATCCTGTGAGTGGTAGTCACCCCATATCCATCCTGTGGGCGGTAGTCACACCATACCCATCCTGTGGGCGGTAGTCACCCCATACCCATCCCGTGGGTGGTAGTAACCCCATACCCATCCTGTGGGCGGTAGTCACACCATACCCATCTTGTGGGTGGTAGTCACACCATACTCAGCCTGTGGGTGGTAGTCACACCATACTCATCCTGTGGGTGGTAGTCACCCCATACCCATCCTGTTGGCGGTAGTCACACCATACCCATCCTGTGTGTGGTAGTCACCCCATACCCATCATGTGGACGGTAGTCACACCATACCCATCCTGTGGGTGGTAGCCACCCCATACCCATCCTGTGGGTGGTAGCCACACTATACGCATCCTGTGGATGGTAGTCTCCCCATACCCATCCTGTGGGTGGTAGTCACACCATACCCATCCTGTTGGTGGTAGTCACCCCATACCCATCCTGTGGGCGGTAGTCACCCCATACCCATCCTGTGGGTGGTAGTCACACCATACTCAGCCTGTGGGTGGTAGTCACACCATACCCATACGGTGGGTGGTAGTCACCCCATACCCATCCTGTGGGTGGTGGTCACCCCATACCCATCCTGTGGGTGGTAGTCACACCATACCCATCCTGTGGGTGGTAGCCACACTATACCCATCTTGTGGGTGGTAGTCACACCATACTCAGCCTGTGGGTGGTAGTCACCCCATACCCATCCTGTGGGCGGTAGTCATACCATACCCATCCTGTGGGCGGTAGTCACCCCATACCCATCCCGTGGGTGGTAGTCACCCCATACCCATCCTGTGGGTGGTAGTCACACCATACCCATCCTGTGGGCGGTAGTCACCCCATACCCATCCCGTGGGTGGTAGTCACCCCATACAAATCCTGTGGGTGGTAGTCACACCATACCCATCCTGTGGGTGGTAGTCACCCCATACCCATCCTGTGGGCGGTGGTCACACCATACCCATCCTGTGGGCGGTAGTCACCCCATATGCATCTCGTGGGTGGTAGTCACCCCATACCCATCCTGTGGGCGGTAGTCACACCATACCCATCCTGTGGGTGGTAGTCACACCATACCCATCCTGTGGGTGGTTGTCACCCCATACCCATCCTGTGGGTGGTAGTCACACCTTCCCCATCCTGTGGGTGGTAGTCACACCATACCCATCCTGTGGGTGGTAGTCACCCCATACCCATCCTGTGGGTGGTAGTCACGCCATACCCATCCTGTGGGTGGTAGTCACCCCATACCCATCCTGTGGGCGGTAGTCACACCATACCCATCCTGTGGGTGGTAGTCACCCCATACCCTTCCTGTGGTTGGTAGTCACCCCATACCCATCCTGTGGGTGGTAGTCACGCCATACCCATCCTGTGGGTGGTAATCACCCCATACCCTTCCTGTGGGTGGTAGTCACACCATACCCATCCTGTGGGTGGTAGCCACGCCATACCCATCCTGTTGGTGGTAGTCACCCCATACCCATCCTGTGGGCGGTCGTCACACCATACCCATCCTGTGGGTGGTAGTCACCCCATACCCATCCTGTGGACGGTAGTCACACCATACCCATCCTGTTAGTGGTAGCCACCCCATACCCATCCTGTGGGTGGTAGCCACACTATACCCGTACTGTGGATGGTAGTCACCCCATACCCATCCTGTGGGTGGTAGTCACACCATACCCATCCTGTTGGTGGTATTCACCCCATACCCATCCTGTGGGCGGTAGTCACCCCATACCCATCCTGTGGGTGGTAGTCACACCATACCCATACGGTGGGTGGTAGTCACCCCATACCCATCCTGTGGGTGGTAGTCACCCCATACCCATCCTGTGGGTGGTAGTCACACCATACCCATCCTGTGGGTGGTAGCCACACTATACCCATCCTGTGGATGGTAGTCACCCCATACCCATCCTGTGGGTGGTAGTCACACCATACCCATCCTGTTAGTGGTAGTCACCCCATGCCCATCCTGTGGGCGGTAGTCACCCCATACCCATCCTGTGGGTGGTAGTCACCCCATACCCATCCTGTGGGTGGTAGTCACCCCATACCCATTCTGTGGGTGGTAGTCACACCATACCCATCCTGTGGGTGGTAGCCACACTATACCCGTCCTGTAGATGGTAGTCACCCCATACCCATCCTGTGGGTGGTAGTCACACCATATCCATCCTGTGAGTGGTAGTCACCCCATACCCATCCTGTGGGTGGTAGTCACACCTTACTCATCCTGTGGGTGGTAGTCACCCCATGCCCATCCTGTGGGTGGTATTCACACCATGCCCATCCTGTGGGTGGTAGTCACACCATACCCATCCTGTGGGTGGTAGTCACCCCATACCCGTCCTGTGGGTGGTAATCACTCCATACCCATCCTGTGGGCAGTAGTCACACCATACCCATCCCGTGGGCGGTTGTCACGCCATACCCATGCTGTGGGTGGTAGTCACCCCATACCCATCCTGTGGGTGGTAGTCACACCATACCCATCCTGTGGGTGGTAGTCACACCATACCCATCCTGTGAGCGGTAGTCACACCATACCCATTCTGTGGGCGGTAGTCACACCATACTCATCCTGTGGGTGGTTGTCACCCCATACCCATCCTGTAGGTGGTAGTCACACCATGCCCATCCTGTGGGTGGTAGTCACAGCATACCCATCCTGTGGTCGGTAGTCACACCATACCCATCTTGTGGGTGGTAGTCACACCATACTCAGCCTGTGGGTGGTAGTCACACCATACCCGTCCTGTGGGTGGTAGTCACCCCATACCCATCCTGTGGGCGGTAGTCACACCATACCCATCCTGTAGGCGGTAGTCACCCCATACCCATCCCGTGGGTGGTAGTCACCCCATACCCATCCTGTGGGCGGTAGTAACACCATACCCATCTTGTGGGTGGTAGTCACACCATACCCATCCTGTTGGTGGTAGTCACCCCATGCCCATCCTGTGGGTGGTAGTCACACCATACTCATCCTGTGGGTGGTTGTCACCTCATACCCATCCTGTAGGTGGTAGTCACTCCATGCCCATCCTGTGGGTGGTAGTCACACCATACCCATCCTGTGGGTGGTAGTCACCTCATACCCATCCTGTGGGTGGTAGTCACGCCCTACCCATCCTTTGGGTGGTAGTCACCCCATACCCATCCTGTGGGCGGTAGTCCCACCATACCCATGCTGTGGGTGGAAGTCACCCCATTCCCTTCCTGTGGTTGGTAGTCACACCATACCCATCCTGTGGGTGGTAGTCACGCCATACCCATCCTGTAGGTGGTAGTCACCCCATACTCATCCTGTGGGTGGTAGTCACGCCATACCCATCCTGTGGGTGGTACTCACCCCATCCCATACCCATCCTGTGGGCGGTAGTCACACCATACCCATCCTGTGGGTGGTAGTCACCCCATGCCCTTCCTTTGGGTGGTAGTCACACCATACCCATCCTGTGGGTGGTAGTCACGCCATGCCCATCCTGTGGGTGGTAGTCACCCCATACCCCTCCTGTGGGCGGTAGTCACACCATACCCATCCTGTGGGTGGTAGTCATCCCATACCCATCTTGTGGACGGTAGTCACACCATACCCATCCTGTGGGCTGCAGTCACCCCATACCCATCTTTTAGGCGGTTGTCGAAAGATTACAGAGGTACATAATGGGTCCTGGGACTTGGCCTCAAAGTTTTGATAGCTGAGCAAGGTTTAAAGGTCATGAATCATGTAAGTAAATTTTCTTACGTTTATACATGGCTACAATCATGAACAAATTATAGAGTAATGTGGAATTCACACGTCTACACCCGGTCACAAATATTAATTGTTGGGTCAAATACACACACACACACACACACACACAAATAGGTGAGTACACACACACACACACACACACACACACACACACACACACACACACACACACACACACACACACACACACACACACACACACACACACACGAGCATACATGCACACGAACACTGCACACGATCGACTGCGTATTTTTGGACTGCAAGAAGGTTTTCGACACAGTTCCTCACAAGAGGTTACTGCAAAAGCTCGAGGACCAGGCACACATAACAGGAAAGGCACTGCAATGGATCAGAGAATATCTGACAGGGAGGCAACAACGAGTCATGGTACGCGACGAGGTGTCAGAGTGGGCGCCTGTGACAAGCGGGGTTCCACAGGGGTCAGTCCTAGGACCTGTGCTGTTCTTTGTATACGTGAACGACATAACGGAAGGGATAGACTCAGAAGTGTCCTTGTTTGCAGACGATGTGAAGTTAATGAGAAGAATCGAATCGGACGAGGATCAGGCAGGACTACAAAGAGATCTGGACAGGCTACAAGCCTGGTCCAGCAACTGGCTCCTTGAATTTAACCCTGCCAAATGCAAAGTCATGAAGATTGGGGAAGGGCAAAGAAGACCGCAGACACAATATAGTTTAGATGGCCAAAGACTGCAAACCCCACTCAAGGAAAAAGATCTGGGGGTGAGTATAACACCGAGCATATCTCCTGAGGCGCACATCAATCAGATAACTGCTGCAGCATACGGGCGCCTGGCAAACCTACGGATAGCGTTCCGATACCTCAGTAAGGATTCGTTTAAGACTCTGTACACCATCTACGTCAGGCCCATACTGGAGTATGCAGCACCAGTTTGGAATCCACACCTAGTCAAGCACGTCAAGAAATTAGAGAAAGTGCAAAGGTTTGCAACAAGACTAGTCCCAGAGCTACGGGGATTGTCCTATGAAGAAAGGTTGAGGGAAATCGGCCTGACGACACTGGAGGCCAGGAGGGTCAGGGGAGACATGATAACGACATATAAAATACTGCGCGGAATAGACGAGGTGGACAAAGACGGGATGTTCCAGAGATGGGACACAGACACAAGAGGTCACAATTGGAAGTTGAAGACTCAGATGAATCAAAGGGATGTTAGGAAGTATTTCTTCAGTCATAGAGTAGTCAGGCCATGGAATAGCCTAGAAAGTGATGTGGTGGAGGCAGGAACCATACATAGTTTTAAGGCGAGGTATGATAGAGCTCATGGGGCAGGGAGAGAGAAGACCTAGTAGCAATCAGCGAAGAGGCGGGGCCAGGAGCTGTGACTCGACCCCTGCAACCACAAATAGGTGAGCACACACACGAGCATACATGCACACGAACACACACACATAGGTAAGGGTGGGATGAGGAGGGAGGCCCAGCGACAGTACAAGAACGACATAGCATCGAAAGTCAAGTCTGACCCAAAACTGCTGTATAGCCACATTAGGAGGAAGACAACAGTCAAAGACCAGGTGATAAGGCTGAGGAAAGAAGGTGAGGAACTCACAAGAAACGATCAAGAAGTATATGAGGAGCTCAATATGAGATTTAAGGAAGTATTTACAGTGGAGACGGGAAGGCCTCTGGGGGGACAGAACAGAGGGGAACACCAGCAAGGAATATACCAACAAGTGCTCGATGACGTACATACAAATGAGGAGGAGGTGACGAAACTGCTAAGGGACATCGATACCTCAAAGGCAATGGGACCGGACAGCATCTCCCCGTGGGTCCTTAGAGAGGGAGTGGATATGCTGTGTGTGCCACTTACCACAATCTTCAATACATCCCTGGAAACTGGGCAACTACCTGAGGTATGGAAGATGGCAAATGTAGTTCCCATTTTTAAAAAAAGGAGACAGAAAAGAGGCACTAAACTATAGACCTGTGTCACTGACGTGTATAGTATGCGAAGTTATGGAGAAGATTATCAGGAGGAGAGTGGTGGAGCACCTGGAATGGAACAAGAGTATAAACGCCAACCAGCATGGATTCATGGAAGGCAAATCCTGTGTCACAAACCTTCTGGAGTTTTATGATAAAGTAACACAAGTAAGACACGAGAGACAGGAGTGGGCTGATTGCATCTTCTTGGACTGCAAGAAGGCCTTTGACACAGTTCCTCACAAGAGATTAGTGCAGAAGCTAGAGGGTCAGGCACATATAACAGGAAGGGCACTGCATTGGATCAGATAATACCTGACAGGGGGACAACATTGAGTCATGGTACGTGATGAAGTATCACAGTGGGCACCTGTGGCGAGCGGGGTCCCACAGGGGTCAGTCCTAGGATCAGTGCTATTCTTGGTATATGTGAAGAGTTAGACTCAGAAGTATCCCTTGCTGAGAAATGGTTAACCAGCTAATGTTAAAGATTAAATATAGGGGGAACTTAGCTTGATAAGACAGCTATTCCCTACACAGCCACCCCTGCAGGCGAGGTCTTGAGAAGCTTTCGCTGTATAGTCCTTGTGGCTTAGCGCTTCTTTTTTTATTATAATAATAATAATTGAGAAGCTGTCGCAATGGGTTGGAATGGAAATGTATTAATAATAAATTACCCCTAGGGGTTATTATGTCAGCATATTTCATTCACTGATTGCTGACTGGAAACTTACTTGACTTGTGTGGACTCAAAGGTCTGCTCCTCACCGGGGTTTATGGTAAGTTACTAATTCGTAACTTCGTACTCAACTGCACAGTCAATCGTACTCATTACATCTTAGTACACTTACCTGGGTATATGTATCTGACCCATAGTTACACCTAGATATCCGATGACTTGATTGAAGAATAGTGTTCCTTGAAGAATGTCGCACTGCACTCTGTTAGATCGCAACACTCGTTGTTACACTGTTCATCAAGATTTGTTCATTTATTCACAATCTGTTTACTAGAGAAGCTGATCACACTTCTCTGTAAGTGTTTATTGTGTTTTGTGAGACACTTTGTTCACACTAATGCATGGATTAGTGTTCTTTGTTGGTTATCCTGGTGTCAGTGGGACTCCCAATAGGGTGAAAAGTAATCTGACCTCACAGCCTCCTACGCCGCTGCAATGCCCCTAGCCCATAAAGGAAAAGCTGACCTAGTATTTTTTGCTTCCTTGCCAAACTTCCACTATAAAGCAAAGCAGAATGTTTGAATCTTGCTGTCTTAACATAGACAACAATGTACGCTATCTTTACCATGGCAACAAGGTGGGAGCAGGATTTTCCTTAATTGTCCTGCTAAGGTAAGAGATGGACTGTCTTTTATTAAACTACACTTTGCAACACTGGTTTCTTGCAAGGAGCGTCGGTCGCTTGACCACGTCACATACTCGTACTGTAAACAAGATGCTTGCCCTTTCTGAGAGGGCTGGGCCCCTCAGGGCTGAAAAGACTGAAAGGGGCTGAAGGGGGCTGATACTCCCCTCCTGGAGAAAATTTCTCCACACTAGGGGACGACAGAGGTTCGCTGCAGGTGAGTTATTCATCACTTAACATTAATTTGATTTTCTCACTCGCCACCACTGCTGCTTGTCTTTTCTGAACAGCTTTAGTCTGTGTGGTTTCTGGAGAATCACTAATTTTATTTTCAACACTGTGTAAATCTAACAGCACTAGTTTATTTATTGTCCACTTATTCACTACATCTTTGCTCAAAACATCAACTGTCCTGATGATTCCATTTGCATCAGGATATATGGTCACAATTTTTCCCAGTGGCCATTGAGACCTCGGACCATCATTGTCGATAATCACTATGTCATCAGTTCTTAAGGACTTATGGTTTTCAGGAACACCAGCTCCATAGAAGTGTTCTCTCAATGAGGTGAGATAGTCTTCTCGCCAAATTTTCTCCCAACGTTCAATCACTTCATTAAGGTGATTGAATTTACGTCTGAGTTCTTCAGGCTCGAAATAAGTAGGATCCTCTATGATTTCTTTATCATTCATGGGAGGAACAGGCTCGAGCCTTCTGCAGTGGAGCAAATGAGATGGACTTAACACTTCTAAATTGTCCAGATCATCGGTAACATAAGTTAGAAGTCTGTTCTTGACTCTATTTTCTATTTCAGTCACTACTTTACGGAATTCTTCTAAGTCAATTATCTGACGATGAAGGGTCTTCCTTAAACAACGTTTTACAATACCGATCATTCTTTCATAAAATCCGCCGTGCCATGGAGGTTTAGGAGGAATGTATCTCCAATGACAACTGCGTTGATTCAGCATCTGTTGTACTGCTGGCTGATCAAAGACCTTGCTTATATAAGCAGCACCAGCAACAAAATTCGTTGCATTGTCTGAAATCATCAGTCTGGGACATGCTCTTCTGGCTGCAAACCTTCTGAATAATTTGATAAAGGTTTCAGCAGACATGTCAGTGGCTACTTCTAGATGTACTGCTCTAGTCGTAGCACAAGTGAACAAACAGATGTACACCTTGATGGGAACTTTGTCAACTGTTTTGGTTAAAATTATTGGTCCAGTGTAATCTACAGCTGTCACCTCAAATGGAGTGATATGACAAAATCTTTCAGAGGGATATGGAGGTGGACCTGGATACTGACATTCTCGCATATCGTAGTGACGACAAGTAATACAGTCCCTTATTTGTCTTTTCACACTTTGTCGACCTTGAGGTATCCAGTAGGATTGTCGTATATGACAAAGTGTGTCAGCTACCCCACCACGTAACACGTTACTGTAGGCGTTTTGCACAATCAATTTTGTTAGCCAATGATTCTTGGGGATCGATATGGGATGTATGGCTTATTTAGGTAGTGAAGAATTATGAATTCTTCCTCGACATCTTATAATCTTTTCTGAGTCGAGATAAAGTCCTAAAGAATTAATCATATCAGGTTTCTTTGAGGATTTATCTTGTGTTTCCAGAAATTTATATTTTGTAGAGAAAACATCTTTCTGTATTAGTTTCACCCAGTATTTAATGGATTCAAGATATTCATAATTAGGTTTTATTCCTTTAATGAATTTAAAGACAAGAGCTGTAACTCTTAAGAGTTTACCCAAAGATGAGTATTTAGATCCATCAATGACTATTTCTGTTGTGTCTGCAGTATTTACACACCTTATTTCTGATGTGTTCAAGAAACTGTTTCTTCTGGCATAATGTGAGCTTCTTGCTGAGGCCAGTTATTTTCATTAGAGAGCCAGTTCGGTCCGTGGAGCCATAATTTATTATCCACAAATTTCTTGAGTGGGACACCACGTGACAACATGTCAGCTGGATTCTCTTGGGTAGAGACTTAGAGAAAGAGATAATCTCTCTGCATCTCTTTTATTTCTGCTACTCTGTTCTGTACATAGACCAACTTACTCTTATTATTTCTTAACCACTGGAGAACTGCTTCATTATCAATCCAGATCACTATTTTTTCAATAGTGAGATGATCAAGTACTTTGTTGAGATAGACAGCTAATTTTGTACCTACATAGAGTGCTGTCAGTTCCAATTGTGGTACTGTTCTGACCTTCAAGGGTGCTACCCAGGCCATTTAAGTAATTAGTGTACTTCCTTCAGCATTACTCATGTAAGCTACAGCGCCATAACCTCTGGTTGACGCATCACAGAACACATGTAATGTATACTTGTTTCCCTCTTGACCTATTTGTCTGGGAAATTTAACTTGATGAAGTTGCTTAAACTCCCTGGATATTTCATCCCATGCTTGACTCATTTCTAGAGACAAGTTCTCATCCCATCCAATTTTGAGCTTCCATGCATCTTCCATAAGCATTTTACCTTTTATGGTAATTGGTGAGACGAGTCCTAGAGGATCAAAACATTGTGATACCTCTGACAGTAAACTACGTTTAGTGAGTGTACTGCATGATTTATTGTTTATCCTTTTGAGACTCAGAGTATCTTCCTGTGTGCTCCAATTAAGTCCCAGCATATTGTTGCAATCAGGAATTTCAGCTTCAGGGAAATCTTCTTTGATAAGTTCCCTTAATTGCATTGAATTAGTATTCCACATCCTTAGAGGCATATTTGCTTCTTTCATCTCCTTGTTAGCTTCTCTGTATAAGGATTTCAAATCCTCCTCTTTATTCACAGTACCTTGAAGATTGTCCACATAGAAACTTTTCTTTAAGATTTCTTTGAAGGGACTTTCTGATTTCTTCAAATGTGTATTTAGAGTAGCTAGTAAGAATGGAGAGGATGTTGCACCAAATAATACTGATTTGAAACGATAAGTTTTCACAGGACTTTGAGGATCATGTGGATTTTCAGGCCACAAGAATCGAGTATAATCTCTATCTATTTCTTGTAGTCCTACTCTTAAGAAAGCCTTGGAAATATCAGCCGTGTAGGCATATGGGTTTGTGCGAAATTTCATAAGCACGTCTCCAAGCTTCTCAGTTAGTGAGGGTCCGATCATCAGACAGTCATTAAGACTTGCTACGTCTTTATTTGCACGTGCGCTGCAATTGTATACAACACGTAGTGGAGTGGTTTCAGAATCTTTTCTGACTCCGTGGTGCGGGAAATAATGAACTTCTGTCTTCAACTTATCTTCGACTACTTCCTCAGTGAATTTATTGTCCAACTGTTCTTATATGATATTATCATAAACAGTCAGTAGCTCTGGATTCTTCCTGAGCTCATGTATTTGTGCTTTCATTTGTCCGAAAGCCATGCGATAATTGCTAGGCAGATGTGGTGGATTTAATTTCCATGGTAACCTAACCCAATACTGTCCATCTTTATATTTGACAGTGTCCAAATATTGGTTATAAGTCTGAGACTCTTGTGGGCTTGGTTTATTTACATCAATACCTATCGCATCTAAATCCCACAACTTATCAACTGGTTCATTCATTTCTTCCAGTAATGATAATTTTTGCTGTGGTACATGATCAGCGGTTATTCTCGTAACTAGTACATTTTCCACTGAATCAATATCAGCTTCTTTCCCACTTTGAGAGGGAATGGGACCACATATCATGTGGCCTCCTGCTGTTTTCAACAAGTGAACATCATGTTTACTTACTATATTTTGCACAAAACAGTGATAATAAACACTTCCAATGATTAAATCAATTGGACTAATAGTGTCCGTCTGTATGTCAGGACAGGCTAACTTGACCTTAGCTGCTTTCAGTGCTGCAACTGTTTCTTTTAATCCCTGGATCTGCTCAGACTTAGGCAAATCATCTACTACCACAGCTTCTACTGTCTTTTTCCTGTTTCCTAGACCAACAGTGATTCTGGCTAGGTCATATGTTTGTTTACCAGAATTGTGGAAAAAAAAACAGCTGTATCCAACCGTACTTTGGCATAGGGATGTTTATTCAGTTTCTGCAACACTGTTCTTCTTATGAAGGACCTTTGTGAGCCTTGATCAAATAGTGTTAGCACATTGAGTTTGTGTAATTTATTAGATAACTCAGCTTGAGCTATTGGAAGAGCAGTTGCTTTAAACATATCTCTCATATTTAATACTGTTGCTTGTTGACTTCCTGATTCTGTGGAAGTCTTCTGCTGTTCAGCAAAAGTATTTGGCCATAATGCTGCATGATACATACCCTTGCATTTAAAACACTTCTTCAGTGAGCATTTACCTCCCTTGTGTTCACCTAAACATTTGATGCACCTTTTCAGCTGATGAACACGTTGTATACGTGCCTCCACTGATGTGTATTGACTACAATACTGTGCCCAATGTCTTCCATCACAAAGTACACATTTAGGAGTACGTTTATGTGTGACAGTCTGTTTACTGTCTGTTGTATTCACAGCTTGATAAATGCCTATGTGGGATTTTCCATTATGTGGTTTAGTGGGAGTAGTTATACTCTTTTTATACTGAGTTGAAGGTTTATTATCCACGGGATTTGTGGATTTTTCTTGTCTCGTTGCTTGCATGCATGAAACTATTGTTTGTAAACCATTTCTAATTTCTTCACAAGTGAAATAGCGTTTATTGAACATAATATTTAATCGTTCAATAGTTTGTGGTGACAACTTATCTTGTACAATACCACTGATAAACCAATCACATTGTCTTAGGTCATATTTAGCACCTAGAGATCTGAGACTATTGTCTAATGTGATTCTAAATGCCTGTAAGTCTGAAAAACAATGTTTGGGTGGCTTCAAGCTTGATATTAAGACTGCATGTCTAACTCTGGCCTTGTCAGCATCGAAGTAATTGTCTGCTAAGACACGTAAGGCTATTTGATAATTGCCTTTAACCACCGGAAATGACTTAATCAGTTCATACGGTTTTTCCTTCACAAGACATTTAAGATAATTGAACTTAGCAATCTCATCTATGTCAGTTCGTGAATTTACTATGGATTGAAAACCACTAATGAATTCTTCATAATTATGACCTTGGAAAATAGGTAATGACAAGGTAGGCAAACTTGGTAATGGGACACTTGTTGCTCCATGTATTGATGCAACAGATGTTTGACCACTAGTTACAGTAGGTCTCTGTGACAGAGTTTTGTGGCATATTGCCTGTACTCCTGTCCACCTTAATTGTTGATTACTAAATGTATCCAAAACATTTTTAATTTCATCCTCAGATGGATCTGATTCAAGAAACTTATTTTCATAATTTGTATAGTCTGAATTAATTATTTTCAGACGTTGTGTAAGTAATTCAAATTTTACCTCACGATCATCAAAATCTATGTTTGTATCTTAAGTTAATCCTATACAGACTGAAATTAGATTTTCTAATTGTGTAATCTTAGTCTGTAAAGACTGAAACTGAGTTTTCAAACAAGCCATTTAAATGGTATACTGAAAATTCTAGCACCACACTTAGTGTTTAAAAAACACTGTACTGCTATAAACAGCTGAGTTTTTGTTATGCTTAAGTCAGCAATAATCGAGTCAGATACTGCTGACCCACTAAGCTTAACCTCAGGGTCAATGACCATGAAGGGTACAGAGTACATATGGCTGGTGTTTATGGCTGTGTCAGCCTGACCACGGTGATTAATCGTAAATAACGATGTTATACACTTCATTCACTATACACTATAAATGTCACTGTATAACTGTAAATCACACGTGTATATTTCTTACACATATATAAATGCACTGTTAATATATATATGAAAGCTTACATCTTATATATAATTTCCTTTAATATAACAGTTATGTCTATAAGAAACAAACACAATCTCGTCTCTTAGTTTCCGTCTATAAACACTATGTGTATATACACTCAGACAAACTGAACATCAGTTGGATTGCTGCTGTCGTCAGTGTTTCTCGAGCTGGAGCAGTAGATGCCGGGTGCCATTCCCCGTTTTCTTGTTAGGTGAGTCATCTAGCTCCCGTTTTCTTTGGGTGAATGCTGGGCGAGCGCCCGTTTTCTTTTGGCTGACCATTCTCTGTGATTGAGTCTGGAGGGACTCATATATACTAATTTATATTGCAAAACACTAGTTTTACAGCTTTTTTCGAAGGACCTTGGCTTGTAGGTTATTTGTACACTGTAGTACAACATATTTGGACCACAGTGTGGCCTTTATCTGGTTCGAGCACGACCAAACTGCTGAGAAATGGTTTACCAGCTAAGGTTAAATATTAAATATAGGGAGTACTTAGCTGATAAGACAGCTCATCGTCCACACAGCCGCCCCTGCAGACAAGGTCTTGAGAAGCTGTCATCCACTTCTTAACGGGTTTAAAAAGATTATATTATGTATGATAATTAATTACCCCTAGGGGGTGTTATATCAGCATACTTCATTCACTGATAGCTGACATACGTACTTGTGTGGACTCAAAAGTCCGCTTATCACCGGGGTTTATGATAAGTGACTAACTCGTAACTTAGACTCAACTGCACAGTCAATAGTAGTACATCACACGAGTTAGAACACTTACCTGGGTATATGTATCTGACCCGTAGTTACGCCCAGATATCCATTGAGTTGATTGAAGAATAGTGTTCTTTGAAGAATGTCGCACTACACTCTATTGGATCACAACACTCGTTGTTACGCTGTTCGCCAATAATTGTTCACACCATAATGTCACTAAAGAAGCTGATCACACTTCTCTGTAAGTGTTTATCGTGTTTTGTGAGACACTTTGTTCACACTAATGCATGGATCAGTGTTTTTTGTTGGTTATCCTGGCATCAGTGTGACTCTCAGTAGAGTCAAAAGTAATCTGCCCTCACAGTGTCCTACGCCGCTCCAATGCTCCTCGAACATAAAGGAAAAGCTTACCTAGTATTTTTGCTTCCATGCCACTTCCTCCATGAACCAAAGCAGAATGTTTGATTCTTCCTGTCTTAGGCAAAGACAACAATGTACACTATCTTTACCAAGGTAATAAAGTGGGAGCAGGATTTTCCTTAATTGTCCTGCTAAGGTAAAAGATGGACTGTCTTTTATTAAACTACACTTTGCAACACTGGACTTTGCAAGGAGCGGCAGACTCTTGACCACGTCACATACTGGTACTGCATCTGGGATCAATTACTTGCTGTAGCAGTAAACAAGATACTTGCCGATTCTGAGAAGGGTGGGCCCCTCAGGGCTGAAAGGGGCTGAAAGGGGCTGAAGGGGCTGAAGGGGCTGAAGGGGCTGATACCTCCATCCTGGAGAAAATTTCTCCACAACTTCAACAGTGTTAACACTTCACCACTGTTAACAATTCACCACTGTTAACACTTCACCACTGCTAACACTTCACCAGTGTTAACACTTCACCAGTGTTAACACTTAACCAGTGTTAACACTTCACCACTGTTAACACTTCACCACTGTTAACACTTCACCACTGTTAACACTTCACCAGTCTTAATACTTCAACTGTGTTAACACTTCACCAGTGTTAACACTTCACCAGCGTTAACACTTCACCAGTGTTAACACTTCACCAGCGTTAACACTTCACCAGTGTTAACACTTCAACACTGTTAACACTTCATCAGCCTTAATACTTCACCTGTGTTAACACTTCACAAGTGTTAACAATTCACCAGTGTTAACACTTAACCAGTGTTAACACTACACCAGTGTTAAAACTTCACCAGTGTTAACACTTCACCAGTGTTAACACTTCACCAGTGTTAACACTTAACCAGTGTTAACACTACACCAGTGTTAACATTTCACCACTGTTAACACTGACATGTCTATAACAGAACATTGTCTGAATCTTTGTAGATCATTATCTAAGGATATACACAGTATGATCCAGTACTGTCTTCATGGTGTTACGATTGACACTGTCCAGTACTGTCTTCATGGTGTTACGAGTGACACTGTCCAGTACTGTCTTCATGGTGTTACGAGTGACACTGTCCAGTACTGTCTTCATGGTGTTGCGAGTGACACTGTCCAGTACTGTCTTCACGGTGTTATGAGTGACACTGTCCAGTACTGTCTTCATGGTGTTACGAGTGACACTGTCCAGTACTGTCTTCATGGTGTTAAGAGTGACACTGTCCAGTACTGTCTTCATAGTGTTACGATTGACACTGTCCGGTACTGTCTTCATGGTGTTACGAGTGACACTGTCCAGTACTGTCTTCATGGTGGAATGAGTGACACTGTCTAGTACTGTCTTCATGGTGTTACGAGTGACACTGTCCAGTACTGTCTTCATGGTGAAATTAGTGACACTGTCCAGTACTGTCTTCATGGTGGTATGAGTGACACTGTCCAATACTGTCTTCATGATGGTATGAGTGACACTGTCCAGTACTGTCTTCATGGTGGTATGAGTGACACTGTCCAGTACTGTCTTCATGGTGTTACGAGTGACACTGTCCAGTACTGTCTTCATGGTGGTATGAGTGACACTGTCCAGTACTGTCTTCATGGTGTTACGAGTGACACTGTCCAGTACTGTCTTCATGGTGGGATGAGTGACACTGTCCAGTACTGTCATCATGGTGGAATGAGTGACACTGTCCAGTACTGTCTTCACGGTGGAATGAGTGACACTGTCCAGTACTGTCTTCATGGTGGTATGAGTGACACTGTCCAGTACTGTGTTCTTGGTGGTATGAGTGACACTGTCCAGTACTGTCTCCATGGTGTTACGAGTGACACTGTCCAGTACTTTCTTCATTGATGAATGAGTGACACTGTCCAGTACTGTCTTCATTGTGGAATGAGTGACACTGTCCAGTACTGTTTCCATGGTGGTATGAGTGACACTGTCCAGTACTGTCTCCATGGTGGTATGAGTGACACTGTCCAGTACTGTCTTAATGGTGTTACGAGTGACACTGTCCAGTACTGTCTTTATGGTGGTATGAGTGACACTGTCCAGTACTGTCTTCATGGTGGTATGAGTGACACTGTCCAGTACTGTCTTCATTGTGTTATGAGTGACACTGTCCAGTACTGTCTTCATTGTGTTTTGAGTAACAATGTCCAGTACTGTCTTCATTGTGTTATGAGTGACACTGTCCAGTACTGTCTTCATGGTGGTATGAGTGACACTGTCCAGTACTGTCTTCATGGTGGGATGAGTGACACTGTCCAGTACTGTCTTCATGGTGTTACGAGTGACACTGTCCAGTACTGTCTTCATGGTGGAAAGAGTGATACTGTCCAGTACTGTCTTTATAGTGGTATGAGTGACACTGTCCAGTACTGTATTCATAGTGTTACGAGTGACACTGTCCAGTACTATCTTTATGGTGTTACGAGTGACACTGTCCAGTACTGTCTTCATTGTGGTATGAGTGACACTGTCCAGTATTATCTTCATGGTGTTACGAGTGACACTGTCCAGTACTGTCTTTATGGTGTTACGAGTGACATTGTCCAGTACTGTCTTTATGGTGGGATGAGTGACACTGTCCAGTATTATCTTCATGGTGTTACGAGTGACACTGTCCAGTACTGTCTTTATGGTGGTATGAGTGACACTGTCCAGTACTGTCTTCATGGTGGTATGAGTGACACTGTCCAGTACTGTCTTTATGATGGTATGAGTGACACTGTCCAGTATTATCTTCATGGTGTTACGAGTGACACTGTAAAGTACTGTCTTCATTGTGGTATGAGTGACACTGTCCAGTACTGACTTCATTGTGGTATGAATGACACTGTCCAGTACTGTCTTCATAGTGGAATGAGTGACACTGTCTAGTACTGTCTTTATGGTGGTATGAGTGACACTGTCCAGTACTATCTTCATGGTGGGATGAGTGACACTGTCCAGTACTGTCTTCATTGTGGTATGAGTGACACTGTCCAGTACTATCTTCATGGTGGAATGAGTGACACTGTCCAGTACTGTCTTCATGGGGGAATGAGTGACACTGTCCAGTACTGTCTTCATGGTGGTATGAGTGACACTGTCCAGTACTGTCTCCATGGTGGTATGAGTGACACTGTCCAGTACTGTCTTAATGGTGTTACGAGTGACACTGTCCAGTACTGTCTTTATGGTGGTATGAGTGACACTGTCCAGTACTGTCTTCATTGTGTTAAGAGTGACACTGTCCAGTACTGTCTTCATGGTGTTACGAGTGACACTGTCCAGTACTGTCTTCATGGTGGAATGAGTGACACTGTCCAGTACTGTCTTTATGGTGGTATGAGTGACACTGTCCAGTACTGTCTTCATGGTGGTAAGAGTGACACTGTCCAGTACTGTCTTCATTGTGTTATGAGTGACACTGTCCAGTACTGTCTTCATGGTGGTATGAGTGACACTGTCCAGTACTGTCTTCATTGTGTTATGAGTAACAATGTCCAGTACTGTCTTCATTGTGTTATGAGTGACACTGTCCAGTACTGTCTTCATGGTGGTATGAGTGACACTGTCCAGTACTGTCTTCATGGTGGGTTGAGTGACACTGTCCAGTACTGTCTTCATGGTGTTACGAGTGACACTGTCCAGTACTGTCTTCATGGTGGAAAGAGTGATACTGTCCAGTACTGTCTTTATTGTGGTATGAGTGACACTGTCCAGTACTGTATTCATAGTGTTACGAGTGACACTGTCCAGTACTGTCTCCATTGTGGTATGAGTTACACTGTCCAGTACTATCTTCATGGTGGGATTAGTGACACTGTGCAGTACTGTCTTTATGGTGGTGTGAGTGACACTGTCCAGTGCTGTCTTTATGGTGGTATGAGTGACACTGTCCAGTACTATCTTCATGGTGTTACGAGTGACACTGTCTAGTACTGTCTTTATTGTGGTATGAGTGACACTGTCCAGTATTATCTTCATGGTGTTACGAGTGACACTGTCCAGTACTGTCTTTATGGTGGTATGAGTGACACTGTCCAGTACTGTCTTCATGGTGGTATGAGTGACACTGTCCAGTACTGTCTTCATTGTGTTATGAGTAACAATGTCCAGTACTGTCTTCATTGTGTTATGAGTGACACTGTCCAGTACTGTCTTCATGGTGGTATGAGTGACACTGTCCAGTACTGTCTTCATGGTGGGATGAGTGACACTGTCCAGTACTGTCTTCATGGTGTTACGAGTGACACTGTCCAGTACTGTCTTCATGGTGGAAAGAGTGATACTGTCCAGTACTGTCTTTATTGTGGTATGAGTGACACTGTCCAGTACTGTATTCATAGTGTTACGAGTGAGACTGTACAGTACTGTCTTCATTGTGGTATGAGTGACACTGTCCAGTACTATCTTCGTGGTGGGATTAGTGACACTGTCCAGAACTGTCTTTACGGTGGTGTGAGTGACACTGTCCAGTGCTGTCTTTATAGTGGTATGAGTGACACTGTCCAGTACTATCTTCATGGTGTTACGAGTGACACTGTCCAGTACTGTCTTTATTGTGGTATGAGTTACACTGTCCAGTATTATCTTCATGGTGTTACGAGTGACACTGTCCAGTACTGTCTTCATGGTGTTACGAGTGACATTGTCCAGTACTGTCTTTATGGTGATATGAGTGACACTGTCCAGTACTATCTTCATGGTGTTACGAGTGACACTGTCCAGTACTGTCTTTATGGTGGTATGAGTGACACTGTCCAGTATTATCTTCATGGTGTTACGAGTGACACTGTCCAGTACTGTCTTCATGGTGTTACGAGTGACACTGTCCAGTACTGTCTTCATGGTGTTACGAGTGACACTGTCCAGTACTGTCTTCATGGTGTTACGAGTGACACTGTCCAGTACTGTCTTCATTGTGGTATGAGTGACACTGTCCAGTACTATCTTTATGGTGTTACGAGTGACACTGTCAAGTACTGTCTTCATTGTGGTATGAGTGACACTGTCCAGTACTATCTTCATGGTGGTATGAGTGACACTGTCCAGTACTGTCTTCATGGTGTTACGAGTGACACTGTCCAGTACTGTCTTCATGGTGTTACGAGTGACACTGTCCAGTACTGTCTTCATTGTGGTATGAGTGACACTGTCCAGTACTGTCTTCATAGTGGAATGAGTGACACTGTCCAGTACTGTCTTTATGGTGGTATGAGTGACACTGTCCAGTACTGTCTTCATGGTGTTACGAGTGACACTGTCCAGTACTGTCTTCATGGTGTTACGAGTGACACTGTCCAGTACTGTCTTCATTGTGGTATGAGTGACACTGTCCAGTACTGTCTTCATAGTGGAATGAGTGACACTGTCCAGTACTGTCTTTATGGTGGTATGAGTGACACTGTCCAGTACTATCTTCATGGTGGGATGAGTGACACTGTCCAGTACTGTCTTCATGGTATTACGAGTGACACTGTCCAGTACTGTCTTCATGGTGGAATGAGTGACACTGTCCAGTACTGTCTTTATGGTGGTATGAGTGACACTGTCCAGTACTGTCTTTATGGTAGTATGAGTGACACTGTCCAGTACTGTCTTCATGGTGTTATGAGTGACACTGTCCAGTACTGTCTTTATGGTGGTATGAGTGACACTGTCCAGTACTGTCTTCATGGTGTTACGAGTGACACTGTCCAGTACTGTCTTTATGGTGGTATGAGTGACACTGTCCAGTACTGTCTTCATGGTGTTACGAGTGACACTGTCCAGTACTGTCTTTATGGTGGTATGAGTGACACTGTCCAGTACTGTCTTCATGGTGTTACGAGTGACACTGTCCAGTACTGTCTTCATGGTGTTACGAGTGACACTGTCCAGTACTGTCTTCATGGTGTTACGAGTGAAACTGTCCAGTACTGTCTTCATGGTGTTACGAGTGACACTGTCCAGTACTGTCTTCATGGTGTTACGAGTGACACTGTCCAGTACTGTCTTCATGGTGTTACGAGTGACACTATCCAATAAACTCACATTCCAGAGAATATTCTAAAAGTTATTCCACCTGTTGACTCGCACATGGTGTTACGAGTGACACTATCCAATAAACTCACATTCCAGAGAATATTCTAAAAGTTATTCCACCTGTTGACTCGCACATCTGGTGCACACCTGTTGCACACCTGTTGCACACCTGTTGCACACCTGTTGCACACCTGTTGCCTTTCCTACCTGTTGCCGCCTCCAGCAGCACTGGACCCAGACATATATCGATTACTGAATGATATTCCAGAGACATTCTTGTAGCAGGACGTGAGGGTAGACATGAGGGTTTCTTATCAACATTCATGCAGCAGGAGGTGAGGGTAGACATGAGGGCTTCATATCAACATTCATGCAGCAGGAGGTGAGGGTAGACATGAGGGCTTCATATCAACGTTCATGCAGCAGGAGGTGAGGGTAGACATGAGGGCTTCATATCAACGTTCATGCAGCAGGAGGTGAGGGTAGACATGAGGGCTTAATATCAATGTTCATGCAGCATGAGGTGAGGGTAGACATGAGGGCTTCATATCAACGTTCATGCAGCATGAGGTGAGGGTAGATATGAGGGCTTCATATCAACGTCAATGCAGCAGGAGGTGAGGGTAGACATGAGGGCTTCATATCAACATTCATGCAGCAGGAGGTGAGGATAGACATGAGGGCTTCATATCAACATTCATGCAGCAGGAGGTGAAGGTAGACATGAGGGCTTCATATCAACATTCATGCAGCAGGAGGTAAGGGTAGACATGAGGGCTTCATATCAACATTCATGCAGCAGGAGGTGAGGGTAGACATGAGGGCTTCATATAAACATTCGTGCAGCAGGAGGTGAGGGTAGACATGAGGGCTTCTTATCAACGTTCATGCAGCAGGAGGTGAGGGTAGACATGAGGGCTGCATATCAACATTCATGCAGCAGGAGGTGAGGGTAGACATGAGGGCTTCATATCAACGTTCATGCAGCAGGAGGTGAGGGTAGACATGAGGCTTCATTTCAACGTTCATGCAGCAGGAGGTCAGCGTAGACATGAGGGCTTCATATCAACGTTCATGCAGCAGGAGGTGAGGGTAGACATGAGGGCTTCATATCAACGTTCATGCAGCAGGAGGTGAGGGTAGACATGAGGCTTCATTTCAACGTTCATGCAGCAGGAGGTCAGCGTAGACATGAGGGCTTCATATCAACGGTCATGCAGCAGGAGGTGAGGGTAGACATGAGGGCTTAATATCAAGGTTCATGCAGCATGAGGTGAGGGTAGACATGAGGGCTTCATATCAACGTTCATGCAGCATGAGGTGAGGGTAGATATGAGGGCTTCATATCAACGTCAATGCAGCAGGAGGTGAGGGTAGACATGAGGGCTTCATATCAACATTCATGCAGCAGGAGGTGAGGGTAGACATGAGGGCTTCATATCAACATTCATGCAGCAGGAGGTGAGGGTAGACATGAGGGCTTCATATCAACGTTCATGCAGCAGGAGGTGAGGGTAGACATGAGGGCTTCATATCAACATTCATGCAGCAGGAGGTGAGGGTAGACATGAGGGCTTCATGTCAACGTTCATGAAGCAGGAGATGAGGGTAGACATGAGGGCTTCATATCAACGTTCATGCAGCAGGAGGTGAGCGTAGACATGAGGGCTTCATATCAACATTCATGCAGCAGGTGAGGGTAGACATGAGGGCTTCATATCAACGTTCATGCAACAGGAGGTGAGGGTAGACATGAGGGCTTCATATCAACATTCATGCAGCAGGAGGTGAGCGTAGACATGAGGGCTTCATATCAACGTTCATGCAGCAGGAGGTGAGGGTAGACATGAGGGCTTTATAACAACGTTCATGCAGCAAGAGATGAGGGTAGACATGAGGGCTTCATATCAACATTCATGCAGCAGGAAGTGAAGGTAGACATGAGGGCTTCATATCAACGTTCATGCAGCAGGAGGTGAGGGTAGACATGACGGCTTCATATCAACGTTCATGCAGCAGGAGGTGAGGGTAGACATGAGGGCTTCATATCAACGTTCATGCAGCAGGAGGTGAGGGTAGACATGAGGGCTTCATATCAACATTCATGCAGCAGGAGGTGAGGGTAGACATGAGGGCTTCATATCAACGTTCATGCAACAGGAGGTGAGGGTGGACATGAGGGCTTCATATCAACGTTCATGCAGCAGGAGGTGAGAGTAGACATGAGGGCTTCATATCAACGTTCATGCAGCAGGAGGTGAGGGTAGACATGAGGGCTTCATATCAACGTTCATGCAGCAGGAGGTGAGGGTAGACATGAGGGCTTCATATCAACGTTCATGCAGCAGGAGGTGAGGGTAGACATGATGGCTTCATATCAACGTTCATGCAGAACGGAGGTGAGGGTAGACATGAGGGCTTCCTATCAACATTCATGCAGCAGGAGGTGAGGGTAGACATGAGGGCTTCATATCAACATTCATGCAGCAGGAGGTGAGGGTAGACATGAGGGCTTCATATCAACTTTCATGCAGAACGGAGGTGAGGGTAGACATGAGGGCTTCCTATCAACATTCATGCAGCAGGAGGTGAGGGTAGACATGAGGGCTTCATATCGACCTTCATGCAGCAGGAGGTGAGGGTAGACATGAGGGCTTCATATCGACATACATGCAGCAGGAGGTGAGAGTAGACATGAGGGCTTCATATCAACATTCATGCAGCAGGTGAGGGTAGACATGAGGGCTTCATATCAACGTTCATGCAGCAGGAGGTGAGGGTAGACATGAGGGCTTCATATCAACGTTCATGCAGGAGGTGAGGGTAGACATGAGGGCTTCATATCAACGTTCATGCAGCAGGAGGTGAGGGTAGACATGAGGGCTTCATATCAACGTTCATGTAGCAGGAGGTGAGGGTAGACATGAGGGCTTCATATCAACGTTCATGCAGCAGGTGGTGAGGGTAGACATGAGGGCTTCAAATCAACGTTCATGCAGCAGGAGGTGAGGGTAGACATGAGGGCTTCATATCAACGTTCATGCAGCAGGTGAGGGTAGACATGATGGCTTCATATCAACGTTCATGCAGCAGGTGAGGGTAGACATGAGGGCTTCATATCAACGTTCATGTAGCAGGAGGTGAGGGTAGACATGAGGGCTTCATATCAACGTTCATGTAGCAGGAGGTGAGGGTAGACATGAGGGCTTCATATCAATGTTCATGCAGCAGGAGGTGAGGGTAGACATGAGGGCTTAATATCAAGGTTCATGCAGCATGAGGTGAGGGTAGACATGAGGGCTTCATATCAACGTTCATGCAGCATGAGGTGAGGGTAGATATGAGGGCTTCATATCAACGTCAATGCAGCAGGAGGTGAGGGTAGACATGAGGGCTTCATATCAACATTCATGCAGCAGGAGGTGAGGGTACACATGAGGGCTTCATATCAACATTCATGCAGCAGGAGGTGAGGGTAGACATGAGGGCTTCATATCAACGTTCATGCAGCAGGAGGTGAGGGTAGACATGAGGGCTTCATATCAACATTCATGCAGCAGGAGGTGAGGGTAGACATGAGGGCTTCATGTCAACGTTCTTGAAGCAGGAGATGAGGGTAGACATGAGGGCTTCATATCAACGTTCATGCAGCAGGAGGTGAGGGTAGACATGAGGGCTTCATATCAACGTTCATGCAGCAGGAGGTGAGGGTAGACATGAGGGCTTCATATCAACATTCATGCAGCAGGAGGTGAGGGTAGACATGAGGGCTTCATATCAACATTCATGCAGCAGAAGGTGTGGGTAGACATGAGGGCTTCATATCAACGTTCATGCAGCAGGAGGTGAGGGTAGACATGAGGGCTTCATATCAACATTCATGCAGCAATAGGTGAGGGTAGACATGATGGCTTCATATCAATGTTCATGCAGCAGGAGGTGAGGGTAGACATGAGGGCTTCATATCAACGTTCATGCAGCAGGAGGTGAGGGTAGACATGAGGGCTTCATATCAACGTTCATGCAGCAGGAGGTGAGGGTAGACATGAGGGCTTCATATCAACATTCATGCAGCAGGAGGTGAGGGTAGACATGAGGGCTTCATATCAACGCTCATGCAGCAGGAGGTGAGGGTAGACATGAGGGCTTCATATCAACGTTCATGCAGCAGGAGGTGAGGGTAGATATGAGGGCTTCATATCATCGTTCATGCAGCAGGAGGTGAGGGTAGACATGAGGGCTTCATATCAACATTCATGCAGCAGGGGTGAGGGTAGACATGAGGGCTTCATATCAACATTCATGCAGCAGGAGGTGAGGGTAGACATGAGGGCTTCATATCAACATTCATGCAGCAGGTGAGGGTAGACATGAGGGCTTCATATCAACGTTCATGCAACAGGAGGTGAGGGTAGACATGAGGGCTTCATATCAACATTCATGCAGCAGGAGGTGAGCGTAGACATGAGGGCTTCATATCAACGTTCATGCAGCAGGAGGTGAGGGTAGACATGAGGGCTTTATAACAACGTTCATGCAGCAAGAGGTGAGGGTAGACATGAGGGCTTCATATCAACATTCATGCAGCAGGAAGTGAAGGTAGACATGAGGGCTTCATATCAACGTTCATGCAGCAGGAGGTGAGGGTAGACATGACGGCTTCATATCAACGTTCATGCAGCAGGAGGTGAGGGTAGACATGAGGGCTTCATATCAACGTTCATGCAGCAGGAGGTGAGGGTAGACATGAGGGCTTCATATCAACATTCATGCAGCAGGAGGTGAGGGTAGACATGAGGGCTTCATATCAACGTTCATGCAACAGGAGGTGAGGGTGGACATGAAGGCTTCATATCAACGTTCATGCAGCAGGAGGTGAGAGTAGACATGAGGGCTTCATATCAACGTTCATGCAGCAGGAGGTGAGGGTAGACATGAGGGCTTCATATCAACGTTCATGCAGCAGGAGGTGAGGGTAGACATGAGGGCTTCATATCAACGTTCATGCAGCAGGAGGTGAGGGTAGACATGATGGCTTCATATCAACGTTCATGCAGAACGGAGGTGAGGGTAGACATGAGGGCTTCCTATCAACATTCATGCAGCAGGAGGTGAGGGTAGACATGAGGGCTTCATATCAACATTCATGCAGCAGGAGGTGAGGGTAGACATGAGGGCTTCATATCAACTTTCATGCAGAACGGAGGTGAGGGTAGACATGAGGGCTTCCTATCAACATTCATGCAGCAGGAGGTGAGGGTAGACATGAGGGCTTCATATCGACCTTCATGCAGCAGGAGGTGAGGGTAGACATGAGGGCTTCATATCGACATACATGCAGCAGGAGGTGAGAGTAGACATGAGGGCTTCATATCAACATTCATGCAGCAGGTGAGGGTAGACATGAGGGCTTCATATCAACGTTCATGCAGCAGGAGGTGAGGGTAGACATGAGGGCTTCATATCAACGTTCATGCAGGAGGTGAGGGTAGACATGAGGGCTTCATATCAACGTTCATGCAGCAGGAGGTGAGGGTAGACATGAGGGCTTCATATCAACGTTCATGTAGCAGGAGGTGAGGGTAGACATGAGGGCTTCATATCAACGTTCATGCAGCAGGTGGTGTGGGTAGACATGAGGGCTTCATATCAACGTTCATGCAGCAGGAGGTGAGGGTAGACATGAGGGCTTCATATCAACGTTCATGCAGCAGGTGAGGGTAGACATGATGGCTTCATATCAACGTTCATGCAGCAGGTGAGGGTAGACATGAGGGCTTCATATCAACGTTCATGTAGCAGGAGGTGAGGGTAGACATGAGGGCTTCATATCAACGTTCATGTAGCAGGAGGTGAGGGTAGACATGAGGGCTTCATATCAATGTTCATGCAGCAGGAGGTGAGGGTAGACATGAGGGCTTCATATCAACGTTCATGTAGCAGGAGGTGAGGGTAGACATGAGGGCTTCATATCAATGTTCATGCAGCAGGAGGTGAGGGTATACATGAGGGCTTCATATCAACGTTCATGTAGCAGGAGGTGAGGGTAGACATGAGGGCTTCATATCAACGTTCATGCAGCAGGGGGTGAGGGTAGACATGAGGGCTTCATATCAACATTCATGCAGCAGGAGGTGAGGGTAGACATGAGGGCTTCATCTCAACATTCATGCAGCAGGAGGTGAGGGTAGACATGAGGGCTTCATCTCAACATTCATGCAGCAGGAGGTGAGGGTAGACATGAGGGCTTCATCTCAACATTCATGCAGCAGGAGGTGAGGGTAGACATGAGGGCTTCATATCAACATTCATGCAGCAGGAGGTGAGGGTAGACATGAGGGCTTCATATCAACGTTCATGTAGCAGGAGGTGAGGGTAGACATGAGGGCTTCATATCAATGTTCATGCAGCAGGAGGTGAGGGTATACATGAGGGCTTCATATCAACGTTCATGTAGCAGGAGGTGAGGGTAGACATGAGGGCTTCATATCAACGTTCATGCAGCAGGGGGTGAGGGTAGACATGAGGGCTTCATATCAACATTCATGCAGCAGGAGGTGAGGGTAGACATGAGGGCTTCATATCAACGTTCATGTAGCAGGAGGTGAGGGTAGACATGAGGGCTTCATATCAACGTTCATGTAGCAGGAGGTGAGGGTAGCTGGTTATATTCAGCTTTACGTGTTCTTGGTAAAGCCTCGTTTAGATTATGCTGACTTCTGGTCTCCACATTACAGAATAGAAACATATTCGCTGAAATTATACAGAGAATCATGACGAAGCTGCTTCCCCACATCAGAAAGCTTTCCTACGAGGATAGACTCATCACACTGTATTTACATCTCCCCGGAAAGAAGAATTAGTGGAAATGCGACCGAAGTATACAAGTGGAAAGCAAGTATTAATAAACGGGTGAGACTCGAATCCACGGCATGTGGGTCCTAGAAGCAACTGGTCAGTGTGTTAACCACTGGACCTTTTAGAGTCAACTGGTGCAGTCTTTAACGAACTGGCCTGCGAATTTTATGTCTCGCCTTCCATAAGTTTGAACCCCACCTGTTCAGTGATTTATTTGCACTTGTGTGATTATGATTTCGTGAGTCATGATGTCGTCTAACCACGACAGGACTCTCAGCAATAGATTCAAACTGAGCAAATATATCTTTAACAAGAATATAAGGAAATACTGGCTTGGCAATAGTGTTGTAGATGAGAGGAGCTCCCAGGAAGTGTCATAGTGGCGAGAACTCAGTTTAGCTTTAAATTTAAAGTGTATATATGAATTGTAAGAAGAGAGCAAATGAGAGAGTGGGTGAGATGTTATCAACAAATTTTTTTGAAAATAAGAAAAAGTTTTGGAGTGAGATTAACAAGTTAAGGAAGCCTAGAGAACAAATGAATTTGTCAGTTAAAAATAGAAGAGGAGAGTTATTAAATGGAGAGTTAGAGGTATTGAGAAGATGGAGGGAATATCTGGAGGAATTGTTAAATGTTGATGAAGATAGGGAAGCTGTGATTTCGTGTATAGGGCAAGGAGGAATAACATCTTGTAGGAGTGAGGAAGAGCCAGTTGATAGTGTGGGGGAAGTTCGTGAGGCAGTAGGTAAAATGAAAGGGGGTAAGGCAGCCGGGATTGATGGGATAAAGATAGAAATGTTAAAAGCAGGTGGGGATATAGTTTTGGAGTGGTTGGTGCAATTATTTAATAAATGTATGGAAGAGGGTAAGGTACCTTGGGATTGGCAGAGAGCATGCATAGTTCCTTTGTATAAAGGCAAAGGGGACAAAAGAGAGTGCAAATATTATAGGGGGATAAGTCTGTTGAGTATACCTGGTAAAGTGTATGGTAGAGTTATTATTGAAAGAATTAAGAGTAAGACGGAGAATAGGATAGCAGATGAACAAGGAGGCTTTAGGAAAGGTAGGGGGTGTGTGGACCAGGTGTTTACAGTGAAACATATAAATGAACAGTATTTAGATAAGGCTAAAGAGGTTTTTGTGGCATTTATGGATTTGGAAAAGGCGTATGACAGGGTGGATAGGGGGGCAATGTGGCAGATGTTGCAGGTGTATGGTGTATGAGGTAGGTTACTGAAAGCAGTGAAGAGTTTTTACGAGGATAGTGAGGCTCAAGTTAGAGTATGTAGGAAAGAGGGAGATTATTTCCCAGTAAAAGCAGGCCTTAGACAAGGATGTGTGATGTCACCGTGGTTGTTTAATATATTTATAGATGGGGTTGTAAGAGAAGTAAATGCGAGGGTCTTGGCAAGAGGCGTGGAGTTAAAAGATAAAGAATCACACCCAAAGTGGGAGTTGTCACAGTTGCTCTTTGCTGATGACACTGTGCTCTTGGGAGATTCTGAAGAGAAGTTGCAGAGGTTGGTGGATGAATTTGGTAGGGTATGCAAAAGAAGAAAATTAAAAGTGAATACAGGAAAGAGTAAGGTTATGAGGATAACAAAAAGATTAGGTGATGAAAGATTGGATATCAGATTGGAGGGAGAGAGTATGGAGGAGGTGAATGTATTCAGATATTTGGGAGTGGACGTGTCAGCGGATGGGTCTATGAAAGATGAGGGGAATCATAGAATTGATGAGGGGAAAAGGGTGAGCGGTGCACTTAGGAGTCTGTGGAGACAAAGAACTTTGTCCTTGGAGGCAAAGAGGGGAATGTATGAGAGTATAGTTTTACCAACGCTCTTATATGGGTGTGAAGCATGGGTGATGAATGTTGCAGCGAGAAGGCTGGAGGCAGTGGAGATGTCATGTCTGAGGGCAATGTGTGGTGTGAATATAATGCAGAGAATTCGTAGTTTGGAAGTTAGGAGGAGGTGCGGGATTACCAAAACTGTTGTCCAGAGGGCTGAGGAAGGGTTGTTGAGGTGGTTCGGACATGTAGAGAGAATGGAGCGAAACAGAATGACTTCAAGAGTGTATCAGTCTGTAGTGGAAGGAAGGCAGGGTAGGGGTCGGCCTAGGAAAGGTTGGAGGGAGGGGGTAAAGGAGGTTTTGTGTGCGAGGGGCTTGGACTTCCAGCAGGCATGCGTGAGCGTGTTTGATAGGATTGAATGGAGACAAATGGTTTTTAATACTTGACGTGCTGTTGGAGTGTGAGCAAAGTAACATTTATGGAGGGGTTCAGGGAAACCGGCAGGCCAGACTTGAGTCCTGGAGATGGGAAGTACAGTGCCTGCACTCTGAAGGAGGGGTGTTAATGTTGCAGTTTAAAAACTGTAGTGTAAAGCACCCTTCTGGCAAGACAGTGATGGAGTGAATGATGGTGAAAGTTTTTCTTTTTTCGTGCCACCCTGCCTTGGTGGGAATCGGCCAGTGTGTTAATAAAAAAAATTAATAAATATGAATTGGACTTGCCTAGCATGGGTCAGTAGAGGAATGCTATGGTGATACCAACAAGATGTGGAAAAAGACACTTATGTACAGTTCAGGACATTTATTAAAGGAAACGTTTCTCCATGAGTGGCTTCTTCAGTCCTAATACAGAGAAAACTAAGATCACGAGTATAGTGGCAGGAGTCAGTGAGGTCAGGAGGAGATGAGGTCAAGAAGTGAGGTCAGGAGGGATGAGGTCAGGATGTGAGGTCAAGAGAGGATGAGGTGAGGAAGTGAGTTCAGGAGGGGATGAGGTCAGGAAGTGAGTTCAGGAGGGGATGAGGTCAGGGAGTGAGGTCAGGAGGGGATGAGGTCAGGGAGTGAGGTCAGGAGGGGATGAGGTCAGGAGATGATGAGGTCAGGGAGTGAGGTCAGGAGGGGATGAGGTCAAGGAGTGAGGTCAGGAGGGGATGAGGTCAGGAGGAGATGAGGTCTGGGAGTGATGTCAGGAGGGGATGAGGTCAGGGAGTGAGGTCAGGAGGGAATGAGGTCAGGAGGGGATGAGGTCAGGAAGGGAGTGAGATCAGGAGGGGATGAGGCCAGGAGGGGATGAGGTCAGGGAGTGATGTCAGGAGGGGATGAGGTCAGGGAGTGAGGTCAGGAGGGAATGAGGTCAGGAGGGGATGAGGTCAGGAAGGGAGTGAGATCAGGAGGGGATGAGGCCAGGAGGGGATGAGGTCAGGAGGGGATGAGGTCAGGAGAGGATGAGGTCAGGGAGTGAGGTCAGGAAGTGAAGTTAGGAGGAGATGAGGTCAGGGAGTGAGGTCGAGAGGGGATAAGGTCAGGAAGTGAGTTCAGGAGGGGATGAGGTCAGGAAGTGAGGTCAGGAGGGAATGAGGTCAGGATGTGAGGTCAAGAAGTGAGTTCAGGAGGGGATGAGGTCAGAGAGTGAGGTCAGGAGGGGATGAGGTCATGGAGTGAGGTCAGGAGGTTATGAGGTCAGGGAGTGAGATCAGGAGGGGATGAGGTCAAGAAGTGAGGTCAGGAGGGATGAGGTCAGGATGTGAGGTCAAGAGAGGATGAGGTGAGGAAGTGAGTTCAGGAGGGGATGAGGTCAGGAAGTGAGTTCAGGAGGGGATGAGGTCAGGGAGTGAGGTCAGGAGGGGATGAGGTCAGGGAGTGAGGTCAGGAGGGGATGAGGTCAGGAGATGATGAGGTCAGGGAGTGAGGTCAGGAGGGGATGAGGTCAAGGAGTGAGGTCAGGAGGGGATGAGGTCAGGAGGAGATGAGGTCTGGGAGTGATGTCAGGAGGGGATGAGGTCAGGGAGTGAGGTCAGGAGGGAATGAGGTCAGGAGGGGATGAGGTCAGGAAGGGAGTGAGATCAGGAGGGGATGAGGCCAGGAGGGGATGAGGTCAGGGAGTGATGTCAGGAGGGGATGAGGTCAGGAGAGGATGAGGTCAGGGAGTGAGGTCAGGAAGTGAAGTTAGGAGGAGATGAGGTCAGGGAGTGAGGTCGAGAGGGGATAAGGTCAGGAAGTGAGTTCAGGAGGGGATGAGGTCAGGAAGTGAGGTCAGGAGGGAATGAGGTCAGGATGTGAGGTCAAGAAGTGAGTTCAGGAGGGGATGAGGTCAGAGAGTGAGGTCAGGAGGGGATGAGGTCATGGAGTGAGGTCAGGAGGTTATGAGGTCAGGGAGTGAGATCAGGAGGGGATGAGGTCAGGAGATGATGAGGTCAGGGAGTGAGGCCAGGAAGTGAGATCAGGAGATGAGGTCAGGGAGTGAGGTCAAGAGATGAGGTCATGAGGGGATGAGGTCAGGAAAGGAGTGAGGTCAGGAGGGGATGACGTCAAGAGAGGATGAGGTCAGGGAGTGAGGTCAGGAAGTGAGGTCAGATGAGGTCAGAGAGTGAGGTCAAGAGGGGATGAGGTCAGGAAGTGAGTTCAGGAGGGGATGAGGTCAGGAAGTGAGCTCAGGAGGGGATGAGGTCAGGGAGTGATGTCAGGAGGGGATGAGGTCAGGAGAGGATGAGGTCAGGGAGTGAGGTCAGGAAGTGAAGTCAGGAGGAGATGAGGTCAGGGAGTGAGGTCGAGAGGGGATGAGGTCAGGAAGTGAGGTCAGGAGGGAATGAGGTCAGGATGTGAGGTCAAGAAGTGAGTTCAGTAGGGGATGAGGTCAGAGAGTGAGGTCAGGAGGGGATGAGGTCAAGGAGTGAGGTCAGGAGGTTATGAGGTCAGGGAGTGAGATCAGGAGGGGATGAGGTCAGGAGATGATGAGGTCAGGGAGTGAGGCCAGGAAGTGAGATCAGGAGATGAGGCCAGGGAGTGAGGTCAAGAGGTGAGGTCATGAGGGGATGAGGTCAGGAAAGGAGTGAGGTCAGGAGGGGACGACGTCAGGAGAGGATGAGGTCAGGGAGTGAGGTCAGGAAGTGAGGTCAGATGAGGTCAGAGAGTGAGGTCAAGAGGGGATGAGGTCAGGAAGTGAGTTCAGGAGGGGATGAGGTCAGGAAGTGAGTTCAGGAGGGGATGAGGTCAGGGAGTGAGGTCAGTAGGGGATGAGGTCAGGGAGTGAGGTCAGAAGGGGATGAGGTCAGGAGGGGATGAGGTCAGGAAGGAAGTGAGGTCGAGAGAGGATGAGGTCAGGGAGTGAGGTCAGGAGGGGATGAGGTCAGGAGGGGATGAGGTCAGGGAGTGAGGTCAGGAGGTGATGAGGTCAGGAGGGGATGAGGTCAGGGAGTGAGGTCAAGAGGGGATGAGGTCAGGAAGTGAGTTCAGGAGGGGATGAGGCCAGGAAGTGAGGTCAGGAGGGGAATAGGTCAAGAAGTGAGGTCAAGAGGGGATGAGGTCAGGAGATGAGGTCAAGAGGGTATGAGGTCAAGATGTGAGGTCAAGAGGGGATGAGGTCAGGAGATGAGGTCAAGAGGGGATGAGGTCAGGAAGTGAGATCAGGAGGGGATGAGGTCAGGAAGTGAGGTCAGGAGGGGATGAGGTCAGGGAGTGAGGTCAGGAGGGGATGAGGTCAGGATGTGAGGTCAAGAGAGGATGAGGTCAGGAGGGGATGAGGTCAGGGAGTGAGGTCAGGAAGTGAGGTCAGGGGGGGAAGTGGTCAGGGAGTGAGGTCAGGAACTGAGGTCAGGAGGGAATGAGGTCAGGAGGGGATGAGATCGGGAAGTGAGGTCAGGAGGGGATGGCGTCAGGAAGGGAGTGAGGTCAGGAAGGGATGACATCAGGAAGGAAGTGAGGTCAGGAGGGGATGAGGTCAGGAAGGGAGTGAGGTCAGGAGGGCATGAAGTCAGGAGGGGATGAGGTGAGGGAGGGAGTGAGGTCAGGGACACTTAGAACAATCAACTTAGAAATGTAAGCGTAATAATGATTTATAAGCTTAATAGGTTAAGTAATGTTAGTCAGGAACAGAACTAGTGTTTCCCGTGTCGGGTCATCATATGACCCGACACTGGAACTTTCGATCAACTGGCTTACCGGTCCACACCTTTAAAAAGTGTGGTTATTAAAACTGTTATTTAATCTTATAACCAAACAACAACAACAACACGTACTCACGAGGGGCGAGGGGCGAGGGGCGAGGGGCGAGGGGCGAGGGGCGAGGGGCGAGGGGCGAGGGGCAAGTGGGGACAGGGCGAAGAATAGACGGTGAGAGTAATGTCTTGAGTCGAAGAGAGAAGAGTCTGGACTAGACCCGACTGCTAAGCCTGGAGAAACACTGACGAAGGCGATGTGGAAGGCAACAGGAACTCTGCAGGTGCTAACTGCATCTTGCTGGATGGAAGATAACTGCGACTTGATGGTGATAGGTGGCTGCTGGCGACAAGGGAGGAGCTCATCGTTGATTGGTCAGTTCATAGAGTTTTGGTGGTTACTTGGAGTTCTGGCGTTGTTTTACGATGTGTATTGCAAATTTGAATTCAGTTCCGTTTTCAAGACATTTAAAACGTTGTAGAGGGATCAAATTTAGACGTATCAGCAAGTGGTGATAGCTGGAATTTTTTTCTTCTAGTCGGTCTTCAATGTTCTTTAGAATAGTAGAAAGTTTAATTTTACGAGTTATCCAAGAAGAATCGATGGTAAACTTGACTTTCTTTTGGATGAGGTGAGAATAAAGTTCAGAAAGCAACATGTCTTGATAATTTTCTGTAGTGTAGAAGTTGATTCCATTCCATTCACAATATTTTTGAGTATCTTCATCTGCATCCTTATCATGTTGAGAGTCGTGAGATGGTGTGTTTGGTGCTGGTCTTTCTTTTTTGTTAAGTGGTGTTGAAGGTGGAGGTGAAGATACATTGTCATCTTCAGTAGACGAATAGGAAGATGTTTCTGGAGGCAAGGCTTCTGATTGGTCGGTTTCAATGAGGAGTGGTGGCGGAAGAGGCTTCTCATTGGACGTTGTTGGAGTGACGTCACTAGTTGGTGGTGGTGGTGGAGCTACTGCAGCAGAGGTGTTGATTAAGATTCGCTGCCTGACCACGGTAGAGTGAGGTTGTGCTCTGCACCCCTCTGCTGTTTTCAGGCGAGCTACCTTGTATCAACATGGCGCTAAGTGTGAGGAGGCGCGTAAATACCATTGGTATTGAGCTGCTTCGTGGGGCGATTTCACCCTCTTCAGCGCAAGTCTTACTCCCAACAATCATTAGGGAGACCTATGGAATCCAGGACGATGAGGTGTATGGTGTAGCCCTGAATGGGGCTTACAGAATCTTCGTCAAACTGAATTCCACGTCCGTGTACAAGTCTTTGGTGACGAGATTCCAAGACGTGAGTCTTGACGCTACTCCAGCTGTGAAGGTGCGTTTGATCGACGTTTCTCGCCACTTTACGTGGGTTAAGATACGTAATGTCCCATTTGAGGCAGATGAGGCTGACATCAGGAGTGTTTTTGAGACATATGGAACCGTACATCTGGCACAAAAGGGCAAGTGGACGACAGGTGCTTACATGGGCCGTCCAGAGGGTACCTTTTCCCTGAAGATGACTCTGAGACATCCCATACCGTCTTACGTCGTGTTGGAGGACTTCAGGATGCAAGTTATGGTATCGTATGCCGGACAGAGACGTACGTGCAGAATATGTGGGGCATACGACCATATGGCGGCAGAGTGCGTGAAGCTGAGGAGGGCGCCAGCACAAACTGGTGAAGCACCAGTTACCAGCGTGATAGCTGTTGAGAGCCCCACGCGAAAGCAAGGGCTTGGGCGCTTGTGGAGTGAAGAGGTGGAGGATTCCAAAGAGGAGACTGGCATGTGTGAGGTAAGCTGTGATGTAAAAGGATCTGTTACTAGACAAGGGAAAAGTACAGAAGTGCAAGTGCAGGAGGAGGTGCAGGCTCTAGAGGGAGAGCTTCATTGACGCCACCTGCAGAGGATGTTGTTCCTGAGCTGGTGAGAGGCACGGCGTTGCCTGTAGAGGAATGTAAGGATAAAAACCATAGCAGGGTTGACGGGCCAACTAGTAAGAGTGAGTTGTCGCCGTGTGCTGTGGAACGAGGCGTGGTGGAGGTTGAGGTACATCGTGAGGGAACCTCAGAAGATAACATGGATGTAGAGGGCATCACAAGGAAGAGAGCGGCGGCGTCAGACTCAGATGATGTCCTGACGCCGGCGCAGAGGTCTGGGAGGAAGGAAGAACAATGTCGAAGTAGTCACGATAAGAGGCATCGCAAAAAAGGGGGGGGGTTGATGGTGTAAAGCCTTGTGCTGGCTCTGGGGCAGGAGGCCCTGGGATGAATGAAGAGAGGAGGAATGGTTGGAAACTATAAAGAGGCCTTAGGTGTATGACTGTAAACGTAAATGGACTGTGTAATAGTGTGAAGAAGGAATGGTTTCGAATGTTTCTGTATAAATATAGGGTGGATGTAGTGTTCCTGCAAGAACACAATTTCAAGGAGGGAAGAGTGCTCGAGGTGGAGGGGTTTCAGGTCATGACTCTGCCATCTGCACGTCTGAAAGGTGGTGTGGGTATATTGATCAGGGAGGCAAGCCCGTTTGTGTTGCTAAGAAGTGAGGGGGGAGGGGGGGAAGAGTATTGCGAGTGGATGGGTGGTGGATGGGGCAGAGGGTATCTTTTGTAAGTGTGTATGCACCAGCAGAAAATGATGTGAGGGTAAAAAGGGATTTTGGATGTGAAGAACTAGTTTTCTTCTTACGTGGTTTACCTGCAGTGGCCGTCGTTGGTGGGGACTGGAACTGCATTATTAGGAGGGCTGACGTGGAACCAAAAGGGGCGGGGCACGTGTCGGTGGCCTTGCGAGATCTTTCGAGGGATATTCAGTTGCGGGATGCGGTTGGAGGAGGGGCGTGGGAGGTAGAGCACACTTTTGTAAGACGGGGTTATGCTGCTAGGTTGGATAGGCTGTATATATCTCAAGGGGTTGGGTTGACATTTTTCCGTACAATAGAAGTAGCTTATTCAGATCATCGGGCGGTAGTAGCAGAGGTGGCGTGGGAGTCACTAGCAGGTATATCTAGGGGTTATTGGAAATTAAATACAAGTGTGTTAGGTGATGAGGAAGGGATAGAGGGATTTGCAACGCTGTGGGAGGGGTTATGTGCAGAGATAAATGGGGTAGAGGATGTGGTGATGTGGTGGGATGGTGTGGCTAAAGAACGGATTAAGCAATATTACGTAAAGGAAGGGAAACGTATCAATTCTTTAAAATATGGGCTTGCTAACTATTTGGAGGATAGATTACAGGGTTGTTATGCGAGGGGGGTGGTGGCGGGCACTTATCCAATGGATGATATTATGGCAATTAAAGGGAGGCTGCGTGAGGTACAGGATGAGAGGTTCCAAGCGGTGCGGGTACAGGCGGGGGTGGAAGAGGTGTTATGGGGCGATACACCTTCATCGTGCGTATTGCATAGGCAGAAACAAAGACAGCAGGCAATGACTATTCCATGGTTGGAGGTTCTTGAGTCGATAGGAGGGTACAGGGAGGGGCAGGTCATACAAGCTACGGAAGGAATGGGGGCATTTGCTGACAAGTGGTATGAGAAGTACTGGCAACGAGAAGGGGTAGAGGATGGGGTTTTAGAACAGGTGTGTGGGAGTGTGGTATGTCAGTTGCGTAACAATGATAGGGAAGCACTGGGTGGGGAAATAACTGAGGGGGAAATATGGAGGGCTTTAAGTGGAATTCGAAAGGGCAAAGCACCGGGAATTGATGGACTCCCGGCAGAGTTTTATCAGCAGCATTGGGAATTATTGAGGCATTTTCTGGTTAGGTTATTAAATTGCATGAAGGAGAGAGGTGAGCTGGGTGAGAAGCAGGCAACGGCTGTCGTTGTATTGGTACTGAAGGGTAAGGGGCAGCATACGCTTCGGGATTACCGGGCGATCTCGTTGTTATGCGCAGATTATAAATTGTTTGCGAAGATTTTGGGAAATTGGGTCAAGTGTGTGGTGGGGCGGGTAGTATCAAAAACTCAGTTTGGTTTGCCAGGGAGGTCTATGGTGGAGGGGCATGGGTTACTTAGGGATTTCGTGGAGGCAAAAGGGGGGGGAGGGAGGGAGGTTTGGTGGCGCTCGATTGGCAAGGGGCATATGATAGAGTGGATCGGAAAGCATTGAAAGCCATCCTCAGGGGTCAGGGGTTTGGGGAAGAAATAGTGGGTTGGGTTGAGGCATTGTATGGAGGTGCAATAGCGAGGGTACAGATTAATGGTCGATTGGGTGGGAAGATTGTAATGGGTAGGGGACTTAGGCAGGGGTGTCCTATGTCACAATTATTGTTTGCGTGCGTACAGGACCCCTTTTATAGATTGATGGAGCAGCGTATGTGTCACGTAGAGGGACCAGGGTGTGAGGTTGCGAGGGTTTGGCCAGTTTTAAATGGGTATGTGGATGATACAACTGTTCTGATCAGGGAGGGGATGTCAATGGACACATTAGACAGGGTAGTACAAATGTTCATAGGGGCAACTGGTATGAGGGTAAATTCAGATAAATCCATGGTCATGGGGTTAGGAGCTTGGGCGGGTAGGGTTGATTGGGGTAGTGCAGGTTTGAGGAGGCAGGTGAATTCGTTAAAAATTTGCGGTCTTATTTATGCAGACGATCTAACTGTGGCACGCATGGAAAACTCGCTTTGGATGGTAGAAAGGATTCAGGGACGCTTGGGTGCATTGCGACCTTATCATTTGACCCTTGTGCAGCGTGCCATTGTTATTAATATCTTACTGTATAGCAAAGTATGGCACGTGGCAGCCGTGTTCCCATTAACTGGGCCAGCAATAATGAACATACTTAGGAAGGTTTTTAAATTCTTGTGGGGTTCGAGCTGTGATTGGATTAAAAGGGATGTGGTAATGTTACCTGTAAGTAAGGGGAGGCTGGGATTGCTGGACTTAGTGGAGGGTCAAATGTGTCTTCATTAAAAGGGAGGTGATGAGGGAAAGTGTGGGTAGGGGGGGGGTTTGGCCAGGATCCATAACAGATTGCAACGGATGTATACAGGAGTTGAGTTGCATGAGTGTGAAACTGTGTTGAGGGCTCTGGCGTGGGATCGAGAGCCGGCAAAGGTTAAAATAGGTAGGTTGTGTAGATTGTTAGCCGGGAGGGTTGTAGCGCCTGTAGAGGGAATTTTCCCCATGTATGCATGGGGAAGTATATGGAATAGGTTGAGTAGGATGAGGTTGCAACCTCGTGTTCGGGATGTAATGTATCGTTTTCTGTATGGCATTTTACCGTCGTGTGTGGTTCTACGGGATAGACGAGTCGTTGACGGGGGGGGGGGGGGGTGTGGGATATGTGGTGGGGAGGAGTCGGCTTTTCATGTAGTATATTTTTGTGATGGACTGAGGAGTGTCAAGGGGTGGTTAAATAGGGTGATAAATAGGATAGGAGGTAAAGGAATTTCTGTATTGAGAGCATTAAGTCTCGACGTGGGGGGTTGGGAGGAAAGTGTAATCAGAGCTGTGGGATACATTATGGCAGATTATATCTATATAGTGTGGGGATTGCCGGGGAAACAGGTTACTGAAGTGAAGAGGAGGGTGTTAGCGGTAACGTTCTATAAAACGGTATGTAGAAATAAGGAAATTTATGGGAGGAGGTGGGTGAAGGATTTTTCAGAGGGATATAGGCAACTTACGTTACAGGTTTTATTAGACTTGTAATGTACGAGGGAGGGGAGGGTATGATTGGAAAGTGTTGCTGGGGTAGGGAAGTCAGGGGTGAAAACAGGGTCGCCTCCCTGGTAATGGATGACAACAAATGCTTGCGTGAGTGTTGGATGAGTGATGCGTGAGTGAATAATATGTGGACCACGGGTGCTATCACCTGTGGAGCTGGCCAGTTTTTTGTGTGACTGGACTATACACTTATTATACATATTGTGTGTGGTAATATTGATTTACGGTAATGACATTGTAATTTGGAGATTTGCTATAATAATTGCATGTATTTGCTCCAACTTGTTTTCTAGGTGCCTTGCACTGCATAGTGTTGATGCTGTGATCATGCACGGTGTCCAGAGATATGCTGAGATATGTTTGTATTAATGTCTGTGCATTATTGTTCGTCACTGGTGATCTGCAATTTTCAGTTTTGTTTTGAGAGTAAAGAGTTTAATGTACGTCAGATAGTGTAAATAAAGTTGGGCAACAGTGGTGTTATAGGTTTTTGTGGTTAGGTGTGTGCTAGGCACAGTCTTTATGTGTTACTTATGTCATGGTTATATTTTATGTTGTATTGTACTGTTGTCAATAGCACTATGTTATGTCCAAATAAGCTGTATAGAGCTTGAATGTCATAGTTGAAGCTGTGTTATTGTTTTTAACACTGGAATTGCATGTTTAAATGTGTAGAAGCTTACATGTGTTGGATTTTTGAGACTAAGTTTATACCTATGGCTCTGTAGTCATTTTGTATGTCTTTGTGACTTTTCTATATCACCATTGTTGTGTAATACATATTGTTATGTAACTGAACCATTAGGACAATTACATAAATTAATGTTTTGATCATTGCTGTGTGACATTAGATTAGGCAACATTCATTGTTTATAGTGTGTTAGGTTGTAAATAGTGGGGTGGTTGGATAACCACGGGGGGTGGGTAATATGTCTGTATAATATGTTCAGTGCAATGAATTTCATGGTCTGTAGTCGATTATTAAGTACCATTTCGAGGGATGTGTACATAAAAGTGTTGTTCATATCATGTAATTCTGTTGGGTAGCTCCAACATGGTTTGGGTTAAGTGATAGGATGAGGGAGCAGGGAGGGGGGGGTGTACCCACACGGAGTTGTAAGTGTGGTGTGTAATGTTAGCTGTAGGGAGGATTGTGTTAATTTATAGCCTTAAATGAGTTTTATATATTATATTTTTGTAATGTCATGTTTTAAATAAAATATAAAAAAAAAAAAAAAGATTAAGTCCTTGGTGAATTTGAGAATATCTTCAGAAGGTGGAGATGCTGGAAATGTAAATGATGGCATGTTGTTTAATGCAAATAACTCGTTGATGGTAGAGTTAAAGGATCCAGGTACAGCCATGTTCTGCATGTGAGCGTATAGTAGACAGTAATGGATCTTCGTTACGTCACATGTTGGAGAAGTAATGGTGGAGGCGGGTTGAGTAGATGCTTGAAGTAGTTTTGTAGTGCCAGCTTGCAACTTTGCAATTGTGGAATACGTTGGTGTCTTGTTAGAAGATTTTTTTCTTTGCTGCATCTTGTGTTTTCTTCATAATGTCCTTTGTAGCAGGACATTTTGCTGCCATAGTATGATGATCATTACTTTTGCAGTTTAAAAATGCTGGTTGTGATGGAGCAGCGGCGGTACAGGAACTGAAGGTGTGTCCCTCACTACCATATGTAGTGCAGAACTTCTTGTCTTTTACTGGACATGCTTTGGTGGTGTGTAGATAAGAATAGCAGTTCCAGCAATGTTGGATGTAGTGATATCTCTCTGCTTCTATGTAGGTGGGACTGATGTAGTAGTAGTATGCAGCAAGACCTTCGTTCAGAGCAGTGGCAGCCATGTTCATGTCGGTAAAGGTGACCTTGAGCATAGACGATGCATTCGGGATTTTTGTGATGCTGTCGACAGTAGCCCAAGTATTCTGAGTTTCAATAGATGACTTGAGTTCAGCAATAGGTAGAGAAGTCAGAATCTTGTCCAGTTTTTTTTCAGGAATACTGATTTCCTTGCCCTGAGAGCAGGAGAGGATATAACAGTAAATCCTTGAGCAGTAAGAGTAGTGGTGGCTTCTGTGGTATCTTCTCTGCTTCAGTATCATCGTGACACACTCATTCGCTGCCTGGATGAGGTAGAGTGCGGTCGTGCTTTGCACCCCTCTACTGTTTCCCAGACGAGCTACTCAGTCAACAACATGGCGCCAGGTGTGCGCAGGAGAGTGAATACTGTGGGCATTGAACTTATTAGTGGGGCTTTAACGCCTACGTCAGTCGATGTGTTATTGCCCAAAATTATAGGAGAGACATACGGCATCAGAGACGAGGATTTATATGGAGTGGCACTGAACGGTGTATATAGAATTTTCGTGAAAGTGCTAACTGCTCAAGTATACGAGGCTTTGGTTGATCGTTACCAAGATGTCAGCATTAACGTAACACAGGCAGTGAGGGTCAAGTTGACGGATGTATCACGACATTATTCGTGGGTTAAGCTCCGCAACGTACCTTTTGAGGCTGATGAGGTAGATATTCGAAATGTATTCGAACGTTATGGAACTGTACATCTGGCCCAACCTGGCAAATGGGTAAAAGGTGCTTACACAGGATTTACTGAGGGTTCTTTTAATCTCAAGATGACGCTAAGGCATCCTATACCCTCGTATGTATATCTCGAAGAGTTTAGAACCCAGGTAATGGTAGCGTATGCGTATGCGGGGCAGAGACGTACGTGCCGACTGTGTGGCGAATATGACCATATGGTGGCAGACTGTGGCAAGCGGAGTATGGCTCCTGGGCCGGCAAGGGGCAGAGCACCTGCGCATGAGCACCCGATGCCTAAGGAAGAACGGGGGCAAGGAAGAGGGCGTGGTCGCATGTGGAGTGAAGAGGTAGTGGCTCCTCCTGTGGAATCGGAAGAAGGGGTGATCCATGAATCACCTGGCCCATCAACAGTGGCTCCTGGGCCGGCAAGGGGCGGAGCACCTGCGCATGAGCACCCGATGCCTAAAGAAGAACGGGTGCAAGGAGGAGGGCGTGGTCGCATGTGGAGTGAAGAGGTGGTGGCTCCTCCTGTGGAATCTGAAGAAGTGGTGATCCATGAATCACCTGGCCCATCAACAGTACAGTTGTCAAGTGAGGAGGTGCAGGAGGGCGCAGCAGTGAAGGCTATTGAGGAGGAGTTGGAGACGGTGATACAGGCTATGTTACAGTCTACGGAGGTGGAGAGTTACAGCGAACAAGAACCTGGGATCAGGGCGGAAGGTGTGTGTGGGGAAGGGGAGGATCAGGTGGCACCTGTGGTGGACAGTGCGAGTGCCATGGAAGGACATGGAGGTGGATTAAGGGTGGTAGAGGTGGAAGTCCATTGTGCTGGCTCCCAGGACTCAGATATGGAAACTGAGGGAGCTACAAGGAAAAGGGCAGCAGCGTCAGATTCGGACGATGTTCTGACACTGGCACAAAGGCCGGGGAAAAAGACATGGGGTTATGGTACCCAGAGTGACTCTGCGAGAGGGCCACAACAGAAGGGGGGGGATGGTTGGGAAGGAGGGGGGAGTCTGTGGCAAAGGCACAGTCCAGGGGAACGGTCTGAAAGGGAAGAATCTTGACATGAGGCGGGGAAGGAAACCTTAAACTGGCCTCAGGTGTGTAACAATAAATATTAATGGTCTGTGTGATGGTGTTAAACGGGAGTGCTTCAGGATGTTTATGAATAGGTACAAGGTTGACGTAGCTTTTGTGCAGGAGCACAATTTTAAGCTTGGTCGTGAATTAGTGGTGCCTGGGTATCAGGCTTATGTGTTGCCGTCTGAGCGTTTAAAAGGAGGAGTGGGTGTGTTGATCAGGGAGGCGAGCCCATTTGTATTGCATAGGAAAGAGGGGAGGGAGGGGGGAGAGTATTACGTGTGGAAGGATGGTGGATGGGAGAGAGAGTGGCGTTTGTGTGTGTGTATGCCCCAGCAGAAAGTGACGTGAAAGTGAAGATGGATTTTGTGCGGGAGGAGCTCTTGTACTACCTACGCACGTTACCGTCTGTGGCGATTGTGGGGGGGGGATTGGAATTGTGTAATTAAGAGGACAGACGTGGAACCCAGAGGAGCGGGATATTTTTCCTCAGTTTTGGGGGGCCTGCTTAGAGATCTTCAGTTATGTGATGCTTTCGGGGGAGGTCTGTGGGAGGTGGAACATACGTTTATAAGAAGGGGATATGCGGCTCGTTTGGACAGGTTATATTTATCTCAGGGGGTTTTGGTAGAGTCTTTTAAAACTATTGAGATGGTGTCTTCCGATCATAGGGCGGTATTAGTGGAGGTGGGATGGGATGCTTTGGCTCGTAGGCAGGGAAGTTATTGGAAACTGAACACGATGGTTTTGGGGGATAGGGAGGGAGTGGAAGCATTTGCAATATTTTGGGAACAGCTCTGTGCCGACAGAAGGACTGAGGAAGATGTGGTAGGATGGTGGGATAGTGTGGCTAAGTTAAGAATATGTCAATTTTATGTGAGGGAGGGCAAACGCATTAATCAATTGCGGTGTGGTTTGTCAAATTACTTAGAATCTAGATTACGGGATTGTTACGAGGAGGGGGGGCGGTGGCCGGGGTGTACCCGGTGGAGGATATACACATGTTGAAGGACAGAATACGGGATTTGCAAGAAGAACGTTTTGCAGCTGTACGGGTACAGGCGGGGTTGGACGAAGTACTCTGGGGCGACAAGCCATCAGCTTGTGTGCTGCGAGGACAGAAGGTACGACAGCAAACGACTACAATACCGGGTTTGCAAGTCATATCTTCTGTGGGGGGTTTTAGAGAGGGTCAGGTATTAAGGGACACCAAGGGGATGAGTGCATATGCAGATAAATGGTTTGAGGAATACGGGAAAAGTAGTGGGGTGGATGGCGAGGTTCTTGGGAAGGTATGTGAGTATGTGCTGTGCAAACTGGGGAGGAGTGATCGGGAGGCACTGGGTGGGGTCATTGAGAAGGGGGAAATATGGAGAGCCCTTATGGACATGAGGAAGGGTAAGGCACCCGGGATCGATGGTTTACCAAGCGAATTTTATGTACAGCACTGGGGTCTGCTTAGGGGTTTCCTAGTAAGGTTAATGAATGCCATGAAAGACGGAGGTAAGATGGGAGAATCTCAGGCAACGGCGGTGGTGGTGTTGGTCCCAAATTGTAAACAGCAGAGTACCCTTCGGGAGTACCGAGCCATTTCATTGCTTTGTGCTGATAATAAATTATTTGTGAAAATTCTTGGGAATCGGCTTAAATGTGTTGTGGGGAGGGTCGTGTTTGAGTCTCAGTTTGGTTTACCTGGTAGGTCAATGAGCGAGGGCCACAGGATTATCAAGGGGTTCCTGGAGGACATGGAAAGGGGAAGAGGGGCGTTGGTGGCGTTGGATTGGCAAGGGGCTTATGATAGGGTGGAAAGAAAGGCTTTGAGGGATATTCCCCTACGACAGGGGTTTGGCGAAGAAATAGTGGGGTGGGTGGATACGTTGTACTCAAACGCGAAGGTAAGGGTGCAAATCAATGGGTGTGTGGGGGGGGGAGTCAACATGGAGCGGGGTCTTCGGCAGGGATGTCCTTTATCACAAATATTGTTTGCATGTGTTCAGGATCCCTTTTATAGGATGGTGGAGGATCGTCTAAGGACAGGGGGGAGGGATGGTGAGCTGAAGCCGTGGCCTGGTTTGGTGGGCTATGTTGATGATGCCACTATTTTGGTAAGTGAGGAGACACGGTTAGGACTTTTGGGGGAAGTTGTACACACTTTTGGGAGACCTACTGGGATGAAGGTAAATCTGAAAAAGTCAATGATCATGGGGCTGGGAGAGTGGGCAGAGAGATTAGATTGGGGATGTGATGTTGTGCAGCGGAGGACCGGGAGTCTGAAAATCTGCGGTGTCATGTATGAGGCTGACCTGAGTGCTGCAAGGGTTAGCAATTCGAATAGGATGGTGGAACAGGTGCAGCGACGGTTGGGAATGCTGCGACCTCACCATTTAACCCTTAGGCAACGTGCAATTGTCATCAATGTATTAATATATAGTAAAGTCTGGTTTGTTTCGGCTGTGATGCCGTTAACAGGAATGGCGATCACGAGTATTCTTAGAATGGTGTTCAAATTTTTGTGGGGTTCAGGATGCAACTGGTTGTCAAGGGAGGTAGTGACATTGCCGGTATGTAGGGGAGGGTTGGGTTTGTTGGACTTGAGAAAGCGCGTGAAATGTGTGTTTATTAAGAGGGAAGTGATGAGTGCAGGTGCATGGAGGGAGGGTCAGCTAGATAAGGTACATGCTCACATGAGGAAATGGTATGGAGGGGCGGAAATGAAGGAATGTGAAACAGTGTTACGTGCCTTAATGTTAGCCAGGGAACCGGGAAAAGTAAAGGTGGGAACTTTGTGTAAATCGTTAGGGGGATATGTAGTGGCGCCAGTTGAAGGGATCTACCCCATGTATGCATGGGATGTAATATGGCGAAGATTTAGTAAATTAAGGATACGACCTAGGGCGCGTGAGGTTATGTACCGTTTCCTGCATGGGATTTTGCCAACGGGAGCGATGCTCCGAGATAGGAGGGTTATTGAGGGTGGGGGGTGTGGCAGATGCAGTGGGGAAGAGACTGCGTATCATGTCGTCTATTTTTGTGAAGGTTTGGAGTGCATCAGGGTATGGATGAGTAAGGTAGTGGTGAGGGTGGGGGGTCAAGGTGTGTCGGTATTGCGAGCGTTGAGTCTTGATATGAGTGGTGTGGATGAGAGTGTGGTAAGAGGTTTAGCATATGTCATCGTGGACTACATATATGTTTTATGGGGTATGAGGGGGAAGGTGGGTGGGGATGTGCTGAGTAGGACTTTGGCGGCGACGTTTTATCGAACTTTGTGTCGCAATAGAGACATTTTTGGGAAAAGGTGGGAAGAGTATTTTTCTGAGGGTTATAGAGGACTAACAATAGGGAATTTATTGGCGTTATAAGGGGCTTTAACTGCCGGGGTGAGTAGGTTGGTAAAAGGGGGGGGGGTTCAGGGGATTTCAACGGACTTACCTCCTTGGGAATGCAGTGATGTGGTTGGGTGTGATTGGAGGTACTAGTGTGTGACCAGATGAGAGGTTGTGCAAGATAAGTTTTACTTAGTTCCCTTGATGGGGAAGGTGTAAGGAGCAGATTAAATATATAACATGTATTAATGTATAACCTATAAATTATATAACATGTATATTTCTTTGGTAGCGTATTATGTTCCACTTGCACTGGTATTGCAATTGAATTTGAATTTTCTTGAGAGGGTTTTCCTTTCACTATTTCCTTGAAGCACTGAGTTATTTTTGTTTTTATTGTAACGTGGTCCAGCATCAGTTTTGGTAGTAATTACCTATTATTATTATTCTTATTTAAGGTATTGTAATTTTGGTAGTCCTGTACCATTCATGGTTGTAAATAATGTTTCCTCAAGTGACATGTGTCATAATAATCCTAAATTGAGGATAATTAATGTCATGATTATTCAGGTTGGTGATGGGGTTAGTTTTCAATGTGTGTGTGTGAATGGGGGGAGGGATGATGGGTCACCTGTGTTGCAGCACAGGTTTCTTAATAAGGCATATTGTAGGTCTGGTGTATTTGTTGCGAGTTGTATTATGGGTGATTGTCATTAAGCTTGGTGCATTATTGTGTTGAGGTTGTAATTTTAGGAGTTTTATTTATAGCCATTTTGTGGCCTTTGTTATTATAACTTTATTCCTTCTTAAATTGTGATATGTTCTAAAAACTTGTATATAGTAGACTGTCAGATGTTGCCTGGATTGTTTTGTGTTTATATATTGTTTTACTGATGTTGTCCTTGTTCATTATTTTATATATGTACCTATTAATATTTGTACATGAAGTTTTAAATAAAATATAAAAAAAAAAATTATTATTCTTATTTAAGGTATTGTCATTTTGGTAGTCCTGTACCATTCATGGTTGTAAATAATGTTTCCTCAAGTGACATTTGTCATAATAATCCTAAATTGAAGATAATTAATGTCATGATTATTCAGGTTGATGATAGAGTTAGTTTTCAATGTGTGTGTGTGAGTGGTGGGGGGGATGATGGGTCACCTGTGTTGCAGCACAGGTTACTTAATAAAGCATATTGTAGGTCTGGTGTATTTGTTGCGAATTGTATTACGGGTGATTGTCATTAAGCTTGGTGCATTATTGTGTTGAGGTTGTAATTTTAGGAGTTTTATTTATAGCCATTTTGTGGCCTTTGTTATTATAACTTTATTCCTTCTTAAACTGTGATATGTTTTAAAAACTTGTATATAGTAGACTGTCAGATGTTGCCTGGATTGTTTTGTGTTTATATATTGTTTTATTGATGTTGTCCTTGTTCATTTTTTTATATATGTACCTATAAATATTTGTACATGAAGTTTTAAATAAAATAAAAAAAAAAAAAAAAAAAAACTGGACAGGCCTTGGTGGTGTGTAGATAAGAATAGCAGTTCCAGCAATGTTGGATGTAGTGATATCTCTCTGCTTCTATGTAGGTGGGACTGATGTAGTAGTAGTATACAGCAAGACCTTCGTTCAGAGCAGTGGCAGCCATGTTCATGTCGGTAAAGGTGACCTTGAGCATAGACGATGCATTCGGGATTTTTGTGATGCTGTCGACAGTAGCCCAAGTATTCTGAGTTTCAATAGATGACTTGAGTTCAGCAATAGGTAGAGAAGTCAGAATCTTGTCCAGTTTTTTTTTCAGGAATACTGATTTCCTTGCCCTGAGAGCAGGAGAGGATATAACAGTAAATCCTTGAGCAGTAAGAGTAGTGGTGGCTTCTGTGGTATCTTCTCTGCTTCAGTATCATCGTGACACACGACAATGAAAGCTTCTTTGAGTGACAGAATAGCGTTGAATTTCACATGCAATGCTCCCTGAACGACAGTTGCAAGAGCAAGCTTAGTTGAATCATCAACAGTGTCACTGGCTTGATCTTGACACGATTTGCATAGCTCACCGTGCAAGTTAAGCAGAAGACAACGCTGGTAAAGGTTCCCCTCCCCAACGGGGATCGTAGGGAGACTGGGTACGTAAGGAGAGCTGCTATGACCTGCCGAGGCGAGAGTCAAAAAGCACAATCTCATCTCATCTCTTCTATTCTATTCTCTTCTCTTCTTACAACCAATTATTATTATTAAAGATTAGCCGGTATTCTCCCGGCCCGGGCCTTTTCCAAGTGGTGGCCCGGCCTTGGCTCCCTCTTTAGGGAGTGTCTGAGACCTAAGTCTCCCATGGGAGGAGGCACAAGTACCTCCACATCTTTGGGACCAACTGTCCCCAGACCTAGCCACAAGCTAGGCCTCTCTGGTCTGCCATCCCCGCCCCAAGGGAGCAAATGGGAATGACAGTCTTATGAGCTAAAGGCTCGGACTCAGGCACCTACCCTACCCTAGAAGGGCTAGGCATGGTGTCGATCACAACCAATATTATTTATTATTATTAAATATTCGCCGGTATTCTCCCGGCCCGGGCCTTTTCCAAGTGGTTGCCCGGCCTTGACTCCCTCTTTAGGGAGTGTCTGAGACCTAAGTCTCCCATGGGAGGAGACACAAGTACCTCCTCATCTTTGGGACCAACTGTCCCCAGGCCTAGCCACAAGCTAGGCCTCTCTGGTCTGCCATCCCCGCCCCAAGGGAGCAAATGGGAATGACAGTCTTATGAGCTAAAGGCTCGGACTCAGGCACCTACCCTACCCTAGAAGGGCTAGGCATGGTGTCGATCACAACCAATATTATTTATTATTATTAAATATTCGCCGGTATTCTCCCGGCCCGGGCCTTTTCCAAGTGGTTGCCCGGCCTTGACTCCCTCTTTAGGGAGTGTCTGAGACCTAAGTCTCCCATGGGAGGAGACACAAGTACCTCCTCATCTTTGGGACCAACTGTCCCCAGGCCTAGCCACAAGCTAGGCCTCTCTGGTCTGCCATCCCCGCCCCAAGGGGGCAAATGGGAATGACAGTCTCATGAGCTAAAAGCTCGGGCTCAGGCACCTACCCTACCCTAGAAGGGTTAGGCATGGTGTCGATCGATCACAACCAATATAAAATAAATATAATTTATATAAACTTAATATAAATTTTCAGAGTGTGCTAGAGATTTATACAATATTTCAATAAAAACATGTCTTGCTCTAGTGTTGAATTATTCAAGTTTAATTTTAAATAATTTAACATAGCGATATATTTCACAGGAGTGTTCGTTAGCATGGTAGAGCGAGAACAACACAACAGCAATAGAACAAGCGCGCGCATTTTTCCAGCCATCTGCTCCCCTGACACAGCTTTTGGCGAGCGAGCGGAAACAATTTAATTAATCTGACTTCCTTCATGTTGGTGTTAATTGGCACCTTAATTAACACAACGAGGTCGTGTAACTGGCTCAACCTCAACTTAATTAACAGTATGAAGTTATGTAATTGGCTCAACCTCACCTTAATTAACACTACAAGGTCGTGTAATTGGCTCGACCTCACCCTAACACTACGAGGTTGTGTAAATGGCTCAACCTCACCTTAACACTGTGAGGTCGTGTGTGTGGAAAAGAGAATGTCTGTGGGTTACGACTAAGTGGGTTAGTAGTCCCTGTTCAGTCAAGAAATTCAGCTTCGGACCTGCCACCCCATCCTGAATTAATAAATACTACCTACATGCGATACCGTGGACAGTGTGAGTTGACAGAGAGTTGCATGTAAGTTTTTGGTGAAGGTAGCTGCCAGACCCTTTGCACATGGACCCCGAGATGCATGAATGCGTTCACTACTCTCCAGATAATTACGTGGAGGGGTGACGGAGGCCGTAGATACATCTGAGAAGTACCCGAGTCATGTGCAACTGTCTGGTCCAACAGCAAGAGCTACTTGAATGTGGTAAAAACATTTAACTCGTGAATGTTTAACGAATGGTATTTCGCGGCACAAGGTTGTCACGGGAAAGATCGCCCCGTCTCACTGCTCCTAGTGTGACTGAGGCCGTAGGCGCTCTTTGCTGGAAAGGGGAGTGCCTACAGCCTATTAATGTGTAGGTAGTGTAGTTACTATGCTAAGCTAAAATGACTAACCCTAACTTAACTTGTGTATGACCACTTGGGTTCATATACTATGCCACGCTGGTGCTGACATCTACAGGCCTACCAAACTCAGCTCGCAACACGCTTACCCTGCCTCACTCTCACAGCCGCCATCACTCAGACAACAAGCATTTACTCCATAACTCTCTCACGGGCATGTCCCTCCGGGTCTGGGCCGCTATAACACACTGTTGTTAGGTAAGACACATATGCAACAGTTAGGTATCTTTATTTCGAAACGTTTCGCCTACACAGCAGGCTTCTTCAGTCGAGTACAGAAAAGTTGATAGAAGAGACATGAAGACGATGTAATCAGTCCATCACCCTTTAAGTTTTGAGGTGGTCAGTCCCTCAGTCTGGAGAAGAGCATTGTTCCATAGTCTGAAACAATATGAAGCTGAAGTGACAGGATGGAGCCTTTTCTGTACTCGACTGAAGAGGCCTACTGTGTAGGCGAAAAGTTTCGAAATAAATATACCTAACTGTTGCATATGTCTTACCTAACAACCTGTCGGTATTTTATACCATTTTAATATTCATAACACACTGCCTGTGTAGAAGAACCCAAATAAATTAAGAAGCCTCCGAAGCCTTATCATTGATCCCTGCTGTCATACCCCGGTTTTCATACCGTTGGAAGAAACATGATGTTGACTCCTTCATCGCCTTGCACACGCAGCATCCGTCACTCTACAAGTTGTCCTGAAGTCGTGTCTACAAGTTTCATCATTCACACACAGGATCAACAGGATCCAGGCCGAAATTTGCCGAATTTCCTAGAGAAATCTTTTTGGCGTTCCCTGCCATTCCACAGCATCCCACGCTGTTCTTCACTCACGTGTTCAGCATCACCTGCATATTTCTGCTGTTATTGTTCAGCTCAGCACGGCTATTTCAGCAAGTCAGAGGTGAGTTTTATCGTGATTTCTGCATCCATGGTGGTAGATTCTGCACTGTCTCCCACGTGTGTTGTGGGGTGAGGGTAGCAAGTTGCGGCGGTCCTGACCCTCACCTCACTACGCCACCACACTTCTCTACATCACTCACTGCTACCCACTCTTTCTATGCTGTCTTATCTGTGAATTCACACTGAATTCTTGCCAGAGCTACGTATCCGAGTCCCCGAGGTCACTCGAAGCCACGTATTAATAAAGCTATGTAGATCTACAACACATGGAGCAAGCCACGTGTGTTACCAAGCCAGATGTCCAAAGCCACATCCTGCGGTCTGCTGCCTGGCGTCACCCATGATGTCACCCCCGACATCACCATGCTGCCTGATGCTACCTTGCTATATCACCGTTGCCTGACATCAGTCTAGGATTTCACCTCACAATCTCACCCAGGATGTCTGCTCGACGTCACCCAGGACATCTGCTCGATGTCACCTTGTGTTGTGACGTCACCCAGGACATCTGCCTGATGTCATTTCGAGATATCACCAAGGACGTCTGCCTGACATCACTCTGGACGTCTTCCCCAACATCACCTCACAATGTCACCCCACGACATCACCCCGCAACATCACCATGCTGCCTGACATCACCCTGGATGTCTACCCTGACGTCACCTTACGATGTCACCCCATGACATCCCTCACGACGTCATGCCTGACATCACCACATGATGTCACATCGACAGTGTTAGTTTCAAAGTAAGCAATTTGTATTCAGTATTGTCGAGAACAATTGAGAGAAGATATGTCATGTGTTCCTCTCAGTGTTCTTGTGTTCTCACATGTTCATGAATGTTGTACTGTCGATTTTTGCACAGAAAAACATCTTTTGCTAGTGCAAGTCATGTAGTGACTGCATGTGCAGTGTGCAGGTTTCACCTGTGTCCCCGATGTTAAGTGGTCTGAGCCCATATGTGTGTGTGTAGAGCACAGTGTGGTCTGAGGCCTGACCATTGGTAACACCCTCGTGTTACATGTCACCTCTTTGTGACCGTTTGGCAACTGACACTAGTTAGTCCAGGCGTCAGTTATGAGTGTTGAGCCCTGTGTACAGAAAGTTCTTATCCTCACCGCTTGTAGACGCCATACCTGAGTCATTCCTGCTACGACTCACCGTTGAGACTCACATCTCTCCATCTCCTGAACATCAGAGTACAGTTGAGTAGACCCAGTCTGGGTACACTCAGTCTAACCTCTGCTCTGATTCCCACTCTGATCGAGAGGATGATATCATCAACCTCTGTCAGCAGGCGACTGTCTGGCTCATGTCACGGCTTCTGTGAGCAGCCTGCATAAAGTATGATGTCACTTTGACTGCTAACCCACTCACTCCAGTTATGCTATAAGCTGCTATGACTCCCAGATGATGAGTCTGAGTCGTCCATACTACGACTCTCGCCAGCTCCACTAAGTTGTGTTGCACTGCGTTCCCAGCAGTGATTCTCCAGTGACAGTACCAGTCGAGAAATGTCCTCCTGAGTCGCTTGCCAGAAGTCCTGCCCAGATGCCGAGTGCTGACAATGCCTCACTTGAGGGCACCAGCAGGTTATACCCAAGAATGAGTGAACTCTGCAGCGACTACTCCATGATGGATGCTTCACCATTCCATGAAACTGTACCCTGTTACGTCATAACTCAGCCGCAATAAAGTCTCCTGTGTTGCAGTGTCCATCCAGACGCAGGAAGGCATACAGTGACGCTCACCGATGCTCACTGCCTTGGACCATGATGTTATGGCACACCATTTCTTTTCTTCCCTCCTTGTAGGAATTTTTTTTTTTTTTTTGGTCCATGTCCACATGTATATATATGCTTTTATTCTGTGTTCTGTGCCCTGTTCCTGAGAGAGACTGTTTTTTTCCAGTCATTCATGGTCGAGAACGACCATGGGGAGGGGGCCAAGAGATGTATGCCCAGTTGGGTTCATATTCTGCACCATGCTGGTGCTGACATCAATAGGCCTACCAATCTTAGCTTGTACCATACTTACCCTGCCTCACTTTCGCAGCTGTCATCACTCAGACAACAAGCATTTATTCTGTCACTTTCACGAGCATGGCCCTCCTGGCCTGGGCCGCCATAACACACTGCCTGTGTACAAGAACCCAAATAATGTAAGAAGACTCCAAAGCCTTATCAATGAATAACAAAAAAAGGCACAATACCGTTACTGGAACGATACACAAATAACCCGCACATAGAAGAGAGGAGCTTACGACGATGTTTCGGTCCGACTTGGACCATTTACAAAGTCCAAGTCGGACCGAAACGTCGTCGTAAGCTCCTCTCTTCCTTATCAATGGTCCTGCTTGCACAGCCCCATTTTAACGATGACACATGTAAGAAATAGAATAATATATAATAATATTATTTCTACAAGTACATATGCAAGGTATACAGTCCTAGCTGACATCAGTGACATAGTACTACATAGAAATCCGCTTGTTATGCAGAGCATTTTGGGAAAATTACATCAGGTTTGTCCCAGGATGCGACCCACACCAGTCTACTAACAACCAGGTACGTACTCATCATACTGATGGGTGACTATTACAAACACTGACTTTATATCAGTGTAGTAACATAAGAGTTCAGGATACAAAAATAAATAAAAATTTATCGTCTTTACTATAACAATATTTGATATAAAACCATAATCTTTGGTATAGATATATATATCCTACAATAATTATAATTTCACACACCGTGTCACCTGACACTCACAGGGTACAGACGACACCCTTTTCAGGGTTATTACACACTTTCTCTACCGTGTCACACGACACCCTTCTCTCTGCATTATAACACACCATCTCTACTGTGTCCACATGACACCCTTTTCTCTGTGTTATAACACTCCTTGTCTGTGTCACACGACAGACCATCTCTCTGCACCATATTCCCTTCTTTCAGTATCACCCGCATAGCGTCTTTCTCCTCAGAGGCCAGCCTGGCAATGAGCACCGGTAGAATCACCCAGAGGCCAGTAAGGTCCACTGAGGCCAGTGAGGCCCGCACGTAGAAGTCCGCAGAAGAGGCCAGTAAAACTGCGACCAGAGGCCCACAGATAATAGAGTCCAGCAAGGCCAACAGGCAACCAAGTCCTGAGGCCCATGATAACAGAAGCCAGCAGACTAAGCGAGGCCCGCAGGTAACTAAAGTCCGCAGGGATCTGAGTGACCAGTAAAACCGCAGCCAAAAGGCCTGCAATTAACTGAAGTCAGTAGTGAGTCAGTAGGTATCATGGTGTGCTCATTGAGACAATCTGGTGAACACTCGCAGTAAGGACGGCTCAGCTGTCCCCACATTGGGTTGATGACGTACCCAGTGGTACTGCAGGACAGAAGGTTAACAATCTAACCACTAGTTTGGAAGGAGGCCGAAACAGTGAACATGGACAGCAGATGTCAAGGAAACACGTTCTAATGTTTTCCAGAAGTACTGGGATTCGATCTCCTGACCACAGTGTGTGAGCTGAGTGTGCTAGCCTGTGGAGACAGTACTAGGCTAAGTCTTATAAAGTAGAATGCATTTTGGGATGACACATCTGTATTCATTGTATACAGATGTGTCCTCCCCGTTAGGTGGGGGCTGCACGTCCCCACCTCTCCCCCAACTGAGTGAAGGTTGGTAACGGTTTGTCTAGGAAATCACTGAGATTTTTCCACACTTGGGGGAGGGAGAGGGGAAATGTTTGACCTAGTCAAACAAGATCATGGGCTGCAGTGCCCTCTGATACATGCTGAGCTATTGAAGGCCTCACATAAGAACATAAGAACGAAGGAACACTGCAGAAGGCCTACTGGCCCATGCGAGGCAGGTCCAAGTCCCTACCGGCTTAAGCCAATGCACCCAACCTAGTCAGGTCAGGTCACATTGACTTAAGGGAGGAACACGGCAACCGACCTGTTAGCACAAGCTATCAGGTCCAACTCACACCCACCCACATCTACTCATGTATTTATCCAACCTATTTTTAAAGCTACACAACGTTCTGGCCTCTATAACGGTACTTGGGAGTTTGTTCCACTCATCCACAACTCTATTACCAAACCAGTACTTTCCTATATCCTTCCTGAATCTGAATTTTTCCAACTTAAAACCATTGCTGCGAGTCCTGTCTAGGCTAGATATTTTCAGCACACTATTTACATCCCCTTTATTTATTCCTGTCTTCCACTTATAAACCTCAATCATATCCCCCCTAATTCTACGTCTTTCTAGAGAGTGCAGTTTCAGGGCCCTTAGTCTATCCTCATAGGGAAGGTTTCTGATACATGGGATCATCTTTGTCATCCTCCTTTGTACATTTTCCAGCGAATTTATATCCATTCTGTAATACGGTGACCAAAACTGTGCAGCATAATCTAAATGAGGCCTAACCAAGGATGTATAGAGTTGAAGAACAACCTGAGGACTCCTATTATTTATGCTTCTTGATATGAAGCCAAGGATTCTATTAGCTTTATTGCGAACACTTATGCACTGTTGTCTTGGTTTCAGATTACTGAAACCACGGGGTCGCTAGGTGACTCCTGGGGTCTATGTAAGTGCCACTTACAGTTCACTGTAAGTGGCACTAAACTGTCGGTGGTGGTTACACAGCAACGTTTCCCCCCGTGACGTACAGTAATGTGATGGCTTCAAAGGAGCCATCAGGCCTCACATGTCAGAATGAATGGGCGATTGAGTCAGCGTTATGCCAAGGACGTCTGTGGGTATGCTGACTATTACAACCCAGGAATTCAAACGCCTGTTATCTTGGGTGTAAAGGGAGCAAAATAAACACACCAGAAAAACTTTTGACTTATATTATCCTTCACCAAGTAATAACATAAGTATGTACATTATATACACTATGTACAACAGTAGGTATTAGTGCACTCCACGGTAAGCAAGTCAGAATAGAAGCCACTAGAGAGCAGATCGTGCTTCAACCAGCTCTAGAATGGGAATGACAAGGGCAGACAAGTGGGTGGTACCCACAACACCTCTGTGACTGCCAAAACCATCTTCTCATTAGCTTGAACCTGGGTACTGATCGAACGACGGGGCCCCATCGTTTGACCCTGGTACTGGTTCGCTGGTTGGGGGAGATAGCCTTTCAATGAGGGTGTGTACATGCGCTGAATAAAGTTTACCTACTCTTTGCATGCCACACCCCCACCCTGAGAGAGCTCAGGATTAGGCTCCCACCTCCCATTGGTAACCTTGCCACCATATAATGGGGCCACCTTTCCTCTCAACCATCCAACTCTTAGAGCTCAGCTTTATTCGTGACATAAAGCCAAACCCTAAACTTAGGGCGAGACAGCAGACAGTGGGGCTAACGTAGGTCCAAGGTATGGGCAGATGGTATCCCGCACCCCGTCACTAAAAAAAAACCCACACAAGGGAAAAAAAGAGCTAAAAATCGGTTACCACAGGTCCTTAACACATCCTAACCTAATACGATCTTGATAAAGCATCTATCAACTTATTTTCTTTGCCAGAAATGTGTAATATTCTGAGAGAATTGGGTTGCAGCCATAGACTCCATCTCATGAGCCTTGTATTGTGGTTCTTCACGGCTTGAAGACATACCAGAGGGTTGTGGTCACTATAGACAGTGACCACCTGCAAAGCCTGGCCCACATGTATATCGAAGTGCTCCAAGGCCAGTACCAGCGCGAGGGTTTCTTTTTCAATTGTTGAGTAAACCCTCTGGTGCGACTGGAACTTGGCCGAGTAGAAGGCCACAGGCTGCAACCCCTCGCTCCCGTTTTGCAACAGTACTGCCCCAACCCCAGACTCACAAGCATCAACCTGTAAGAAAGGTTTGGAGAAGTCTGGAGACAAAAGAATGGGTGCAGTACACAATAATCTTTTAGATTTCGTAAAAGCATTTTGACATTCTGGGGTCCAGTTAAAGGGAACTTTGTGGCTAGTAAGAGAGGTAAGGGGGGCTACAATATCTGAAAAATTTTTGCAAAATTTTCTGTAAAACCCTATCATGCCTAGGAAACGTTGAAGAGATTTCCTATCATGGGGAATTGGGTAATCTTTAATGGCAAGAACTTTAGCAGTGGCCTGACCAAAAGAAGACTTAGATAAATTAACAGTTAAATGGGAACTCTGGAAGGTCTAAGAGAGAGCCTAAACAGGTGTTGATCCCAAGTATCAGACACCACCACGATGTCATGTAGATAAGCTGCCGTGCCTTCAAGTCCTTTAATAGCCTGATGGATAAGTTTCTGGAATGAAGAAAGGGAGTTTTTCATTCTGAAGGAGGTAACTGTATATTGATAATGACCTGGGATTACGAAGGCAGAGATTTCCTTCGCCTTATCCATCAAAGGTACCTGATAGTAACCTTTAAGGAGATCTAACCTGGACACAAAAATAGCCTTACCCACAAAGTTGATTATGTCATCCAGACGAGGAAGAGGGTAGGCATCTGCGATTGTGACCTCAGTCACCTTACGGTAGTCTGTACACTTGCGAAAACCTCCATCAGCTTTTTTAACAAGGATGCACGGTGAAGCCCATGGATTAGATGACTCCTCCACTAACCCATGCTCTTAACAGAAATTCTACCTCCTGCTGAAGTAGCTTCTGCTTTACAGGATTAGCTCTGTAGGAGGAGAGTTTAATAGGTTTAGAGTTTCCTACATCTATGTCATGATAACCTAACTTACATTTTTTCGGCATATCCGAAAAAATATCAGGGTATGACTGTAGAAGCACGGTTAAACTTGTTGGTTGAGTTTCAGATAGCCCCACCATTACAGGGCTAGGGTCCTTGAGGAGGACAGAGTTTGGAAGCTTGACATTAATTTCAGAAATAGAGTGCAAAGAGTCAGAGTTATCCTCTACCTCTGAGGACTGGGACTGGGACTATCTGGTATATGGAAAGATTTTAATTGATTAATGTGGTAAGCTTTAGTTTTTGAGGTCTTATCAAGGGGAGATACCACATAATTTGCATCAGATAATTTACTTACAATTTGCATAGGTCCCATAAATCTAGCTTTCAAGGTGTGGCCAGGTATAGATTCATGTACCAACACCTTGTCTCCTGGCTGGAAGGAGCGAAATTGTGCATTTTTGCCATACCTCTGTTTTATCTTGTTTTGAGCTGCCTTTAAGTTAGCCTTGGCTAACTCACGTGCCACCTGCAACCTTGAAGACGGGTTGTAGAGTGTTGAGCTAACGTCTTCTCCCATCCATCCTTCTTTGAGCACCTGAAGAGGACCTTGTACATTGTGCCCAAAGATCAGCTCAAATGGACTATACCCAGTAGACTCCTGCACAGTTTCCCTTATTGAAAACAGCAACAAAGTTAGTGATTCATCCCAGTCTGTAGGAAAATGCATACAAAAGTTCTCATAGTTTTTAACATCTGATGGAGTCTTTCCAAGGCACCATGGGACTGATGATGATAGGCAGTGGATGTTATGCAGGGTTCTGCATGACATTGTAATGTATATATAGTAGAGAAGGGTGTCATAATAGCATGAATGTTATAATTGTAAAGCTTAATTTTATAATTCTTAATGTGCATTTGGGGGCACTGTAAAGTGGTTACAATGTAAATTATAAAGAAATTCTGCCAGGGATTTATTTTCCAACTTTGTTTGGGGGTGAGCGGATAAGAGTGACTGCGGAGACATGCAGGGTCAGCTTGGTGTGGAGGCTGGCGTCGGAGATGCTGTGTATTTAAGCTAAGTTTTGCAGTTGTGTTCTTCTTTTGTTTAGCTAACTCAAGCCATAGGCTCTTCTATGGTTTACCTGTATGCCCACCTAGGCTCTGACATGGTCAAGGTGCTGTGGGATGAGTGAGGAAATAAGAAATGGGGTTGTATTGGAGTAGTGACAGCCTGGTGCTGACTAGGCCGAGTGTTATGGTTACTGGACTGCCAGCGGCCTGGTTCTTGTGCCCGCTATGTGGGCGTTTAGGATAGGAGATACATGAAGGTGTTTTCTAGAGTGTGTATATAGTGTTATGATGAATAAATAGATATATTTTCCTAACTAGGATTTTTACCTAACCCTCGGTTAACCAACCCATCGAAGTAGCAAATACTGGTTTAGCGCTTTCTGTTTTGACTCGGATAGCTCTGGGTGGCCTGTTTATGCCTGAGTTGTGTGTAGCTTTTACCTTTGCCCTTAGACAAGGCTCTACCCCCCAGGTATCCCACATTTCTGCGTAACAGTGGATAAGTTGTGGATTATCTCTTACCTAGTTAATGCTTCCCTAAATGCTTTGGCAGTGAAGTTAGTACCTTGATCACTTTGAATAGATTTAGGAATACCAAAACAAGAAATAAATCTGGTTAAGAACTTGAGAATGGCTTTAGTATTAATAATGTGCATGGGAATTGCTTCTGGGTATCTAGTTACTCTATCTATAATGGTACATAAGTACTGATTTCCAGACCTTTACTTAGGTAGTGGACCTACACAATCTATAATCAATTCTGCAAAAAGGTTCTCCACCAGCAGGTATAGGCTGGAGAGGTACAGGTTTAATGGAATGTCCCGGTTTCCCTACTTGCTGACATCCTCGGCAACATCGGATATGATTCTTCACATCCTGCCTTAATTTTGGTCAATAGAATTCTTTTGTGATTCTATATAATGTTTTAGTAATTCCTAGGTGACCTCCTAATGAAGTATTATGAGCTATATTCAATATTTGAGGTCTTAACTTTGTTGGAATCACTAACCTCTCTGAGAGTTGCCGGCCCTCTATCTCCTTACCAGTCTCAGTGCAGATCAAATAGTCGTTTTTAAGTTTATACTTGACTGGATGATCCAAAAAGGATTTACCCATGGCTGCCTGAAAGCGAAATTCAAAGAAGAGTTCTTTCGTTGTTCCTCCCGGAAGGACAGTCCCTCGGCCATGGAAACAGAGATATCTGGCAATCCTGCAACCCTGGAATAGGAAGGCTTGATCTGGGTCTGTTCACTTAATTTACAAGGCTCTGGCCAGTCTTCCTCGTAAAACAAATTGGCTATTCCGAGATCAGAGGCGCTGACCAGGGAAGTGGAAACTATCGAACTTAAGCTAAATGACTCTTACAGGAACCAGGAGAGGCAGGAGGAGCTTAAAGCTATTAGTGAAATTGAAAGAAATTCCAAATATTTCTTTTCATATGCCAAAAACAAGGCAAATACCACATCTAGTATCGGGCCCTTACTCAGACAGGATGGGACTTACACAGACGACAACAAGGAAATGAGTGAAATATTGAAATCCCAGTACGACTCTGTTTAGTGAACCACTAATCGGTCTGAGGATCGACGACCCAAATGATTTCTTCATGAATGAGCCTCAAAACTCCATAAATGTATGCCAGATTTCCGACATTACCCTAACTCCGATAGATTTCGAAAAAGCCATTGACAACATGCCTATGCACTCAGCCCCGGGCCCAGACTCGTGGAACTCTGTTTTCATTAAGAACTGCAAGAAACCCCTCTCGCGTGCCCTAAGTACACTATGGAGGAGGAGCTTGGACATGGGTGAAATTCCACAGTCACTTAAAACAACGGATATAGCCCCACTCCATAAAGGTGGCAGCAAAGCATTAGCTAAGAACTATAGACCAATAGCTCTGACGTCCCACATCATAAAAATCTTTGAAAGAGTGCTAAGAAGCAGGATTGCAAATCACCTGGATTCCCAAAATCTGCACAATCCAGGGCAACATGGGTTCAGGGCAGGTCGCTCCTGCCTCTCACAACTACTGGATCACTATGACATGGCCTTGGATGCACTGGAAGAAAATCAGAATGCAGATGTAATATACACAGACTTTGCAAAAGCATTTGACAAATGCGATCATGGCGTAATAGCCCATAAAATACGTGCTAAAGGAATAACTGGGAAAGTGGGGAGATGGATCTTCAACTTCCTAACAAATCGAACACAAAGAGTAGTGGTCAACAGAGTTAAATCGGAGGCTGCCATAGTGAAGAGCTCTGTTCCACAAGGCACAGTACTCGCCCCCATCTTATTCCTTATCCTCATATCAGACATAAACAGAGATATACACCACAGCACCGTATCATCCTTTGCGGATGATACTAGGATCTGTATGAGGCTGTCATCTGCTGAGGACGCGGTTAACCTCCAAGAAGATATAAACAAAGTTTTCCAGTGGGCAACGGTAAACAATATGATGTTCAATAAGGACAAATTCCAACTACTCCGTTATGGAAAACTGGAGGAGATAATAACTAGAACAGAGTATACTACTGACTCCGGCCATACAATAGAGCGGAAAAATAATGTAAGGGACTTGGGAGTAGTAATGTCTGAGGATCTCACTTTCAAGGATCACAACAGTGCCACGATCGCACGTGCAAAGAAAATGATAGGATGGATAATGAGAACTTTCAAAACGAGAGATGCCAAGCCCATGATGACCCTTTTCAAATCACTTGTTCTCTCTAGGCTGGAATACTGCTGTACATTAACATCTCCATACAAAGCAGGTGAAATCGCAGATCTAGAGAGTGTACGGAGATCCTTTACTGTACGTATAAGTTCTGTCAAGCACCTTAACTACTGGGAACGCTTGGAAGCACTTGACTTGTACTCGTTGGAATGCAGGAGGGAGAGATATATCATAATCTACACTTGGAAAATCTTGGAAGGAATGGTCCCAAATCTGCACACAGAAATCACTCCCTACGAAAGTAAAAGACTGGGCAGGCGATGCAAAATGCCGCCAATAAAAAGTAGGGGCGCCATTGGTACACTAAGAAAACACCATAAGTGTCAGGGGCCCAAAACTGTTCAACAGCCTCCCATCAAGCATTAGGGGAATTGCCAATAAACCCCTGGCTGCCTTCAAGAGAGCTGGACAGATACCTAAAGTCAGTGCCGGATCAGCCGGGCTGTGGCTCGTACGTCGGACTGCGTGCGGCCAGCAGTAACAGCCTAGTTGATCAGGCCCTGATCCATCGGGAGGCCTGGTCGTGGACCGGGCCGCGGGGGCGTTGATCCCCGGAATAACCTCCAGGTAACCTCCAGGTAATCCAAGGATAGGTCAGCATTCTCGCCACACAGCCCTTGAGATGTTGCCAAATTATAGCCAACACCAGAGAAGAGTTAATCATTATGGGTTCAGGACATACACTACCAGTGGTAATGTTATTACCCAGTAATAACATGGCATCTTTCATAGGAAATCCTTCGGATACACCCACAGTCAAGTATCCAATGTAATATTTGCACTGTACATAGATTCTATGCAAGGGGACAGAAAAGATCGCTCCTCCTAATGCTTCCAGCAAAACAAAGGATTGTAATGAAGCGTGTTCAGAAAGGGGAAGTACTTCCTCTCTTATAAGTGAGCAATATGCTCCAGTATCTCTAAAGGTTCTGACTTCAGTTGTTTTTGAGTCTTCCTGAAGGGAAATACGACTGACAGTAATAAGGAGCCATCCCCTTTTCTACTTCTTTCAAGGACATGTTACTGTGGACACTATAGATTTTCCCCAACAGTTGGGGTTTATGGGGGCAGTTGGGACGGATGTGACCTACTTTGTTGCATAGGAAGCAGACGACAGGCTTAACCTTAGCTCCCTGCTGACGTTGTAACTGGTGTCGCTCTGGCTGGTGTCTCTCTGGATACTGTTGTCGAGTTGCACCATGTTGAGTAGTTTGTCTCTCACCAGGTGGACCATAAGTTGAGAAGCGTGGCTCACCAGGTGACTTAGTTGGCTGACGTAGACGTTTTCCCTCTGGTTGGCACTTCATCCTCCAATGTTGACAATCTCTGCTCATGCCAGGCTGTTGAAAAGAGAGATGGGACCGCTCGGACAAGGAGCAGTTAGTTTCGAAGGTATCAGCCAACCTGGCTGCCTCCAATGCAGTGGTTAAGTCATGATCCTGCAGAAAGACTCTAACCTCTGGTCCCACAGACTTCACCAGGTTGTCAACTAGGACAAGCTGCACGAGATCATCGAAGGTAGCAACACCACTTGCTTTATACCAGCTGGTAAAAGCTTTGGTCTGCTGTCGCAAAAAATCCACCAGGGATTAACCAAGCAGTTGTCTGCCTAACTTGAATGACTTCCTGTGCCTTACCAAACAACGCTGTGTGAACCAACGATGCCAAATGCTGTTCCGGCCACCTCAAGGCTCGAGCCTGATTTTCGAAAGTTTCGAAAAATTGTTCTGGTTCTGCCTCATTGAAGCGGGGAACAAGCTGTACTGCTTTCTGTAAACTTAAGTCATTTATAACTTGAGAAAACTGCCTTCTTTCTTTTTCCCTATCAAATTCTTCCTTGGCATATGCCCCCTGTTCCCTAGTCCGCTCAAGATTGATTTTTGCCAACTCAAGAGCCAATGCAGCTGATTCGCCTTCAGACAACCCTGTTGTGCGAGACTAACGATTTTGCTCAGTTGATGTATCATTTTCCTCCTGCAAGAACATCGGGGTTTTATTCCTGGCTCCCGCAGAGGGAGGAGTCTGATGTGCCATCTCCTCTTCTCGAAGTTTGATACTTATAAGAGTACGAAGCTGCGCAGCTGTGAGAGTGCGTTCATAATCAATGCCAATGGAATGAGCAATTTGCCAACAATGCTGTAGGGAAAATTTAGACAAGTTTAATAAAGTGTATTCAGACACCAGACGTCAGACTCGTCTAGGCGGCATACCCCAACGTAACACATTATTTGCAATACACGCTTAGCTATGCACAGTACGACTGCAGAATACGCACATACAATAGCAAGGCTGATACACAATAGCAAATCTGACTGCAAAATCTTCACACAACAGCAAGATTGACCGTAGTGAAGCAAACACAACGAACAAGCTAGTAGCGAGCTGTCAACGATCATGCATAGCAAGGCTGACCATAGCAAGGCAATTGACATGCAAAGTTAGTGAAGCGTTGGCAAAGCTAATGCAATACCAGACAGCAAGCTACACAATGTTCCTGATTACAGCATCACCCTAGGCTCAACCCGTGCTCTAAGTCCACCTCCAGTTCTCGGACAGGCTACCCATATTACAACCCAGGAAATCAAAGGCCTGTTATCCTGGGTGTAAAGGGAGCAAAATAAACACAGCAGAAAAACTTTTGACTTATATTATCCTTCACCAAGTAAGAACAGAAGTATGTACACTATATATACTATGTTCAACAATAGGTATTAGCGCACTCCACGGTAAGCAAGGCAGAATAGAAGCCACTAGAGAGCAGACCATTCTTTAACCAGCTCTAGAATGGGAATGTCAAGGGCAGACAGGCGGGTGGTACCCACAACACCTCTGCGATTGCCAAAACCATCTTCTCATTGGCTTGAACCTGGGTATTGATTGAACAACGGGGCCCCATCGTTCGACCCTAGTACTGGTTCGCTGTTGGGGGAGATAGCCTTTCAATGAGGGTGTGTATATGCGCCGAATAAAGGTTACGTACTCTTTGCATGCCACACTGACATGGCAGACAACGCCTTAATTGATTGTTGACACACTGGTTGCCCTGTGGTACCCAGTAGGGCTGACGTAGTCACTTTCTGGGTAATTACCCAGACACTTATGACAGAGTCTCAGCTCCTGGACCCTTCTGTTTCCGGGTGGGTAATGTCGTAAATTCATAACAAGATGGGGTTCAGTGTGGGCCAAAACAGAGAAAGCATTTTGGGATGCGAGTGGAGAAAGGTGGAGTCCGGTTCCTCCACCTACCTTTCGTTCTGCCCTTCCCCTTGTCACTCTGTGTGGTGACTGAGAACACACCCACGGCCGTGTTGTCATTTGGGTCATACTGACAGCTGGTGTTGGAGGTGGTGGTGATGCACTGGGTAAGGCCTTGTCAAGTGGTCAGTTAACATGCTCAGTATCACTCAGTATCAGATTGCATGATAGTTTGCATACACGCCATAATATGTTATAGGCCTTTACTAATCTCAGCACAGGTGAATATACGTTTCGTGAATGGTAGATTCAAGCGTTCCAGAGTCTTCTCTGGCAGTTTCCTCTGTACGATAAGACTGGAAACCAAGTCACTTTCTTTTGCTTTTTCGTAAAAGGCCAGAGAATGTGGACAGTTATCTAGTGAGATTCTGAAGGCTTGCAACTCTGGTAAGCAGTGTGAGGGAGGTGTGAGTTCATCCAGCCTGTAGACGTATTTGACGGTGATTCTATTCTTATAACAGTAATTAATTTCTAGGACTTAAATGGCGTGCTGATAATTAGCACCTGTAATATCAAGACCCTTGATAAGTTCGTAAGCTTGTCTCCACAATTGAGTTCTCAAGTAATTGAACTTGGTGAGGTCGTCAATGTAGGAACGACTGTCAGTTAACGACTGACAGTCGCTAACTGACAGTGGCTAACTGACAGTTGCTAACTAACAGTCACGTCCATCGCATGTGGGAAGGTTTATTTGTGGCAATCGTAGGAGGGTCGGTTGTTTTGGGGCACAGTTTAATGGCCCCTGTGAGGAGATAAGTTAGACCACCAGCCCGGCGTTGTCTCTTTATCCGAGGGCCCCCCATATCCCTCCATTTCAGCATGCCGTTCCTGAACTTCAGTAAACTCAGTACCGTCTTCTGAACTCATCAGCAAGTCTTGGAACTGCTGAAATTCGATAGTGGAGTCGCGGTGTCTCGTTTCCAGTAGATTCAAATTAACCTCTAACTGTAAGAAATCAACTAGATTACCCTGGCAAGTTATCGTTCTCGTGACAAGAACCTGCTTCCGGGGTAGAATTAGTCAGCAGTTGTCTAATGTATACCTGGAGAGGGTTTCAGGGGTCAACGCCCCTGCGGCCCAGTCTGTGACCAGGCCTCATGGTGGATCAGGGCCTGATCAACTAAGCAGTTACTGTAATAAAGTTGGTAGAATTACCGACAATATGTAAAGTAAAAGGACACAAGTGCAACTAATGTGACATTTATTGTGGCAACGTTTCGCTCTCCAGGAGCTTTATCAAGCCATTACAAACAATACATGGACACAGAGGGTATATAAAGGCTCAGAGTGAGGTGAATACTAGTGAGGTACCATTTCGATGTTCACTAGTGGTAGTAGTAGTAGTAGTAGTAGTAGTAGTAGTAGTGGTAGTGACAAAAGTAATACAATATGGTAGAGCAATTAATTCGTACATGAGTAAAAGGATATAAAAGCTATTTCTTGGGTAACATAAAAATAGGTTGGACAAATATAAACTGGAATGAGGCAGCTTGTTTCAGTGTTCACTCTCTGTGCTTGGTGTAGTATAACAGGAGAGACTATGTGATGGCAGGGTTTACTGTTTTCAGGAGGAAACTAACGACCCATCACACACCACTCACTAACGACCCATCACACACCACTCACTAACGACCCATCACACACCACTCACTAACGACCCATCACACACCACTCACTAACGACCCATCACACACCACTCACTAACGACCCATCAAACACCACTCACTAACGACCCATCACACACCACTCACTAACGACCCATCACACACCATTCACTAACGACCTATCACACACCACTCACTAACGACCCATCACACACCACTCACTAGCGACCCATCACACACCACTCACTAACGACCCATCACACACCACTCACTAATGACCCATCACACACCACTCACTAACGACCCATCACACACCACTCACTAACGACCCATCACACACCACTCACTAACGACCCATCACACACCACTCACTAACGACCCATCACACACCACTCACTAACGACCCATCACACACCACTCACTAACGACCCATCACACACCACTCACTAACGCCCCATCACACACCACTCACTAACGACCCATCACACACCACTCACTAACGACCCATCACACACCACTCACTAACGACCCATCACACACCACTCACTAACGACCCATCACACACCACTCACTAACGACCCATCAAACACCATTCACTAACGACCCATCACACACCACTCACTAACGACCCATCACACACTATTCACTAATGACCCATCACACACCACTCACTAACGACCCATCACACACCACTCACTAATGACCCATCACACACCACTCACTAATGACCCATCACACACCACTCACTAACGACCCATCACGCACCACTCACTAACGACCCATCACACACTAACCACTCAGTAACGACCCATCACACACTAACCACTCAGTAACGACCCATCATACACTAACCACTCCCTCACTAACGACTCATGCTTCCCTCCAGGTAGCGACTCCAGACGACCCGCCCAGGATTCCTCCCGGGCTGGCTGGTTATGAGGGAGATGACGATCCCAAGAGAGAGAAAAGTTCCATCTCCTTTACTTCCTTCAACTACATCAACTCCATCGTTGGTAGCGGCGTTATTGGTGAGTATTGTTGATAGTGATGGTAAGTGATGGTGATGATGACGGTGAGTGATGGTGAAGATGGGATGATGGTGATGGTGGTAATAATAGTGGTGAGTGTAGTGTTTATGGTGATGATAATGAGTGTAGCATTAGTGGTGTGTTTGTGCTGGTGATTGTAGTGTTTGTGCTGGTGATTGTAGTGTTTGTGCTGGTGATTGTAGTGTTTGTGCTGGTGATTGTAGTGTTTATGGTGATGATAATGAGTGTAGCATTAGTGGTGTGTTTGTGCTGGTGATTGTAGTGTTTGTGCTGGTGATTGTAGTGTTTGTGCTGGTGATTGTAGTGTTTATGGTGATGATAATGAGTGTAGCATTAGTGGTGTGTTTGTGCTGGTGATTGTAGTGTTTGTGCTGGTGATTGTAGTGTTTGTGCTGGTGATTGTAGTGTTTGTGGTGGTGAGTAGTGTATGTGGCGGTGATTGTAGTGTTTGTAGTGGTGATTGTAGTGTTTGTTGTGGTGATTATAGTGTTTATGGTGATGATAATGAGTGTAGCATTAGTGGTGTGTTTGTGCTGGTGATTGTAGTGTGTGCTGGGGATTGTAGTGTGTGCTGGTGATTGTAGTGTTCGTGCTGGTGATTGCAGTGTTTGTGGTGGTGAGTAGTGTATATGGCGGTGATTGTAGTGTTTGTTGTGGTGATTATAGTGTTTGTGCTAGTGATTATAGTGTTTGTGCTGGTGAATGCAGTGTTCGTGCTGGTTATTGCAGTGTTTGTGGTGGTGAGTAGTATTTGTAGTGGTGACTGTAGTGTTTTTAGTGGTGATTGTAGTGTTTGTGCTGGTGATTATAGTGTTTGTGCTAGTGATTATGGTGTTTGTGCTGGTGATTGCAGTGTTTGTGATTATCATAGTGTTTGTGGTGGCGAGTAGTATTTGTGGTGGTGATTGCTGCGTTTTTGTTGGTGATTGTAATGTTTGTGGTGGTGGTTGTAATGTTTGTGGTGGTGATTGTTGTTTATGGTGATTGTTGCTTGTGGTGGTGATTGTAATGTTTGTGGTGGTGATTGTAATGTTTGTGCTGGTGATTGTTGTTTGTTGTGATAATTGCTTGTGGTGGTGATTGTTGTGTTTTTGGTGGTGATTGCAGTGTTTGTGGTGGTGGTGCCAGTGTTTGTGGCGGTGATTGTTGTGGTGGTGGTACTGATTGTTGTGGTTGTAGTGGTGATTGTTGTTTGCGGTGGTAATTGTAGTGTTTAGGGTGGTGACTTGTTTGTGGTAGCGATTGCTGTGTTTGTGTTGGTGATTGTAGTGTTTGTGGCGGTGATTGTAGTGTTTGTGGCGGTGATTGTAGTGTTTGTGGTGGTGAATGTAGTGTTTGTGGCGGTGACTGTAGTGTTTGTGGTGGTGAATGTAGTGTTTGTGGCGGTGATTGTAGTGTTTGTGATTGTGATTGTGTTTGTGTTAGTGATAGTAGTGTTTGTTGTGGTGATTGTTGTTTGTGGTGATGATTGTAGTGTTGGTGGTGATTGTTGTGTTTAGAGTGATTGTTATGGAAGTGTTTGTAATAATTGTCGTGATGATTGTAGCGTTTGTGGTGGATATTGTTGTTTGTGGTGGTGATTGTTGTGTTTGTAATGGTGATTGTAGTGTTTGTGGTGGTGATTGTAGTGTTGGTGGTGATTGTTGTGTTTAGAGTGATTGTTATGGAAGTGTTTGTAATAATTGTCGTGATGATTGTAGCGTTTGTGGTGGATATTGTTATTTGTGGTGGTGATTGTTGTGTTTGTAATGGTGATTGTAGTGTTTGTGGTGGTGATTGTAGTGTTTGTGGTGGTGATTGTTGTTTGTTGTGATGATTGTAGTATTTATGATAGTGATTGTTGTTTGTGGTGGTGATTGTAGTGTTTATAATGGTGATTGTGGTGTTAGTGGTGATTGTTGTGCTTCTGGTGGTGAGTGTAGTGTTTGTGGTGGTGATTGTAGTGCTTATGGTGGTAACTGTTGTTTGTGGTGGTGATTGTTGTATTTGTGATGGTGATTGTTGTTTGTGTCTGTGATTATTGTGTTTGTGTTGGTGATTGTGTCTGTAGTCGTGATTATTGTTTGTGGTGGTGATTGTGTTATGTGGTTGTAATTGTAGTGTTTGAGGTGGTGATTGTAGTGTTTGAGGTGGTGATTGTTGTTTGTTGTGGTGATTGTGGTATTTGTGTTGGTGATTGTTATGTCTATGGTGGTGATTGAAGTTTTTGTTGCGATGATTGTAGTGTTTGTGGTGGTGATTGTAGTGTTTGTGGTGGCGACTGTAGTGTTTGTGGTGGTGATTATTGTTTGTGGTGGTGATTGTAGTGTTTATGGTGGTGATTGTAGTGTTTATGGTGGTGATTGTAGTGTTTATGGTGGTGATTGTAGTGTTTATGGTGGTGATTGTAGTGTTTGTGGTGGTGATTGTAATGTTTGTGGTGGCGACTGTAGTGTTTGTGGTGGTGATTATTGTTTGTGGTGGTGATTGTAGTGTTTATGGTGGTGATTGTAGTGTTTATGGTGGTGATTGTATTGTTTATGGTGGTGATTGTAGTGTTTATGGTGGTGATTGTAGTGTTTATGGTGGTGATTGTAGTGTTTATGGTGGTGATTGTAGTGTTTATGTGGTGATTGTAGTGCTTGTGGTGGTGATTGTAGTGTTTATGGTGGTGATTGTAGTGTTTATGGTGGTGATTGTAGTGTTTATGTGGTGATTGTAGTGCTTGTGGTGGTGATTGTAGTGTTTATGGTGGTGATTGTAGTGTTTATGGTGGTGATTGTAGTGTTTATGGTGGTTATGTTTCCTTATAATTTTTTTTTCCCTTCTTGCAAGATTTGATGGTGTAGATACAAGAGTTGTATATTATGTTGATGAAGACGTTGTGGTGCACATCAGTGGCGCCAACACTCCGCTACACAGATTTATGTGATAGAGTCAGTGGAAAATGTGGAGAGATTACCTTGAGGTGTTCAGTCCTTCAGCCTTATAATAATAATAATAATAATAATAATAATAATAATAATAATAATAATAATATAATATTAATAATAATAATAATAATAATAATAATAATAATAATAATATAATAATAATAATAATAATAATAATAATAATAATAATAATAATAATATCTTTATTTCTACAAATACATATGTAGTGATCACACTCACCCCCGCCCCCCCCCCCCCGCCACCCCCCCCCGCCACCCCCCCCCCCGCCACCCCCCCCCCCAGAGTGCTCCTCCGTTTCTTGAGGATTATCGTAGTTTTTTCCGTGCCAGAAGCATAAAATTATGTCAGTGAACTTGTAAAGTATATCTTTCAAACGCCTGAACTAATCTAGAAATAGAATAGTACACACTGAGCCAGAAACAAGGAGAGAAATGTATGTATAGTATAGTAGTGGTGCCATTTTTACACCAGGTCAACTATATGCCTAAAGTGCCGTGTGAAAATTAATTAACGTTTACCTGGAGCTTACCTGGAGAGGGTTTCGGGGGTCAACGCCCCCGCGGCTCGGTCTGAGACCAGGCCTCATGGTGGATCAGGGTCTGATCAACCAGGTTGTTACTGCTGGCCACACGCAACCTGACATACGAACCACAGCCCGGTTGGTCAGGTACTGACTTTAGGTGCCTTTCCAGTGCCTTCTTAAAGACAGTCAGGGGTCTATTGGTAATCCCTCTTATGTATGCTGGGAAGCAGTTGAACGGTCTTGGGCCCCGTACACATACTGTGTTGTCTCTCAGTGTACTCGTGGCGCCCCTGCTTTTCATCGGGGGAATGTTGCATCTCCTGCCGAGTCTTTTGCTTTTGTAGGGAGTGATTTTCGTGTGCAGGTTTGGTACCAATCCCTCCAATACCTTTCAAGTGTATATTATCAGGTATCTCTCTCGCCTGCATTCCAGGGAATACAGATCAAGGACCTTCAACCGTTCCCAGTAATTTAGGTGCCTTGTCGTACTTGTGTGCCGTGAAAATTCTTTGTACACTCTCCAGGTCAGCAATTTCGCCAGCCTTGAAGGGGGCCGTTAGTGTACAGCAGAATTCCAGCTTAGAGAGCACAGGCGATTTGAAGAGAATCATCATGGGCTTGGCGTCCCTAGTTTTGAAGGTTCTCATTATCCATTCTATCATTTTCCTAGCAGGTGAGGTAGATACATTGTTGTGGTGTTTGAAGGAGAGGCCCTCTGACATTATCACTCCCAGGTCCTTCACATTACTTTTCCGCTCTATTGAATAATTAGAATTTGTCGTATACCCTAATACAATTTTAATTTTCTCAAGTTTTCCATATCTGAGTAGTTGAAATTCCTCCTCGTTGAACTTCATATTGTTTTGAGTGGCCCATTCGAAGATTTGGTTGATGTCTGCTGGAGTCTCGCGGTGTCTTCGATGGAGGTCACTGCCATGGTAATCCGGGTGTCATCCGCAAAGGAAGACACGGAGCTATGGCTTACACCTCTGTCTATGTCAGAAATGAGGATGAGAAATAGAATGGGAGCGAGTACTGTGCCTTGTTGAACAGAGCTTTTTACCATGACTGCCTGGGACTATACTCTGTTTACTATTACTCTTTGTGTTCTATTTGTCAGGAAGTTATAGATCCATCTACCAACTTTTCCTGTTATTCCTTTATCACGCATTTTGTGTGCTATTACACCATGGTCACACTTGTCGAAAGCTTTTGCAAAGTCTGTGTATACTACATCTGTATTTTGTTTATCCTCTACAGCATCCAGGACCTTGTCATAGTGGTCCAGTAGCTGGGACAGGCAGAAGCGACCTGCTCTAAACCCGTGTTGCCCTGGGTTGTGTAACTGATGGGTATCTAGGTGGTTGGCCATCTTGCTTCTTAGAACCCTCTCAAAGATTTTTATGATATGGGATGTTAGTGCTCTCGGTCTGTAGTTCTTTGCCATTGTTTTACTGCCACCTTTGTGGAGTGGGGCTATGTCTGTTGTTTTTAGTGTGTGTGGGATGACCCCTGTGTCCATGCTCCCTCTCATTAAAATGCTGAAGGCACGCAATAAGGGCTTCTTGCAATTCTTAATGAACACAGAGTTCCATAAGTCTGGGCCTGGGGCAGAGTGCATGGGCATATCATTTATTGTCTCTTCCGAGTCTTGTGGAGTTAGGATAATATCTCAGTTTTTTGAAATGACCAAATTTTGGGTTTCATTCATAAAGAATTTATTTGTGTTGTCGATCCTTAGTCTGGGCAGTGGCTCGCTGAACACTGAGTCATATTGGGACTTTATTATCTCACTCATTTCTTGGCTGTAATCTGTGTCTGTACCATCCCGCTTAAGCAGGGACCCAATACTGGATGTTCTTTTTCCCTTAGATTTGGTGTAAGAGAAGAAGTATTTTGGGTTTTTCTCAATTACCTTTATGGCTTTTAGTTTTTCCTGTGATTTTTGTCTCCTGTAAGATTCCTTCAACTTAAGTTCGATATTTGCAATTTCCTTGACTAGTGCCTCCCTTCGTATTTCAGATATATTGGCCCCACTCAGCAGCTGTGACTCTTCGCCTTTGTCTCTATAGGGAGTGTCTCTCTCTTTCTAGTTTACATTTTCTCTTTCTTTTTCTTAATGGAATGTGTCTTGACCAGATCTCAAGAACCACAGAATTCATTTTTTCAAGGCAAATGTTCGGATCCATGTTGTTTAGGATATCTTCCCAGCTTGTTTCATTTAGGTTATGGTTCATTTGTATTTTTTTTTATTGAAACTGAATTTCGTGAAGAGACCTTCATGACTGCTCACATTTTACTGGTCAGGAGCCCTGTGCATACATGTCTGTACCTCTGTTATGTTGTGATTGAGTGAATTATCTTTGATACGGCTATATTACGTATCAGATCGTCGTTGTTAGTGAAAATGAGGTCCAGCATATTTTCTAGTCTTGTAGGTTCTACTATTTGCTGGTTTAAGGTGAATTTGGTGCAGAGATTTAATAGTTCGTGTGTGTGTGTGAATTTTCATCTGAGCTGCCTCTCGGGGCCATCTCCGCTAAAATATTGTTTCCTATACTCCTCTATTTTAGGTGTCTCAAGTTGAAATCTCCAAGTAGTAAGATGTTTGGGGCAGGAGTTGGGAGATTTTCCAGACAGTGATCAATTTTCTCAAGCTGCTCCTGGAATTGTTAGGAGTTGTGTCTGGAGGCTTGTATACTACCACAATGACAAGGTTTTGGTTTTCGATCTTTACCGCCAAAACTTCAACTACGTCATTTGAGGTGTTTAGTAGTTCTGTGTAAATGAGCGACTCTGTGACATACAGGCCAACCCATCCTTGTTGCCTGTTTAGTCTGTCGCATCGGAATAGGTTATAACCTGGAATCCATATTTCGTTATCATAATGATCCTTTATGTGGGTCTCTGTGAATGCTGCAAACATTGCATTTGACTCCGTGAGCAGTCCCTTGATGTAAGGAATTTTGTTGTTTTTTGATGGCTATAGACCCAGTATGTTTGCAAAGACAAATGTCGTTATATTGGTGGAATTTAGGGAGGTTTATTTGCCTCTCCTCCAGAAGTGTTTTCAGTTGGTATAGGATTACTGTACAATCTCTGCAGGAGAAAAAAAAAGCGTCCCCGAAGTCTCCCTGAAAATAAAGCGTCTTACATAGCGATTCAGCGTCAGTGGTACACAGTGTATATCACAGTGGTATACAGTGTATATCACAGTGGTACACAGTGTATATCACAGTGGTACACAGTGTATATCACAGTGGTACACAGTGTATATCACAGTGATACACAGTGTATATCACAGTGGTACACAGTGTATATCACAGTGGTACACAGTGTATATCACACTGGTACACAGTGTATATCACAGTGGTACACAGTGTATATCACAGTGGTATACAGTGCATATCACAGTGGTACACAGTGTATTTCACAGTGGTACACAGTGTATCATAGTGGTACACAGCGTATATCACAGTGGTACACAGTGTATATTACAGTGGTACACAGTGTATATCACAGTGGTACACAGTGTATATCACAGTGGTACACAGTGTATATCACAGTGGTATACAGTGCATATCACAGTGGTACACAGTGTATTTCACAGTGGTACACAGTGTATAGTTAAGATACCAATATAAATGTGGCGGTAAATAAGAGTGTAGTCACCTGAAATAGGCCTAGTGGATACCTGTCGTGTATACAGTTTACCAGGAGTCGCCAGTATACTACCACGCCAGCCAGTTGTTTAAAAATTTATACCTACAGCTAGTCCTACGTGTGAATAGCGATACCACAGAGTACAATAAAGTGGAAACACGAAAGGGTATACAAATTTGTGGAACTATTAAAAGAATGTACAGATCGTGGAATAAGAACGAAAAGCAAGAAGAAAAAAAAACAGCAGAGTGGCGGTGAACGCAATGTACACGACAGTAAACCCAGTACTTACCTCAGAAAGTACTTTCTTTATTAAATCCTCACACCACTGCCATAGCTAAAAACAGTGTCACCATAGTACTAGAAAAGCTAAATGCAGTGATCTGCAAGTGCCCAAAACCTAAGATATAAGAGGTGAGGTGCTAGAGACCACCTGCTCCTCACCAGCTGTAGAAACTGCCAGCAGTCACCAGCTGTAGAAGCTGCCAGCAGTCACCAGCTGTAGAAGCTACCAGCTGTAGAAGCTGCCAGCAGTCACCAGCTGTAGAAGCTGCCAGCAGTCAACAGCTGTAGAAGCTGCCAACAGTCACCAGCTGTAGAAGCTGCCAGCAGTCAACAGCTGTAGAAGCTGCCAGCAGTCACCAGCTGTAGAAGCTGCCAGTAGTCACCAGCTGTAGAAGCTGCCAGCAGTCAACACCTTTAGAAGCTGCCAGCAGTCACCAGCTGTAGAATCTGCCAGCAGTCACCAGCTGTAGAAGCTGCCAGCAGTCAACAGCTGTAGAAGCTGCCAGCAGTCACCAGCTGTAGAATCTGCCAGCAGTCACCAGCTGTAGAAGCTGCCAGCAGTCACCAGCTGTAGAAGCTGCCAGCAGTCACTAGCTGTAGAAGCTGCCAGCAGTCACCAGCTGTAGAAGCTACCAGCAGTCACCAGCTGCAGAAGCTACCAGCAGTCACCAGCTGTAGAAGCTGCCAGCAGTCACCAGCTGTAGAAGCTGCCAGCAGTCAACAGCTGTAGAAGCTGCCAGCAGTCAACAGCTGTAGAAGCTACCAGCAGTCACCAGCTGTAGAAGCTACCAGCAGTCACCAGCTGTAGAAGTTGCCAGCAGACACCAGCTGTAGAAGCTACCAGCAGTCACCAGCTGTAGAAGCTACCAGCAGTCACCAGCTGTAGAAGCTGCCAGCAGTCAACAGCTGTAGAAGCTGGCAGCAGTCACCAGCTGTAGAAGCTACCAGCAGTCACCAGCTGTAGAAGCTGCCAGTAGTCACCAGCTGTAGAAGCTGCCAGCAGTCAACAGCTGTAGAAGCTACCAGCAGTCACCAGCTGTAGAAGCTACCAGCAGTCACCAGCTGTAGAAGCTGCCAGCAGTCAACAGCTGTAGAAGCTGCCAGCAGTCAACAGCTGTAGAAGCTACCAGCAGTCACCAGCTGTAGAAGCTACCAGCAGTCACCAGTCCATCTAGCCAAGCTAGATGTTGTACATCTAGCTTGGCTAGATGCACCATTGTTAAGGATTGTTTGGTCTAGTGGTCTAAGGCGTCATGCTTTTTCGCTCACCATGAGACGGGTTAACCTTAGCTAGTGCAGTGTTGTTATTGATCAATACCACCCGTTCCGTGGGTACAATAATATGTATATATATATATATATATATATATATATATATATATATATATATATATATATATATATATATATATATATATATATATATATATAATATATAATAAGCCTATCCTAGCCAGCCTATCCAGAAGAACTGTTAAAGACAACTAAATACTTTTAGTAGTTATAAACTAGCTAGTTAGGAGAGTTATAAAGTGTTGTATATGACCACCACCATGAAAATCTGTGTAGTCTGCAGAAAGGGTAACAGACGGAATCATGTCTGGATTGCATGCAATCTCTGTGGTAAATGGCCCCATGGGTTGTGCAAAATCTTTAAACCAGTGACCACTTTTGATAAAAAAAAATCAGAGAAATATTTTTGAGTCTGTCCATACGAGATACACCTGTACGAGGAAATTACATCTATATTAAAAGACAAGAACACCAATAAATTATCCTTCTTGAAAGACATGTCAGCCTGGTATGACAGCTGGGAAAATAAAATGGGTGGTTTCGATGGGGCTGTCTTGGAAGACAGTTTTCCAAAGTGTGCTAGTGTTGTCCTGGAGGACAGTGCACCAAATGGAGATAGTGGCCCTGGTGATGAAACAGGTAAAGACAACACTATTCAGTTTACGAAGGTACAAAATAGTGATACTGCTGGAGATGGAACAAAAGGGGATGATGTGTTGGCACATTACCAGTAAAAACTGGTGGAAGCACTGATGTCCATACAGGGGTTGTAGGTAGAGGGGAAACAGAAAGAAATGCACCAGCAGCGAATGAAACCAAAAAAATCTTAGCAAACAAAATTCCAATCTATGCAAATTCTATGCCTTGGGTATCTGCAGGCATGTTACATTCTGGTAAAACATGTGGGACATGCACCCTTGACCATCCCAAAAAATGCCGCACCCCAATGACAACAGAAGAGTGCAACTCATCTTCCTGTAACTTATTTCACCCCGAAATGTGTCATTCGTCACTCCATGAAAGAAAATGTTACAATGTATACTGCCAGGCACATCATCTAAAGAGGAAAAGAAGACACAGACCAGCTAGACTATGGGAAATAAAAGAGGGGAGCCATAACCTCTCCAGAGAAAGTTTTTTAGTGCCAGGAGGAAAAAAAGACTGGCAAGAAATGACAGAAATCTTACACAAACTGAAAACACTTTTGGAACAGAGGCATAGTCATTGGCCTCTACTCCAGAACAACAGATATTAGAGCCAGCGAATAAAATGCCCTTAAATTCCATCAATATAACTCCATTTGTCTTTGCAAACACACAGGGTCTAAAGCTGTCAACAAACAACATAATTCCTTACATCAAGGGACTGCTCAGGATTCACAGAGACCCACATAAATGATCATTTTGACAACGAAATATGGATCCCAGGTTATAACCTATTCAGATAAGACAGAATAAACAGGCAACAAAGGGGGGGGGGTTGGCTTATATGTCACAGAGTCGCTCATTTGCTCAGAACTGCTAAACACCATAAATGAAATATAGTTGCAGTTTTGGCAGTAAATATTGAAAATCAAAATCTTGTCATTGTGGTTGTATACAAGCCTCTGGATGCAACTTCCCAGCAATTTCAGGAACAGCTTTTGAATATTGACCACTGTCTGGAAAATCTCCCAACTCCTGCCCCAAACATCTTGCTACATGGAGATTTCAACTTGAAACACCTAAAATGGAGGAGTGTAGCAAATAATGTTATAGCAGAGATCACCCCGGGAGGCAGCTCAGATGAAAATTCACACACACACGAATTATTAAGAAAAATAAAGAGAAGATGTTACCTAGAAAGAGAGAAATGCTCCCTATGTAGACGAAGGAGAAGAATCACAGAGCTGGTGAGAGGGGTCAGCATATCTGGTCAGTGAAACAGCATATATCGAACTTAAACTGAAGGAATCTTACAAGAGACAAGAATCGCAGGAAGAACTAAAAGCCGTAAAGGAAATTGAAAAAACCCAAAATACTTCTGTTATGAAAAAAAATTATTTCTTCCCTTATGCCAAATTTAAGGAAAAAACAACATCCAGTCCCTCAGTCTTTATAGAAGGTGTTCAGTCCCTCAATCTTGACAGATGATATTCAGTCCCTCAGTCTTTATAGTAAGTGTTCAGTCCCTCAGTCTTTATAGTAAGTGTTCAGTCCCTCAATCTTGACACAAAGTGCTCAGTCCCTCAGTCTTGATAGAATGGTTATGTCCCTCAAACTTGACAGAATGTGTTCAGTCCCTCAGTGTTGACAGAAGGTGTTCAGTCCTTCAGTCTTGATAGAAGAGGTTCAGTCCTTAAGTCTTGATAGAAGGTGTTCAGTCCCTCAGTCTTGATAGAATGTGTTCAGTCCCTCAGTCTTTATAGAAGGTGTTCAGTCCCTCAATCTTGACAAAAAGTGTTCAGTCCCTCAGTCTTGATAGAAGGTGATCAGTCCCTCAATCTTGACAGAAGGTGTTCAGTCCCTCAGTCCTAATAGGTGTCCAGTCCCTCAGTCTTGATAGAAGGTGTTCAGTATCTCAATCTTGACAAAAGGTGTTCAGTCCCTCAGTCTTGATAGAAGGTGATCAGTCCCTCAATCTTGACAAAAAGTGTTCAGTCCCTCAGTCTTGATAGAAGACGTTCGGTCCCTCAGTCTTGATAGAAGGCGTTCAGTCCCTCAGTCTTGATAGAAGGTGTTCAGTCCCTCAGTCTCTATAGAAGGTGTTCAGTCCCTCACTCTTGATAGAAGACGTTCAGTCCCTCAGTCTTGATAGAAGACGTTCAGTCCCTCAGTCTTGATAGAAAGTGCTCAGTCCCTCAGTCTTGATAGAAGGTGTTCAGTCCCTCAGTCTTGATAGAAGACGTTCAGTCCCTCAGTCTTGATAGAAAGTGTTCAGTCCCTCAGTCTTGACAGAAGACGTTCAGTCCCTCAGTCTTGATAGAAGACGTTCAGTCCCTCAGTCTTGATAGAAAGTGCTCAGTCCCTCAGTCTTGATAGAAGGTGTTCAGTCCCTCAGTCTTGATGGAAGGTGTTCAGTCCCTCAGTCTTGATGGAAGGTGTTCAATCCTCCAGCCTTGATAGAAGGTGTTCAGTCCCTCAATATTGACAGGTGTTAAGTTCCTCAGTTTTGATAGAGGGTATTCAGTCCTTCAATCTTGACAGAAGGTGTTCAGTCCCTCAGTCTTGATAGAAGGTGTTCTGTCCCTCAAACTTTACAGGTGTTCAGTCCCTCAGTCTTGATAGAAAGTGTTCAGTCCCTCAGTCTTGATAGAAAGTTCTCAGTCCTTCAATCTTGACAGAAGGTGTTCAGTCCCTCAGTCTTGATAGAAGGTGTTCTGTCCCTCAAACTTTACAGGTGTTCAGTCACTCAGTGTTGATAGAAGGTGTTCAGTTCTTCAGTCTTGATTGAAGGTGTTCAGTCCCTCAATCTTGACAGAAGGTGTTCAGTCCCTCAGTCCTTAGAGGTGTTCAGTCCCTCAGTCTTGATAGAAGGTGTTCAGTCCCTCTGTCTTGATGGAAGGTGTTCAATCCTCCAGCCTTGATAGAAGGTGTTCAGTCCCTCAATCTTGACACAAGGTGTTCAGTCCCTCAGTCTTGATAGAAGGTGTTCATTCCCTCAATCTTGACAGAAGGTGTTCAGTCCCTCAGTCTTGATAGAAGGCGTTCAGTCCCTCAGTCCTGATAGAAGGTGTTCAGTCCTTCGGTCTTGATAGGACGTGTTCAGTCCTTCAGTCTTGATAGAAAGTGTTCAGTCCCTCAGTCTTGATAGAAGGTGTTCAGTGCCTCAGTCCTGATAGAAGGCGTTCAGTCACTCATTCCTGATAGAAGGCGTTCAGTCCCTCAGTCTTGATAGAAGGTGTTCAGTCGCTCAGTCTTGATAGAAGGTGTTCAATCCTCCAGCCTTGATAGAATTTGTTCAGGCCCTCAGTCTTGATAGAAGGTTTTCAGTCCCTCAATCTTGACAGGTGTTCAGTCCCTCAGTCCTGATAGAAGGTGTTCAGTCCCTCAGTCCTGATAGAAGGCGTTCAGTCCCTCAGTCTTGATAGATGGTGTTCAGTCCCTCAGACTTGATAGGTGTTCAGTCCTTCAGTCTTGATAGAAAGTGTTCAGTCCCTCAGTCTTTATAGAAGGTGTTCAGTCCTTCAATCTTGAAGGAAGGTGTTCAGTCCCTCAGTCTTGATAGAAGGTGTTCAGTTCCTCAGTCTTGATGGAAGGTGTTCAGTCCCTAAGTCTTAATAGAAGGTGTTCACTCCCTCAGTCTTGATAGAAGGTGTTCAGTCCTTCATTCTTGATAGAAGGCGTTCAGTCCCTCAGTCTTGATACGTGTTCAGTCCCTCAGTCTTGATAGAATGTGTTCAGTCCTTCCGTCTTGATAGAAGGTGTTCAGTCCCTCAGTCTTGATAGAAGGTGTTCAGTCCCTCAGTCTTGATAGAAGGCGTTCAGTCCCTCAGTCTTAATAGAAGGTGTTCAGTCCCTCAGTCTTGATAGGTGTTCAGTCCCTCAGTCTTGATAGAAGTGTTCAGTCCTTCAATCTTGATAGGTGTTCAGTCCTTCAATCTTGATAGAAGGTGTTCAGTCCCTCAGTCTTGATAGAAGGTGTTCAGTCCTTCAGTCTTGATAGATGGTGTTCAGTCCTTCAGTCCTGATAGAACATGTTCAGTCCCTCAGTCTTGATAGAAGGTGTTCAGTCCCCTAGTCTTGATAGAAGGTGTTCAGCCCCTCAGTGTTGATAGAAGGTGTTCAGTCCCTCAGTCTTGATAGAAGATGTTCAGTCCCTCAGTCTTGATAGAAGGTGTTCAGTCCTTCATTCTTGATAGAAGGCGTTCAGTCCCTCAGTCTTGATACGTGTTCAGTCCCTCAGTCTTGATAGAAGGTGTTCAGTCCTTCCGTCTTGATAGAAGGTGTTCAGTCCCTCAGTCTTGATAGAAGGTGTTCAGTCCCTCAGTCTTGATAGAAGGCGTTCAGTCCCTCAGTCTTAATAGAAGGTGTTCAGTCCCTCAGTCTTGATAGGTGTTCAGTCCCTCAGTCTTGATAGAAGTGTTCAGTCCTTCAATCTTGATAGAAGGTGTTCAGTCCTTCAATCTTGATAGAAGGTGTTCAGTCCCTCAGTCTTGATAGAAGGTGTTCAGTCCTTCAGTCTTGATAGATGGTGTTCAGTCCTTCAGTCCTGATAGAACATGTTCAGTCCCTCAGTCTTGATAGAAGGTGTTCAGTCCCCTAGTCTTGATAGAAGGTGTTCAGCCCCTCAGTGTTGATAGAAGGTGTTCAGTCCCTCAGTCTTGATAGAAGATGTTCAGTCCCTCAGTCTTGATAGAAGGTGTTCAATCCCTCAGTCTTGATAGAAGGCGTTCAGTCCCTCAGTCTTGATGAAAAGCGTTCAGTCCCTCAGTCTTGATAGATGGTGTTCAGTCCCTTAGTCTTGATAGGACGTGTTCAGTCCCTCAGTCTTGATAGAAGGTGTTCAGTCCCTCAGTCTTGATAGAAGGTGTTCAGTCCTTCAGTCTTGATAGAACATGTTCAATCCCTCATTTTTGATTGTAGGTGTTCAGTCCCTTAATCTTGATAGAAGGTGTTCAGTCCCTCAGCTTTTACAAAACTAGAGCAGATGTACGAGGATGGAAACATACGTGTACAGGAACCACAGGTGCAGCAGTTGAAGAAATCGTCACAGGTGGACAGGACCTCCTGGTGGAAGAAGATCATGCCCAAGAGTTGAGGCAGAACTTAGCAATAGAGTTATTGATGTTACGCTCTGCCCGGCACATTTGTAACGATGTCTTTAACTGCTGCACCTCTCCACCATCTCCTGTATATTAATTTCCATATTCAGTTGTGTGTATAGTTTTTCTTCTTATTTTTAATTGCTTTCTTTTCTTATTTGATAAATGTCATTATTACATGTGTTGGTGATATCAGATATCAGTAATTGTACACTTGTTTGCAAGCCACGAGTGTAGTGCTACCCTCCTGACTTTATCTGGCCCAGCAGTGTTGAGCTACCCTTCTGAGTTTTGTCCAGTAGTGTTGTGCTACCCTTCTGAGTTTTGTCCAGTAGTGTTGTGCTACCCTTCTGAGTTTTGTCCAGTAGTGTTGTGCTACCCTTCTGAGTTTTGTCCAGTAGTGTTGTGCTACCCTTCTGAGTTTTGTCCAGTAGTGTTGTGCTACCCTTCTGAGTTTTGTCCAGTAGTGTTGTGCTACCCTTCTGAGTTTTGTCCAGTAGTGTTGTGCTACCCTTCTGAGTTTTGTCCAGTAGTGTTGTGCTACCCTTCTGAGTTTTGTCCAGTAGTGTTGTGCTACCCTTCTGAGTTTTGTCCAGTAGTGTTGTGCTACCCTTCTGAGTTTTGTCCAGTAGTGTTGTGCTACCCTTCTGAGTTTTGTCCAGTAGTGTTGTGCTACCCTTCTGAGTTTTGTCCAGTAATGTTGTGCTACCCTTCTGAGTTTTGTCCAGTAGTGTTGTGCTACCCTTCTGAGTTTTGTCCAGTAGTGTTGTGCTACCCTTCTGAGTTTTGTCCAGTAGTGTTGTGCTACCCTTCTGAGTTTTGTCCAGTAGTGTTGTGCTACCCTTCTGAGTTTTGTCCAGTAATGTTGTGCTACTTGTTCTATCTAGGCTGGAATATTGCTGCACTCTAACAGCACCTTTCAAGGCAGGTGAAATTGCCGACCTAGAAAATGTACAGAGAACTTTCACGGCGCGCATAACGGAGATAAAACACGTCAATTACTGGGAGCGCTTGAGGTTTCTAAACCTGTATTCCCTGGAACGCAGGAGGGAGAGATACATGATTATATACACCTGGAAAATCCTAGAGGGACTAGTACCGAACTTGCACACGAAAATCACTCACTACGAAAGCAAAAGACTTGGCAGACGATGCACCATCCCCCCTATGAAAAGCAGGGGTGTCACTAGCACGTTAAGAGACCATACAATAAGTGTCAGGGGCCCGAGACTGTTCAACTGCCTCCCAGCACACATAAGGGGGATTACCAACAGACCCCTGGCAGTCTTCAAGCAGGCACTGGACAAGCACCTAAAGTCAGTTCCTGATCAGCCGGGCTGTGGCTCGTACGTTGGTTTGCGTGCAGCCAGCAGCAACAGCCTGGTTGATCAGGCGCTGATCCACCAGGAGGCCTGGTCACAGACCGGGCCGCGGGGGCGTTGACCCCCGAAACTCTCTCCAGGTAAACTCCAGGTACCCTTCTGAGTTTTGTCCAGTAGTGTTGTGCTACCCTTCTGAGTTTTGTCCAGTAGTGTTGTGCTACCCTTCTGAGTTTTGTCCAGTAGTGTTGTGCTACCCTTCTGAGTTTTGTCCAGTAGTGTTGTGCTACCCTTCTGAGTTTTGTCCAGTAGTGTTGTGCTACCCTTCTGAGTTTTGTCCAGTAGTGTTGTGCTACCCTTCTGAGTTTTGTCCAGTAGTGTTGTGCTACCCTTCTGAGTTTTGTCCAGTAGTGTTGTGCTACCCTTCTGAGTTTTGTCCAGTAGTGTTGTGCTACCCTTCTGAGTTTTGTCCAGTAGTGTTGTGCTACCCTTCTGAGTTTTGTCCAGTAGTGTTGTGCTACCCTTCTGAGTTTTGTCCAGTAGTGTTGTGCTACCCTTCTGAGTTTTGTCCAGTAGTGTTGTGCTACCCTCCTGGCTTTGTCTGGTCCAGGAGTGTAGTGCTACGCTCCTGACTATCTGATCCATTAGTGTTGTGCTACCCTCCTGACTTTGTTAATAAAGTCCTTAGCGACTATTAGCTTAGTGCGAGTCCCTCTCTCTTTGTGTCACAGGGTTGCCTTGTCTCCCACAGTTATTGCTCCTGCAGTGGATTTGTTGACCTCCATGTTCAGGCTTGGTAATGCTTGATGCTCCACTGAATTCATATCAACATAGCTACTCATGTTTTATTTTTTCTCTGAAAAAAAATACATAGATCATTTTTCCAAAGAGTTTTGTCTCTGTTAAAACTCTGATGTCTGGATGCTCTTCTGATGCTGTGTTCTTCAAGTCTGCACTTTTGTTAATGATTTTGTCTATACGTATTTGTTTTGTTAATATAACAATGGTATGCTATACCTACAAGTAGTTAAGGAAGACATGTGTGTAACAAATAGTTATGTTTATTACGAATTATTTCGCTTACACAGTAGACTTCTTCAGTCAGTTACACAGGAATCAGCAGAAGCAGTGGCGTAAACATTATGTAATCAGCCCATCAACTTCAAAACTGCGTCTTTGAGGGTAATGGACTGATTGCATCTTTACATCTCCACTGTTCGTGTTGCCTTTTTTTCATTCAGCTGAAGAAGTCTTCTGTGTAGGCGAGACGTTTCGGAATAAAGATACCTAATTGGTGCATATGTGTCTTAATGAGAGTTGTTTTATACACGTTAATCCTCGTGTTATACACTTGTGTTGCGACTGTTGGTACCGTCGTAGTGTTGAGTGTAGCCCTAGTGAAGTGATGTTAGGTGGAAGTGTTAGGGTGGAAGGGAGAGAGGAAGGCAGTAAAGAAGTGAGAGAGAGAGAGAGAGAGAGAGAGAGAGAGAGAGAGAGAGAGAGAGAGAGAGAGAGAGAGAGAGAGAGAGAGAGAGAGAGAGAGAGAGACTTAAATATGGGGATTCTTATTATTATAGTGAAGAGAATCATTCAGTCCACATCTGCCATACAGAGTTTGGGAAATGAGAAATAATTAGGTTTTATTCATAGAAGAAGGATGGCTCCTGTTCCTTAAATCAAGAACCTATCACAGCGCCAGGGCACCCCCTTGGAAGGAATAAATTTGCGATAGGATGTCGTAGGTGAGAAACAAGTTTAGCTTGACAACAAAACGTTAATTTCCTCCTTTTTTTTAACTTTCTGATTGTTTCTGCATTTGCAGATATCTGTTCATCTCTATTTTTTTTATTATGCTGTTTTTTTTAGAAATCTCAGCCTATTACGTCTACCTGTGTATCTTGACCATAATTCCTGTTCCTCCTTTTCATTAAAATTCATCGTCACTTGTCTTTGTAAACACATACATTAAATCCAAGATTCTTGTCGTTTTTTTAACACATCGGCCGCCTCCCACCGAGGCAGGGTGACCTAATAAGAAAGAAAACCCCAAAAAGAAAGAAAAAATACTTTCATCATCATTCAACACTTTCACCATCACTCATACATAATCACTGTCTCTGCAGAGGCTCTCAAGATACGACAGATTAGAAGTCCCTCAAAACTACCAATATCCCAAACCCCTCCTCTAAAGTGCATGCATTGTACTTCCATTTCCAGGACTCAAGTCTGGCTAACCGGTTTCCCTGAATCCCTTCACAAAATATTGCCCTGTTCACACTACAACAGCTCGTCAGGTCCCAAAAACCATTCGTCTCCATTCACTCCTATCTAACACGCTCATGCATGCTTGCTGGAAGTCCAAGCCCCTCGCCCACAAAACCTCCTTTACCCCCTCCAGCCTTTTCTAGGACGACCCTTACCCTGCCTTCCTTTCCCGACAGATTTATACACTCTCCAAGGCATTCTACTTTGCTTCATCCTTTCTAAATATCAAACCACCTCAACAATCCCTCTTCAGCCTTCTGACTATTACTTTTAGGAGCTCAACACCTCTTCTATTACAACCCAGGTAATCATGGCCTGTATCCTGGGTGTAAAGGGAGCAAAATAAACACAGCAGAAAACTCTGAATTATATTTTCCTTCACCAAGTATAAACAGAAGTATGTACACTATATACACTATATACAGCAAATAGGTATTAGTGCATGCCATGGTAGTCAAGGCAGAGCAGCAGCCAAGAGACAAATAGACAACCGTGCTTCAACCAACAGCAGAATGAAAATGACGAGGGTGAAAACATGAGAGATAACCACATCACATCCACAGTTGCCAGATCCTCATTATGATTGACTGATCCTAGGTACTTATCTAATGATGGGGTCCTGATCGTCAGACCCTAGTGCCTGGTTTGCTGACTGGGGAGATAGCCTTTGTGAGAATGTGGACATACTCCGAATAAAGGTTACATACTCATTGCATGTCACACCACCACCCCAAGAGGGCTCAGGACTAGGCTTCCACCCCCATGGGTAAAAAGTGCCACCATGGCACAGTATAATGGAACTACCTTTCCTCTCAACCATCCAACTTATTAGAGTTCAGCTTTTATCACGACATAAAGCCAAACTCTAAATTTAAAGCGAGACAGCAGACAGTAGGGCTAACGTAGGTCCAAGATACCTGTGGATAAGGTTTTATGTGTTATAAGGCTGCAGCCGGAGACTCTGTCTCATGAGTCTTGTGTTGTCATTCTTCATATGTTGAAAGTAGACCAGAGGATTGTGGTCACTGTAGACTGTGACCACCTGAGAGGTTTGACCCACATATACTTCAAAATTCTCCAAGGCCATTATCAGAGCGAGGGCTTCTTCTTCAATTGTGGAGTAGGCCCTCTTGTGCGGCTGATACTTAGCGGAGAAATAAGCCACAGGCTGCAACCCATCGTCCCCAGATTGTAGAAGTACTGCCCCCACCCCAGAGAAATCAGGAGACAGGAGAATGGGTGCAGTACAAAAAATTAGTTTGGCTTTGTTAAAAGAGCCTTGACACTCTAAGGTCCACTTAAAAGGGGCTTTGTGACTTTTAAGTAAGGTTAGAGGGGCTACAATATCTGCAGAATTTTTACAGAATCTTCTGTAAAATCCTACCATACCTAGGAAACTTTGGAGGGATTTCCTATCTGTGACACTGGATAATTTTTAATGGCAAGAATTTTAGCAAACTTAGGGGCCACTTTATCACTACCTGCTTCATGGCCCAAAAAGTTAATAATAGACTGGCCAAAGGATGACTTGGATAAATTAGCAGTTAGGTGGTGCTTTAAGCCTAAACATGTGTTGGTCCCAAGTATCCGACTCTATAAGTACATCATCTAGATAAGCTGCCGTGCCTTCAAGTCCTTTGAAGGTACGGCAGTTTCTGGGACGATGCAGGGGAATTTTTCATTCCGATGGGGACTATTGTATAGTGATAATGACCTCCTGGAATTATGAAGGCTGAAATTTCCTTAGCCTTACCTGTCAAAGGTACCTTATAGTAACCTTCAAGGAGGTCTAATTTGGAGACAAAAGTAGCCTTACCCACGAAATCGATTACGTCATCTAAACATGGCAGAGGGTAAGCGTCTGGAATGGTAACCTCATTCACCTTAGGGTAGTCTGTACACATTCGAAAACCTCCATCAGCTTTCTTAACAAGGATGAACGGCGAAGCCCATGGACTAGATTATTCTTCCACTAACCCATGCTCTAACAGAAAGTCTACCTCCTGCTGAAGTAGCCTCTGTTTTTCAGGATTAGCTATGTAGGGGGAGAGTTTAATAGGCATAGAGTTTTCAACATCTACGTCATGATATCCTAGTGTACATTTTTCAGAACATCCGAAAAGATATCAGGGTAAGATTGTAGAAGCCCAGTTAAACTTTTTACTTGATTCTTAGATAACCCCACCATTAAGTGACATGGCTCACCAGGTGACTAGTTGGCTGACGTCGTCGTTCTCCTTCATCCTGGCACATCATCATCCAATCAGGAGTTCTTCTTTGAAGATTTCTGCTCATGCCAAGCTGTTGAAAAGATATATGAGACCGCTCGGACAAGGAGCGGTTAATTTCAAAAGTATCAGCCAACCTGGCTGCCTCCAATGCAGTAGCCAAAGAGTGGTCTTGTAGGTCCAACAGACTCCAGTAAGTTATCCATCAATATTAATTGCACTAAATCATCGAAGTTAGCAACATTGCTTGCCTGGTACCACTTGGTAACGGCTTTGGTCTGCTGTCTCACGAAATCAACATATGACTGCCCCAGCTGCCGTCTGCCTAGCTTGAAATTCCTTTCTGTATTTGGCGGAAATACATTGATGAGCACTAAGAACCGTGGTTTTTCACCACACGACAATTACCAAAGTCAGTGTCATTTACCATTGGTGTAAACTCCTGTGCCTTACCAAACAATGCTGTTTACACAAATGATGCCTAATGCTGAAAGTTAAGACACTTGTACATCGGGTTATCTTTATTGTAGACTTTCCGCCATCTAGTGGCTTTATCAATACAGATTCTAGGACATAATTAGAGGACAGTAGAACTATATACAAAAGATGAGGTAATCAGTCCCTCAAACTTGGAGTTGGTGTGGAAAGCGCCGTGGTTGTAGATATTTTGGAGCACAGGCAAGGAGATTGGCGCTTATGTAGGCGTCCGTGGATAGGGGCGTGTAGGAGATGAGGGCATAGTCACTGGTAGGTGGGATTCCCCAGTGGGAGTAGGTCCTACCCAAAGGGATGGGTAGGACCTATCCATGTTGTTCAGGCCACCTTAAGGCTCAAGCCTGGTTTTCGAATGCTTCGAAAAACTGCTCAGGCTCGGCTTTATTAAAACGAGGAATGAGCTGTACTGCTTTTTGCAAACCACTCATTTACAGCTTGTGTAAACTGCCTCCTCTCCTTCTTTCTATTAAACTCTTCCTTAGCATGTGCTTGCTGTTCCCTGGTCTGCTCAAGATTGATTTTTGCTAACTCAAGCGCCAATGAAGCTGACTCACCTCCAGACAACCCTGAAAATTCAGACTGCTGGCTTTGCCCAGGGGCTGCATCTCTCCCATTTGTTTGCAAAAATCTCAATGAGAATATGTGCTTACCTCCTGTAGAGGGAGAAACAACAGTCTGGTGTGCCATCTCCTCTGATCAAAGATGCTTTATAAGCCTCTTCAGTCAGAGGAGATGGCGCAGCTACGCAGCAGTAAGAGTGCTTCAATACTCAATGCCAACAATGCTGTAGAGAAAACTTGGGCAGGTTTAATAGAGTGAATTCAGATACTAACTGACTCATCTAGGTGGCATTAGCCCCAACATAATATGCTATTTGCAAAACACGCTCAAGCTATGCACTGTATGACTGCAGAATACAATAGCAAGGCTGACACAGAACAGCAAAACCAACTACAGCACACTCGCACAATAGCAAGGCTGACCATAGTGAAGCGAATGCAAAGTTAACACACAAAATTCGTGATGCATTGGCAAAGCTGATGCAATGCCAGATAGCAAGCTATCTAAACAATAAAGATTAGTTCCTGCTCCAGCTTCAACTCTAGGCTCAACTGCTCTAAGTCCATCTTCAGCTCCCAGACAGGCCTCTGTATTACAACCCAGGTAATCAAGGTCTGCATCCTGGGTGTAAAAAGGGAGCTTGGAGCAAATTAAACACAGCAGAAAACTTTGAATTATATTATCCTTCACCAAGTATAAGCAGAAGTATGTACACTATATACACTATGTACAGCAAATAGGCATTAACACATGCCATGGTAGAAAGGCAGAACAGCAGCCAAGAGACAAATAGACAACCATGTTTCAACCAACAGCAGAATTAAAATGACAAGGGTGAAAACGTGAGTGGTAACCACATCACATCCACAGTTGCCAGATCCTCATTATGATTGGCTGAACCTAGGTACTTATCTGATGATGAGGTCCTGATCGTCAGACCCTAGTGCCTGGTTTGCTGGTTTGCGAGATAGCCTATGTGAGAATGTGGACATACTTCAAATAAAGGTTACATACTCTTTGCATGCCACATCCTGCAAATTTCCACAATCCGAATTCTTTGCATAATATTTACCCCACACATTGCCCTTAGACACGAAAACTGCACTGCCTCCAGCTGCCTCCTCGATGCAGCATTTACAACCCAAGCTTCACACCCACATAGAAGTGTTGGTACCACTATACTTTCGTACATTCCCTTCTTTGCCTCCATGGACAACGTTTTTTGTCTCCATAGATACCTCAGTGCACCACTCACCTTTTTTCCTTCATCAGTTCTATGGTTAACCTCATCTTTCATAAAACCATCTGCTGACAAGTCAACTCTCAAATATCTGAAAACATTCACTTCTTCCATACTCCCTCTCTCCAATGTGATATCCAATTTTTCTTTATCTAAATCGTTTGATACCCTCATCACCTTATTTTTATCTATGTTCACTGTCAACTTTCTACCTTTACACACCCTCTAAAATTCATCCACTAACCTTTGCAACTTTTCTTTAGAATCACCCAAAAGCATAGTATAATCAGCAAAATGTAATTTTGTCAACTACCATTTTGTATTTGATTCCCCATAATTTAATCCCACCCCTTTACCCAACACCCTAGCATTTACATCTTTTACAACCCCATCTATAAATATATTAAACAACCATGATGACATTACACATACCTGTCTAAGATCTACTTTTACCGGGAAGTAGTCTCCCTCTCTTCTACACACCCTAACCTGAGTCTCACTATCCTCATAAAATCTCTTTACAGCATTTAGTAGCTTACTGCCTATTCCATATACTTGCGACATCTACCACATTGCTCTCCTATCCACCTTATCATATGCCTTTTCTAAATCCATAAATGCAATGAAAACTTCCCTACCTTTATCTACATACTGTTCACATATATGCTTTAATGTAAACACTGATCTACACATCCCCTACCCACTCTAAAGCCTCCCTGCTCACCTGCAATCCTACCCTCTGTCTTACCTCTAATTCTTTCAATAATAACCCTACCATACACTTTATCTGGTATCTCAGTAGACTTATTTCCCTATAATTTTTGCAAACTCTATTATCCCCCTTCCCTTTATATAAAGGAACTATACATACTCTCTGCCAATCCCTAGGTACCTTCCCCTCTTTCATACATTTATTAAACAAAAACACCAACCATTCCAACACTATTTCCCCCCCCCCACTTTTAACTGTCATGATCCCATCAGTTCCAGCTGCTTTACCCCCCTCTCATTCTACGTAATACCTGATGCACCTCCCCCACACTCACATCCTGCTCTTCTTCACTCATAAAAGACGGTATACCTCCCTGATCAGTGCATGAAATTACCGCCTCCCTTTCTTCATCCACATTTAAAAGCTCCTCAAAATATTCCCACCATCTATCCAATACCTCCAGTTCCCCATTAATAACTTCCCTACTCTGTTTTTAACTGACAAATCCATGCATTCCCTAGGCTTTTTTAACTTGTTTATCTCACTCCAAAACTTTTTCTTATTTTCAGCAAATTTTTTTGACCATACCTCTCCCACTCTATCATTTGCTCTACTTTTGCACTCTCTTAACCTTCTTTTACTCTCCATACACCCTGCTCTTCTTATATCACTTCTGATTTGTAAAAACCTCTCATAAGCTACCTTTTTCTCTATTTTATCACACCCTTTACTTCATCATTCCACCAATTACTCCTCTTACCTCCTGCACCCACCCTCCTATAACCACAAACTTCTGCCCCACATTCTACTACTGCATTTTTAAAACTATTCCAACCCTCTTCAACCCCCCCCCCCCACTACTCATGCTTGCACTAGCCAACCTTTCTGACAATAGTTGCTTATATCTCACCCTAACTTCCTCCTCCTTTAGTTTATACACTTTCACCTCTCTTTTACTTGCTGTTGTCATTTTTCTTTTGTCTCATCTACCTCTTACTCTAACTGTAGCTACAACTAAATAATGATCCGATATATCAGTTGCCCCTCTATAAACATGTACATCCTGAAGCCTACCCATCATCTTTTTATCCACCAATACATAATCTAACAAACTACTTTCATTACGTGCTATATCATGCCTTGTATATTTATTTATCCTCTTTTTCATAAAATATGTATTACTTATTACCAAACCTCTTTCTACACATAGTTCAATTAAAGGCTTCCCATTTTCATTTACCCCTGGCACCCCAAATTTACCCACTACTCCCTCCATAACATTTTTGCTCACTTTAGCATTAAGACCCCCAACCACAAGTATTCTCTCACTTGGTTCAAAACTTCCCATGCACTCACTCAACATTTCCCAAAATCTCTCTCTCTCTCTCCTCTACACTTCTCTTTTGCCAAGGTGCATAAACGCTTACTATAAGCCACTTTTCACATCCAACCTTTATTTTACTCCACATAATCCTTAAATTTATACATTTATATACCCTTTCCTCCTGCCATAACTTATCCTTCAACAATGTTGCTGCTCCTTTCTTAGCTCTAACTCTATTAGAAACCCCTGACCTAATCCCATTTATTTCTCCCCACTGAAACTCTCCCACCCCCTTCAGCTTAGTTTCACTTATAGTAAGGACAACCAGCTTCTTCTCATTCATAAGATCCACATTCATCTCTTTCTTATCATTCGCACAACATCCACGCACATTCAGACATCCCACTCTGATGGTTATCTTCTTTTTTTTTTAGTAAGTTACACAGGAAAAGGGGTTACTAGCCCATTGTTCCCGGCATTTTAGTTGACTTTTACAACACGCATGGCTTACAGAGAAGAGATTCTTATTCCACTTCCCCATGGATATAAAAGGAAAAACAATAAGAACAAGAACTATTAAGATAAACTCAAAGAAAACTCAATGAGTGTGTATACATAAACGTGTACAAGTATGTGTAGTGTGACCTAAGTGTTAGTAGAACTAGCAAGACGTACCTGAAATCTTACATGTTTATGAGACAGAATAAAGACACCATTTACACTCATTTGGTATGATGGTAGTACCTCCCTGGGTGGTTGCTGTCTACCAACCTACTACCACAGGAGGGTAGTACCTCCTTGGGTGGTTGCTGTCTACCAACCTACTACCACAGGAGGGTAGTACCTCCTTGGGTGGTTGCTGTCTACCAACCTACTACCACAGGAGGGTAGTACCTCCTTGGGTGGTTGCTGTCTACCAACCTACTACCACAGGAGGGTAGTACCTCCCTGGGTGGTTGCTGTCTACCAACCTACTACTCTACATCCAAGATCTATTAATTTAATAACAATAAGTAATATTTAAACTGAGCCACTAAAATGCACCAAGATTGATAGACTGATTACATCGACTCCAGGCTGATGGACTGATTACATCGACTCCAGGCTGAGGGACTGATTACATCGACCCCAGGCTGATGGACTGATTACATCGACCCCAGGCTGAGGGACTGATTACATCGACTCCAGGCTGAGGGACTGATTACATCGACTCCAGGCTGAGGGACTGATTACATCGACTCCAGGCTGAGGGACTGATTACATCGACTCCAGGCTGAGGGACTGATTACATCGACTCCAGGCTGAGGGACTGATTACATCGACCCCAGGCTGAGGGACTGATTACATCGACTCCAGGCTGAGGGACTGATTACATCGACTCCAGGCTGAGGGACTGATTACATCGACTCCAGGCTGATGGACTGATTACATCGACTCCAGGCTGAGGGACTGATTACATCGACTCCAGGCTGAGGGACTGATTACATCGACTCCAGGCTGAGGGACTGATTACATCGACCCCAGGCTGAGGGACTGATTACATCGACTCCAGGCTGAGGGACTGATTACATCGACTCCAGGCTGAGGGACTGATTACATCGACTCCAGGCTGAGGGACTGATTACATCGACTCCAGGCTGAGGGACTGATTACATCGACTCCAGGCTGAGGGACTGATTACATCGACCCCAGGCTGAGGGACTGATTACATCGACTCCAGGCTGAGGGACTGATTACATCGATCCCAGGCTGAGGGACTGATTACATCGACTCCAGGCTGATGGACTGATTACATCGACTCCAGGCTGAGGGACTGATTACATCGACCCCAGGCTGAGGGACTGATTACATCGACTCCAGGCTGAGGGACTGATTACATCGACTCGAGGCTGAGGGACTGATTACATCGACTCCAGGCTGAGGGATTGATTACATCGACTCGAGGCTGAGGGACTGATTACATCGACTCCAGGCTGAGGGACTGATTACATCGACTCCAGGCTGAGGGACTGATTACATCGACTCCGGGCTGAGGGACTGATTACATCGACTCGAGGCTGAGGGACTGATTACATCGACTCCAGGCTGAGGGACTGATTACATCGACTCCAGGCTGAGGGACTGATTACATCGACTCCAGGCTGAGGGACTGATTACATCGACCCCAGGCTGAGGGACTGATTACATCGACCCCAGGCTGATGGACTGATTACATCGACTCCAGGCTGAGGGACTGATTACATCGACTCCAGGCTGAGGGACTGATTACATCGACTCCAGGCTGAGGGACCGATTACATCGACTCCAGGCTGAGGGACTGATTACATTGACTCCAGGCTGAGGGACTGATTATATCGACTCCAGGCTGCGGGACTGATTACATCTACTCCAGGCTGAGGGACTGATTACATTGACTCCAGGCTGAGGGACTGATTATATCGACTCCAGGCTGCGGGACTGATTACATCTACTCCAGGCTGAGGGACTGATTATATCGACTCCAGGCTGCGGGACTGATTACATCTACTCCAGGCTGAGGGACTGATTATATCGACTCCAGGCTGCGGGACTGATTACATCTACTCCAGGCTGAGGGACTGATTACATTGACTCCAGGCTGAGGGACTGATTATATCGACTCCAGGCTGCGGGACTGATTACATCTACTCCAGGCTGAGGGACTGATTACATTGACTCCAGGCTGAGGGACTGATTATATCGACTCCAGGCTGCGGGACTGATTACATCTACTCCAGGCTGAGGGACTGATTACCTCAATTTCCTTCACATCTTCACTATTCTTTGTGCAGGACAGGTATACAATACCGACAAGATGAAAGTTAAGACACTTGTGCAACATCTGGTTATCTTTATTGTAGCCGTTGCGCCATCCCGTGCCCCACTGGATGGCGAAACGTCTACAATAAAGATAACCAGATGTTGCACAAGTGTCTTAACTTTCAACTATTCTTTGTATTGGAGTGATGAAGCCACTGTGTGGCGAAACGTTTCCACAATAAAGATACCCAAGTGTTGTATATGTATGTAATTTATCAACACATAACAGTGTTCTTGACCCAGGGATGCCGTACGCACTGCACGAGGCTGGTGTTGGTGTGGGATTGTTGCTGTTGGTACTGGTGGCTGTCATCACGGACGTTGCTCTCTGCCTCATGATCGCCGTCGCTCGCACCGCCCAAGTCCTCACTTACCAGGACCTCGTCAACGCTGCCTTCGGAAGACCTGGCTTTTACGTGACCTCTGTCTTGCAGTTCCTCTACCCGTTCATATGTGAGTATCAACTCCTTCCCATATATGAATATATCAATCATTTTCCTTCCAGCCAAGAGACTTTTCTGGTATACGAGTATATAACATGACTCACGAAATCGTAATGACTCGATTGTAAACAAACCATACCACGGGTGGAGTTTGAACCCGCGGTCAGAGAGTCTCGAAACTCCAGACGGTCTGGAGTTTTGAGACTCTCTGGCCGCGGGTTCAAACCCCACCCGTGGTATGGTTTATGTGAAGCACTAAAAACATGGACGTAATTACAGCCTTGTCTCATTTCAGATCGGTTTTTGTTACTTGTTAGAGCCCTGTCTAGATTATTATAATATTTGTCAGGACTGTGATGTGATGTGTCATTTTTTATATTAATTTTAAATTTTAGATCATTATTTGCTTTCTAATCCTCTGAAATTAAACAGGATAGTTGGACACATTATATCCGGTTGGTTCACCAGTCAGGGTGTTTTATGGTCATGGGAGGGTCACAAAGTCAACACATGATGGGCTGGGAACCGTTTGATGAGCACCATGTGAGCATGATGTGGGCATCACATGGGCATTATGTGGGCACTATATGAGCACCGTGTGGAAATCATAAGGGCATCATGTACGCATCATGTGAGCATCATATGAGCATAATGTGAGCATCATGTGGGCATCATGTTGGCATCGTGTGAGCATCATGTGAGCATCATGTGGGCATCATGTGGGCATCAAGTGGGCATCATATGGCATCATATGAGCATCATGTCAGCACTATGTCTGAATCATGAGAACACAATTTGGGCATCACGTGGGCACGTGGGCATCCTGTGAGCATCATGTGAGCATGTGGGCGTCATGTGGGCATTATGTAGGCACTATGGGGGCATCAGTTGGACATCATACGGGCATCATGTGATCATCATGTTGGCTCCATGTGGGCTTCTTGTGGGTATCATGTGGGCATTAGGTAAGCATATTGGCACTATGTGGGTATGATGTGGGCATGTGAGCATGAAGTGGGCATCATGTGAGCATTACGTGACTATTTGGGCACTATGCAGGCATCATACGGGCATCACGTGGGCATTATGTAGGCATCATGTGAGTATCATGTGGGCATCATATGGGCATCATGTAGGCATCATGTGAGTATAATGCGGGCACTATGTGGGCATCATATGGGCACTATGTAGGCATCACGTGGGCACTATATGGGCATCATGTGGACATCATGTAGGCATGTGAGCGCCATGTGGACATCAGGTGAATATCATGTGGGCATGTGGGTATCATGTGGGCATCATGTGGGCATCATGTGGGCATCATGTGGTCATGTGGGCATCATGTGGGCATCATGTGGGCATCATGTGGGCATCATGTGGGCATCATGTGGGCATCATGTGGGCATCATGTGGGCATCATGTGGGCATCATGTGGGCATCATGTGGGCATCATGTGGTGCAAGCACCACCTGACCTGGTAGATGCCTCCAGCTGCCCTGGGAAGGTCAGAAGGTAAAGTAAGGGAAACGAATTCTGACTGTCTTATGCATGAGAAACCTGGCCTCTGGTTGATTATTAAGTAAATTAGCGTACAGGTCCACGTAAGTACAATTATCATATATATGTGTACATTACCTATGATAACACATTAAAGTCAAAGTGAACAGCATCCGAGGGAAGCATCATGACAGCTCCAGCATCCCTCACACTCAAGAAGCATCATGACAGCTCCAGCATCCCTCACACTCAAGAAGCATCATGACAGCTCCAGCATCCCTCACACTCAAGAAGCATCATGACAGCTCCAGCATCCCTCACACTCAAGAAGCATCATGACAGCTCCAGCATCCCTCACACTCAAGCATTCTAACTCACTCTTTGTTGCCCTCGTGGTCTGTTAATAATAATAATGATCTTTATTTCTGTAAGTACATGTACAAGGTTTACAGCCCTAGCTGGCATCTGTGACATACTACTATATAGAAAGCCACTTATTATGCAGAGTATTTCGGGCAAATTAGGTCAGTTTTGTCCCAGGATGCGACCCACACCAGTCGACTAACGCCCAGGTACCTATTTTACTGATAAGTGAACATGGACAGCAGGTGTCTTAAGGAAACACGTCATAATGGCTCCACTTGTACCGGGGTCGAGCCACGGATAACGGTGTGTGAGCTGAATAATTATGCACCTCTGTAATCTTTTGACTACCGCCCACAGGATGGGTATGGTGAACATTCGTCTCTCAACCCTTGAGTAGAGAGGACGTGTGCTGCTGCTACCCCCTGGTGTTGACTGGGTGCAGTAATATTTTCACAACATGGTGCAGGCTTGTCGCCGGCGGGTTAATACAGTCTGTATTGAATTAACCAGTGGAGCTATCACGGGGCCGTCTATGGAGTTACTTCTACCAGCAATAATTAGAGACACCTACGGCGTAGCTACTGAAGAGATTTGTGGACTTGAGTTGAATGGCACGAAGAGGATATTTCTTAAATTCATTTCGGCGAGTATGTACGAGACAGTGGTGAACAAGTTTCAGGAAGTGGCCATACCTGTGAATCATGCTGTCACGGTGAGGATGCATGATGTATCAAGTTACTTCACTTGGGTGAAGATCAGGAATGTGCCATTCGAGGCGGATGCATCTGACATAAGGTTTGCCATGAGTAAATATGGGACGGTACACACAGTTACTGCAGGAAGATGGTCAGCTGGTACGTATATGGGGATACCTGAGGGTACGTACTCTGCAAAGATGACGATACGACATCCTATACCGTCGTATGTGGTGATGGAAGATTTCAGAACTCAGGTATTTGTGACATATGCAGGGCAACGACGCACTTGTCGTTTGTGTGGGTCGTATGAACACCTGGCAGCGCAATGTGGTAAAGGACGTGGAGACAACAACCTGCAACAATGAAGAAACATAGAGGTGAGGAGAGTGGAGCAAGAGCAGCCTTTTTCGACACTGACTCTGCAGAGTACGTCATAGAGTGAGGAGGTTGAGAGGGCAGAGAAGATGGCAGGTGCTACGAGTGGGGGGGACTCCCCTTCCTTGGACGTGGTTCAGGCATTGGAGATCATCGCAGAAGTGAATGATAGCAAGGAGGAAGCATCGATAAGGACGACGCTTGTGGATATTTTGGGCACGGGGCCTTATCAGGAAGAAGGCACGGTCCTGGACCTTGAGACTACTATGGAGGACGGAGGGGCGAAGGTAGTTCGTCCTAAGGTGTGTGACAAGGCTGTCTTGTCGGTGAATACGGTGGAGGTTGAGGTTCATCGTGGTGATGAGCTTGATGACGAGATGCAGGTCGACGGTACGACGCGAAAGCGCGCAGCAGTGCTTTATGATTCAGATGAAGTGCTTACGCCCGCACAACGTTCAGGGAAGAAAACATGGGCGGATGTCACGCAGAGGGGTTCAAAAGACACTCAGGGACAGGGATCGAGTAAGAGTGCACAAAAAGGGGGGGGGGAGGGATAAGAGTGCAATGAGGCGATCAGGTGACAAATAGGTTGTGTCAAGAGGGAAACCACCTTTGTCGGTTTTAAGTGCTTGACATTAAACATCAATGGTTTGAGGTCGCAGAGAAAGTGTGAGTGGTTTAGGGAGTTTTTGGAGCGTCATGGTGTTGACGTTGTGTTCTTGCAGGAGCATAATTATAGACATGGTTATGAGTTGAAGGTGGAGGGATATAAGGTGTATGTTGAACATGCAGTCAGATTGAAAGGCGGTGTGGCTATATTGGTAAAGGAAACTAGCCCGTTGGTTGCCTGCCATGTTGACGGGGGGGTGGGGCGGGTGATACATGTGGATGGATTATGGGGTCAGGTACAGATGACGTTGGTGTGTGTGTATGGACCGGCAGAGGGAGACGTACGCATTAAGAATAAATTTGTGAGGGACGTGCTGGTTTACTACTTGTGTGGATTGCCAGGGGTAGCCGTGATAGGAGGTGAATAGAACTGTGTGATAAGGCGTAAGGATGTGGAACCGAGGGGGGCGGGGCATTGTATGGGAATATTGGGAGAATTGTTATCAGGGGTGGGTTTGATCGATATCTGTGGGGGGGAGGTAGAGCATACATTTATTAGGCGTGGGTATGCTGCTAGGCTCGATCGTTTGTACATCCCCAGAAGGGTAGTAATACATAGGGTGAGGGTGTTGGATGTGGTATTTTCTGATCATAGGGGTGTTATGGTGGATTTGGGTTGGGAGGGGTTGCCACGAAGGGGTAGGGGATATTGGAAGTTAAATGTAAAGTTGTTGCATGAAGAAGAATATAGACAGTCATTTAAACAGTTTTGGGAGGGGTTGGAGGCAGAAGCACCTGGGAATGGTGATCTGGTTAGATGGTGGGACTCGGTGGCGAAATCAGGTATTAAGGATTTTTATGTACGTAATGGGAGGGAATATAATAGGTTAAAGTATGGGTTTCAATCTTATCTTGAGGGGCAGTTGAGGGCTTGCTACGAACGTGGGAGGGTTAGTTACCCAGTGGGAGATATTGAGGGATTAAAGGAGAGCATTAGGGATTTGCAAAATGAAAGATTTGATGGTGCGCGCATTTTGGCGGGGTTGGAGGAGGTGTTATGGGGTGATAGGCCATCGGCGTGTGTATTGAGAGGACAGCATAAGAGGAGAGCGGCGACGGAGATGATGGGATTAACTGTTCATGTGGGGATGGGAGGGTATAGGGAAGGGCAGGTATTGATGTCGACTGAAGTTATGAGTGGATATCTTGATGCATGGTTTAGATCATATGCACAACATGTGGGTATACGAGATGATGCTTTAAGGGAAATGGGTGGTTATGTGCAATGCGAGCTTGATGGTAGAGATAGGGAGACTTTGGAAGGACAGATTACGGAAGGGGAAATTTGGCAAGCTATAGCAGGTGCAAGTTTAGGTAAGGCACCGGGTGTAGACGGGTTGCCTAATGATTTTTATGTTAAGAACTGGGAAGTATTGAGGAGATTTTTAGTCAGATTGTTCAATGTAATGAAGGAAGATGAGGCAATGGGTGAGCAGCAAAGGACTGCTGTTGTTGTATTAGTGCCGAAGGGTGGACAGACCACGGTAGAAGATTACCGTGCAATATCGCTTATGTTGCAAGGGTATTAGGGAACAGAATCAAACAGGTTTTAGGTAAAGTAATTGATAGAGGACAATATGGCATACCGGGTAGATCAATGTATAGGGGGGAGGGGGGAGGGGGGAGGGTGTGTTTTGGCTCTGGATTGGAGAGCTGCTTATGATAGCGTAGAAAGGGATGCATTATGGAGTTTTATGCGTTGGTTGGGTTTCGGGAGGGAAATTGTTTCTTGGGCAAAAACTTTGTATCTGGGTGCAGTTATGAGAATACAGGTTAATGGACGACTAGGTGATAGCATACAGATGGGAAGGGGTTTGCGACAGGGATGCCCTCTGTCGCAAATTTTGTTTGCATGTCTTCAGGAACCCTTTTATAGGGCAGTTAGGTGGAGTATGGCGAGAGCGAGGGTTGGTTTTGCACGAGAAGGGGAAGCGGGTATAGTGGGTTACGTGGATGATACGACTGTCTTGGTGAGGGATGTGAGGGATTTACATAAGGTAGGAAGGGTGATAGACGTTTTTGGTGAGGCTACGGGGATGAAAATTAATGTAATAAAGTCCAAGTATTTGGATCTAGGGGATAGTGTACATAATGGTGAGACTGTTGAGGGTGGGTGGCGTGTGGTGGATCAGTTGTTGATATGTGGGATAGTGTACATGCGGAATGATAGGAATGCACAAGAGGCAAATTCGAGGTACACCGTGGATGGAGTTTTGAATAGATTGGGAGGTTTGAGGGCAGAGCAATTAACGTTGCATCGAAGGGTTATAGTCACGAATGTCCTGTTGTATAGCAAGTTATGGCACGTGGTGGCAATATATCCGTTACGACGGTGTGAGGTGCAACGGTTGCAACTGCGGGTATTCAGATTTACATGGGGATCGGGTTGTGACTGACTAAGTAGAGGGGTGGTGTCGCTTCCCGTTAGCCAGGGGGGGCTGGGGCTTATACCTCTTGAGAAGCGTATGTTGAGTGTGTTTCTGAAAAGGGGGTTTGTGAGGGAGGGGCTGAGCGGGGGGGGCCTTGAAAGACTGTGCAAGGATATGCAACGGTGGTGGAGGGGTAGGGATTTAATGTTTGGGGAGGCTATGTTGCGAGTTTTACTGACGGTAAGGGATCCGAAACAGCTTAAATTGAAGGTTCTTGAGAGGGCGGGGGGTGGGTCTGTGGTGGCGGCAGTTGAGGGGGCATACCCTATGTATGCATGGGGTTCTGTATGGAAATGTCTTCAACAACTACGTGTAAAACCAAGTGTCAGGGAGGTTATGTTTAGGTGTTTACATAGGATCTTGCCGTCTGGGGTTGTGTTATTTAATAGGAGATTAAGGGAGGGTGGGGAGTGCAAAGCGTGCGGATGTCCGGAAACTATATTTCACGCTGTGTACTTTTGTACTTGTTTAGAAGATGTGAGGGTCTGGCTAAGTAGGGTAGTTAGGTTAGTGGGTGGGGAAGGATTACAGGTGTTGCGGGTGTTAAGTTTAGATATAGGTGGGTGGAGTCAGCAGGTGGTGAATGCGGTTGCGTATGTGGTTACTGATTTTATTTATATATCTTGGGCAATGAGGGAGGTGGGAGTCGAGGAAAGGATAAGAGTGTTAGGGGCCACGATGTATAGAACAAAGTGCCGCAATAGGGATCTTTATGGGGGAAGATGGGAGACAGCATTTACTGAAGGTTATCGTAGATTCAGGTTGAAGGATTTAAGAGATTTAAGTGTCAAGTAAGGGGTTGCGGCGGGCTAGTTTTCTTGAGTATGGAAATGTGTATAGATGTTAGCGTGTGTGGTATGTTTGGTAATATAATAAATAAGCTTCTTTTGTGATGTGAGTTTGGTCTGGGTAGTTGTGTAAGATATGTTATTCACATTGTTTTTAAGAAGGTTTTGAATATAATATGTAAGTAGTGTTGTTGCACTACATTGTGTGTATGTGTGAGAGGGTACATCTCACAGTATTTGTGTGTCTGAAGGTTTGAGGTGACACAAGGCATGATCTAAGTATGACTGGATTTTCTTTTTGTCCTCAAAGGTGTTATACAAAGATAATACTGTGGTGTATGGTGTAGGTTTATAGGTATTCAACATGCTTGTTGTATGTTCCCTTTTCGATACTTTGTTTTAATTGTCATTTCAATGTACTTTGTATAGCATTATACAACGGTATTGTTCTTTGCCATATGAAGTGTTTTTTTTTTAGTCTGTTATATTCTAGGTTTTTGTATGTTAAGATGTACTTATAGACTGTCAGCACCCTGATATTGGTTTTTCATGGCTATGTTCTTGACGTAAGTTTTGGCTGTATGGTATACAGATATATCTAGCCAGTTTATAGACGCATTCCTTTTGTGTCTGAGATTTTGTATACGGGTTTATTGTAACTGTAATGAGTCGGTTTTGAGATCTAAGCTGTTTTCTTTGTATGTTTATTTGTATTTTGGTATATGTAAATCTGTAATGTTAGGGATAAGTATGTAGATGTTCTAGTAGGATTATGATGTTAGGTTTTGGTTTATTGATTAATGAGAAGGCTGGAAGTAATTGTTACATTTTCTCGTATATATTCTTTTCAACTGAATTGAGCCTTTGTCATATGTCATGTTATATGTAAAATTTATATGTACGTTAGGTTTTGAGTCATTGAATGTTTATATATGTCAGTTCATGACCCTGTTACTGTGTTTATTTGTAGCTATGTTCTTGCCGTAAGTTATTGTTGTATGTTATACAGCTATATCTTGCGAGTATATAGGTGCAATCCATTTGTGTTAGTTTATTTTGTGTTGGGTTTCTTATGTCAATGGCCGAACCTTCAGGATTGAGATCCATTCTGTTTCCTTTTATTTTTATTTTTATGTATACTGTATTGGTTTTAAATAAAATATAAAAAAAAATTATGCACCTCTGTAATCTTTTGACTACCGCCCACAGGATGGGTATGGTGTGTATAATAAACATATTAAACTAAGTATATGAGCTGAATGTCCTAACAACCGAGCTACGGGACACCTATATAATTACAGGAAACCTTTGTGTTACATGTTCCCCAGTGTCTGACCTCACATGATGTCCCCCGACCCTGAGTGTTGTAAGTGTAGGTTAACCATAGTTATATCTAGTGATTTAAGGTAATTAACGCTATGAAACGTGAAAAATTATATGGTGATACCTGCAACATATGGGAAAAGACACAGGTACTCGTGGCGAAACGCTTCCTGTAATAAATATCCTGAAACTGTACATAAGTGTCTTTTTCCGCTGTAACTCGTGTATAACTTCCCTTTCACATGTTATATTTCCATGAAGAATTATAGCATCGAAGTTCACTTACTGGAAATAGCTATTATGTGACGCTTATAATGAATGAATGTATAAGTTGCCCACTACCAGGACACAGTAGTCAGCACTGGTGGCGCCAACTGTATGTTACAAGCGGTATGATGGTTGACTGTGTGCTTAATAACACAGAGAAAAACCACGAAGTGAGTGACCACATAGTGTAAGAATTATCAGTGCTCAGCGCCGGCGCCAAGGACGGGGGAGACAAGGACGGGGAAAACAAGGACCGGAGTGATAGGGGCGAGCAACAAGGACAAGGGGTGACAGGGGGGAGAGACAAGGACTAGGGTGACAAGGGACTAAGGGGTTAAAGCCTACCATAATCTTACAAAGCTTCTTTAATAAAAATAACACGAAACTGATATATTGTGGTGGCTGTGCGATCAGAGAAAGGTATCCCCGCATCACACAACCCGAATCTCCTCTACCTCAATGAATGAGACTGCAACAGCGCAGTGTGCAACACTTAAGGATCTGAAGACTTAATGGGGATCAGACGAGACCTTCACACTTTACTGCACGGAAACTAATATCCCAATTTTTTAATAAAAATGACAACTTAAAACATACACAGTCCAATACTAACTCCAACTAAGTTTAAAGCCAATCTGAAAAGGAATTCTCTAGTCATTTCGCTGATCAATATTCCCCCCCAAATCACTAGTAATTTAAGTTTGAAGTTGATCAGAAGTTGAATTATCAAGCTATTGCTATTAAAGTTTAGAAGCTAATACCTTGAAATTTAGAAACTAATACCTTGAAGTCTAGAAACTAATACATTGAAGCTTTGAAACTAATACTTTGAAGTTTAGAACCAACTGTCTGCGTGAATCACTGACTGTTACTCACACTGCAGCTGACTACAGCACGTTTTTGAACGCCACTCACCCCCTAGGCTTCACTGGTGAGTCAGTTGTAAGCTAGAGAGCAGAGAGGCAGGGCGGGCCTGTGCTTCCCATATTTTCCGTTATAATTATACTTACTAACCAGCCTACGTGAGTGTTTTTACCCAATCCACGTTTCGAACCCTTCACATGACACCTTGAAGTTTAGAAACTAATACCTTGAAGTTTTGAAACTAATACCTTGAAGTTTAGAAACTAATACCTTGAAGTTTAGAAACTAATACCTTGAAGTTTAGAAACTAATGCCTTGAAGTTTAGAAACTAATACCTTGAAGTTTAGAAACTAATGCCTTGAAGTATTAATTTAGAAACTAATACCTTGAAGTTTAGAAACTAATACCTTGAAGTTTAGAAACTAATGCCTTGAAGTATTAATTTAGAAACTAATACCTTGAAGTTTAGAAACTAATACCTTGAAGTTTAGAAACTAATACCTTGAAGTTCAGAAACTAATACCTTGAAGTTTAGAAACTAATACCTTGAACCTCAGAAACTAATACCTTGAAGTATTAATTTAGAAACTAATACCTTGAAGTTTAGAAACTAATACCTTGAACCTCAGAAACTAATACCTTGAAGTATTAATTTAGAAACTAATACCTTGAAGTTTAGAAACTAATACCTTGAAGTTTAGAAACTAATACATTGAAGTTCAGAAACTAATACCTTGAAGTTTAGAAACTAATACCTTGAAGTTTAGAGGCTAATACCTTGAAGTTTAGAAACTAATACCATGAAGTTTAGAAACTAATACCTTGAAGTTTAGAAACTAATACCTTGAAGTATTAATTTAGAAACTAATACCTTGAAGTTTAGAAAATAATACCTTGAAGTTTAGAGGCTAATATCTTGAAGTTTTGAAACTAATACCTTGAAGTTTAGGAACTAATACCTTGAAGTTCAGAAACTAATACCTTGAAGTTTAGAAACTAATACCTTGAAGTTTAGAAACTAATACCTTGAAGTTTAGAGGCTAATACCTTGAAGTTTAGAAACTAATACCTTGAAGTTTAGAAACAAATACCTTGAAGTTTAGAAACTAATACCTTGGAGTTAAGAAACTAATACCTTGAAGTTTAGAAACTAATACCTTGGAGTTTAGAAACTAATACCTTGAAGTTTAGAAACTAATACCTTGAAGTTTAGAAACAAATACCTTGAGGTTTAGAAACTAATACCTTGGAGTTTAGAAACTAATACCTTGAAGTTTAGAAACTAATACCTTGGAGTTTAGAAACTAATACCTTGAAGTTTAGAAACTAATACCTTGAAGTTTAGAAACTAATACCTTGAAGTTTAGAGGCTAATACCTTGAAGTTTAGAAACTAATACCTTGAAGTTTAGAAACAAATACCTTGAAGTTTAGAAACTAATATCTTGGAGTTTAGAAACTAATACCTTGAAGTTTAGAAACTAATACCTTGGAGTTTAGAAACTAATACCTTGAAGTTTAGAAACTAATACCTTGAAGTTTAGAAACTAATACCTTGAAGTTTAGAAACTAATACCTTGAAGTTCAGAAACTAATACCTTGAAGTTTAGAAACTAATACCTTGAACCTTAGAAACTAATACCTTGAACCTTAGAAACTAATACCTTGAAGCTTAGAAACTAATACCTTGAAGTATTAATTTAGAAACTAATACCTTGAAGTTTAGAAACTAATACCTTGAAGTTTAGAAACTAATACCTTGAAGTTTAGAAACTAATACATTGAAGTTCAGAAAGTAATACCTTGAAGTTTAGAAACTAATACCTTGAAGTTTAGAAACTAATACCTTGAAGTTCAGAAACTAATACCTTGAAGTTTAGAAACTAATACCTTGAAGTTCAGAAACTAATACCTTGAAGTTTAGAAACTAATACCTTGAAGCTTAGAGGCTAATACCTTGAAGTTTAGAAACTAATGCCATGAAGTTTAGAAACTAATACCTTGAAGTTTAGAAACTAATACCTTGAAGTTTAGAAACTAATACCTTGAAGTTTAGAAACTAATACCTTGAAGTTCAGAAACTAATACCTTTAAGTTTAGAAACTAATACCTTGAAGTTTAGAAACTAATACCTTGAAGTTCAGAAACTAATACCTTGAAGTTTAGAAACTAATACCTTGAAGTTTAGAGGCTAATACCTTGAAGTTTAGAAACTAATACCATGAAGTTTAGAAACTAATACCTTGAAGTTTAGAAACTAATACCTTGAAGTTTAGAAACTAATACCTTGAAGTTTAGAAACTAATACCTTGAAGTTCAGAAACTAATACCTTGAAGTTTAGAAACTAATACCTTGAAGCTTAGAGGCTAATACCTTGAAGTTTAGAAACTAATACCTTGAAGTTCAGAAACTAATACCTTGAAGTTTAGAAACTAATACCTTGAAGTTTAGAAACTAATACCTTGAAGTTTAGAAACTAATACCTTAAAGTTTAGAAACTAATACCTTGAAGTTTAGAAACTAATACCTTGAAGTTTAGAAACTAATACCTTGAAGTTTAGAGGCTAATACCTTGAAGTTTAGAAACTAATACCATGAAGTTTAGAAATTAACACCTTGAAGTTTAGAAACAAATACCTTGAAGTTTAGAAACTAATACCTTGGAGTTTAGAAACTAATACCTTGAAGTTTAGAAACTAATACCTTGGAGTTTAGAAACTAATACCTTGAAGTTTAGAAACTAATACCTTGAAGTTTAGAAACTAATACCTTGAAGTTTAGAAACTAATACCTTGAAGTTTAGAAACTAATACCTTGAAGTTTAGAAACTAATACCTTGAAGTTTTGAAGCTAATACCTTAAGGTTTTGAAGCTAATACCTTAAGGTTTTGAAGCTAATACCTTGAAGTTTAAAAACTAATACCATGAAGTTTAGAAACTAATACCTTGAAGTTTAGAAACTAATACCTTGAAGTTTTGAAGCTAATACCTTAAGGTTTTGAAGCTGATACCTTGAAGTTTAGAAACTAATACCTTGAAGTTTAGAAACTAATACCTTGAAGTTTTGAAGCTAATACCTTAAGGTTTTGAAACTAATACCTTGAAGTTTTGAAACTAATACCTTGAATACATAATAATATCTCAGCTTGAAGACAAGTCTCGTAGCCTCTTTCCTCACCAGACTCGCACTCTGAACACCTTAACTTCTTAGAAATTGTACAGCCGCGCCCGTCCAAGTTTGGTCACCACACTGGGATGATCTGTGTAACAAGGACCTTTCTGCACGTACACGTAACTCTCACACATTTCTGTAGAAATATGGTATCATGCTGAAATATAAATACTATATATTATTATTATTATTCAGGTGATGAATATGCAAGTTTGTGGAAGGGAGCGCTGAACCCTTAGGGGTACCACACCACCTTGGGTATGGAAGGTGATCAGTTGTGATGCTAAAACCAGGTAGCCATCTTGGTGTTAACTTGTTTTCTTTCACTACTTTTACGTTCTCTTCCCCGCCACGAGTCCTTTCTGGTTTAAAATAACACATTCATTCCTTCCTTGTGACCATCTTGGGTGTGGGTGTGGTGTTGGGCAGCTCTCATCAGCTACAACATCATCGTGGGAGATACACTGACCAAAGTACTGATCAGGGTGACGGGGATCAGCCCAGAGTCTGTTTTGGTGAGGAGGGAGTTTATCATGGCCACCTCCACACTCCTCATCACTCTCCCTCTCTCGCTCTACAGGTGAGTCTAGTCTTCCAGATGAGAAGGGAACCAAAACCAAGTTGTGGTGGATCAGCAGGAGGGGGATGGAGTTTCAGAATCTGTTCAAGAACTGAGAGGGGGGGGGGGTTGAGTCTTTAGGGGAGAAACTGAGTATCACTTTCAACACCTTATATTATTATTATCAACGCATTTAAATTAGAACAGTTGATTTTCCATCATATTTCGACACTGCAGATGTATTTGTAGTGCCTCTTACATTTATTAAGTACACTATGTAGATACGTAACAGAGCTGATGTTCACTGTACTGTATTGATGCACCACACACTCACTGCCTGTTGCAACTCTCTATGTAGGAAGTTTGTAACTCACTGATACAGTACTGTAGCAATATTGTAGTGCACTGATACAATATTCTCTCTATCTGTAGGAACATCACGCGTCTAGCCAAGATATCACTGGTGTCTGTGGCCATGATAGTTCTCATCGCTGTGGCCATGTTGATCCGTGTGGTCACTATGAAGGATTCAGTGTGAGTATCTAGCTATGTTGGTCTTCCTGGAAGGAAATGTTGAGCATTTACAGAGAGCTTGCAACAGCAGGTCATTCAGCTCTGTTTGCAAGAGAGATATTCAAACTAATAGGTACGATAGACGTTGTATACATTCCGAGTGTATCTCTTGAAAAGCAGCAGTATATATATATACTGTATATATATATATATATATATATATATATATATATATATATATATATATATATATATATATATATATATATATATATATATATATATATATATGTGTGTGTGTGTGTGTGTGTGTGTGTGTACATATATATATTTTTTTAACAAGTCGGCCGTCTCCCACCGAGGCAGGGTGACCCAAAAAGAAAGAAAATCCCCAAAAAGAAAATACTTTCATAATCATTCAACACTTTCACCACACTCACACATAATCACTGTTTTTGCAGAGGTGCCCAGAATACAACAGTTTAGAAGCATATACGTATAAAGATACGCAACATATCCCTCTAAACTGCTAATATCCCAAACCCCTCCTTTAAAGTGCAGGCATTGTACTTCCCATTTCCAGGACTCAAGTCCGACTATATAAAATAACCGGTTTCCCTGAAACCCTTCGCTAAATATTACCCTGCTCACACTCCAACAGCTCATCAGGCCCGAAATACCATTCGTCTCCATTCACTCCTATCTAACACGCTAACACACGCTTGCTGGAAGTCCAAGCCCTTCTCCCACAAAACCTCCTTTACCCCTCCCTCCAACCTCATCGAGGACGACCCCCTACCCCGCCTTCCTTCCCTTACAGATTTATATGCTTTCCATGTCATTCTACTTCGATCCATTCTCTCTAAATGACCAAACCACCTCAACAACCCCTCTTCAGCCCTCTGACTAATACTTTTATTAACTCCACACCTTCTCCGAATTTTCTGCATAATATTTACACCACACATTGCCCTTAGACAGGACATCTCCACTGCCTCCAACTGCCTCCTCGCTGCAGCATTCACAACCCAAGCTTCACACCCATATAAGAGTGTTGGTACCACTATACTTTCATACATTCCCCTATTTGCCTCCATAGATAATGTTTTTTGTCTCCACATATACCTCAATGCACCACTCGCCTTTTTTCCTTCATCAATTCTATGATTAACCACATCCTTCATAAACCCATCTGCTGACACGTCAACTCCCAAATATCTAAAAACATTCACTCCTTCCATACTCCTCCTCCCCAATTTGATATCCAATTTTTCTTTATCTAAATCATTTGATACCCTCATCACCTTACTCTTCTATGTTCACTTTCAACTTTCTACCTTTACATTATATATATATATATATATATATATATATATATATATATATATATATATATATATATATATATATATATATATATATATATATATATAATAAGATCACAATAAACAGGTGATTTCAGAATATGCAAAACAACAACTGTAAAAGAATTGAGAAGTTCCAATCGCTTTCGTGACTACTCACATTATCAAGGAACAATGAAAGTAAAGCATCAAAGGAAGGTATATAAAGGGGTAGCCCACACCTCACTATCAGATCCCACAACAACGAAACACCTGACGCGAGACAGCAGGCCCGCCGGCCGAAGTAGACAGGTCCTTCATACAACCCACCAACAAACTATTCTACCCAAGAAATAAGAAATTTAAAAAATTATTATTTGTCCAATGTATTATTATATTCTTCCCAAATTCTGTTAAATATAAATGGATCTAATTTATTTAACCAAAGGAAATATTCGTATTATTGTCAAAACTGCTTTTTATGAAACAAGATTCAATTATATTCCTATCGACCATGAACTTGCTTGATACTACTTTCTCAACTTTTTGAAAATCAATTGGATGGTTAAAATCTCTTACATGAATAAATAGAGCATTGGAATCTTGTCCAGTTCTAATGCTATATTTATGTTGTTTTAATCTTAGTTCGAGATTTTTATCAGTTTGACCGTAATAAACTTTATCGCAAATTTTACAAGGAATCTTATAGACACATCCATCAGCATTTTGGGGGGAATTCTTTATCAACAGTTTTTTTTACTGTATCAAGATTTTTGAATACAACTTTAATATTAAAAGTCTTAAGAAGAGAAGGCATATCAACCAAGTTTTCATGGTAAGGGAGAACCAACATATTTTTAGTTGAATAAGGCTGGTTGTCCCTTTTTGGATTGTAAAAATTATTTCTAGCAACTTTAAAAGATTTATCAATTACATTTCTTGGGTATTTCAAATCATTACCTATTTCATAAATTTTGGATATTTCCTCATCTATGAACTCTGGACTACAAATTCGTAAAGCTCTCGAAAACATTGATGAGAAAACAGACAGTTTAACTCTATCTTGATGGGAAGAATAAGAGTGGACACAGGAACAGTTATTTGTAGGTTTTCTGTAAATTTTAAATTTGAATTCATTATTACCCTTAATAATTAAAACATCTAGAAAAGGCAATGAGTTATTTTCTTCAAATTCAACAGTAAAATTTATAGAATTGGTTAAGCTATTTAATTTGCCAAGGAAATGGTGTATATCTACATTTTTGGGCATAAGACACAAAATATCATCAACATATCTGAACCATTTAGCTCTATTAGGGAGGATTGTGTTAAGCAGCCTTGTTTCAAAAAATTCCGTGCATAGGTTACTAAGAACAGGTGAAAGAGGATTTCCCATTGCCATACCAAACTTCTGAGTGTAAAACTTATCATTAAATACAAATTTTGCATCAACAATGCAAAGTTTAATAAGTTTAATGATAGTAGGAACTGGCAATGGTAAATCATAATTAACGAGTTCTTCAGATAAGAAACTTAATAAATCATCAACAGGAACTTTCGTAAACAAGGAAGTAACATCAAAACTAACCATGTTAAACTCATTTAAGTCAGTCAAGGAGCTTAATTTATCAACTAAATCTATGTTGTTTTTAACATCAAAGTTAGAAATTTTGCCAACAATAGGGCTCAGAATATCAACAAGTTAAAAATATCCCACAAGTTAAAAATTCGACTTAATTTTTTAAAAAATTGTTTAAATGAACAAGTTCTGCCCAAGTCTCTTTTACCCAATATCATCCTTGACATGAGAGATCGTCCTTTTGATGATTTTATGAGAATTATTCTCAGAAACATATTGAAATAACTAAAATACAGGAGAAGGAAGCATTCAAAATATTGAGAAACAAAAAATACTCTTTTAATCAGGCAATTCCATCAGAATGGAAACACAGTATGTTGGATCATTGCTTAAATAAACGCAGAAGAATTTGTAATGAACTCAAAAACAAACTACAAAGAAAATTAGGCATTTTAATTGAAAATAGTGATTGGACAAAGCATGTTAATAATAATTTTGTAATTAACTTATCAGATGAAATTTTAGACAAAATACAACTGCTGCTCTAGGTTTTGGCCTAAGTTTTGCAACTTCATAAACACTTAATAATGTTGAAATTGCAAAAGCCTTTTGTAACTTTGAAAAATTTTCTGATTTATCCACTGATGAAATTAATATTAGTAAGGGAATGATATATAGCTCTATGTTAAAACCAAACATTCCCAATTGCCCTCAAAGATTCTTTAAGTCTTATGATACACTTAATAACAATAAAAATTTGCTCCTTACTAGAGCAGACAAAATAAATGCAATAGTAATTATGAAAGAAAATGATTACCAAGAAAAAATGAATAATCTCTTAGATGATGCTGAAACCTATTCTAAACTTAGAAAAAATCCCCTAGAAACCGTTAACAGCAATTTCAATAAAACAATAAAACTTTTACTGAAAGGCAAAGATGAATTAGTCAAACAATTTACTTCCACTAATCCATCTTTGCCTTACATGTATGGACTAATAAAAACACACAAACCAGGGAATCCAGGCAGACGAATTATTAGCTCCATAGGGCCAGTTTCATATAAATTATCCAAATGGCTTGTTGATATTTTGAGCCCTATTGTTGGCAAAATTTCTAACTTTAATGTTAGAAACAACATAGATTTAGTTGATAAATTAAGCTCCTTGACTGACTTAAATGATTTTAACATGGTTAGTTTTGATGTTACTTCCTTGTTTACGAAAGTTCCTGTTGGTGATTTATTAAGTTTCTTATCTGAAGAACTCGTTAATTATGATTTACCATTGCCAGTTCCTACTATCAATAAGCTTATTAAATTTTGCATTGTTGATGCAAAATTTGTATTTAATGATAAGTTTTACACTCAGAAGTTTGGTATGGCAATGGGAAATCCTCTTTCACCTGTTCTTAGTAACCTATACATGGAATTTTTTGAAACAAGGCTGCTTAACACAATCCTCCCTAATAGAGCTAAATGGTTCAGATATGTTGATGATATTTTGTGTCTTATGCCCAAAAATGTAGATATACACCATTTCCTTGACAAATTAAATAGCTTAGCCCATTCTATAAATTTTACTGTTGAATTTGAAGAAAATAACTCATTGCCTTTTCTAGATGTTTTAGTTATTAAGGGTAATAATGAATTCAAATTTAAAATTTACAGAAAACCTACAAATAACTGTTCCTATGTCCACTATTATTCTTCCCATCAAGATAGAGTTAAACTGTCTGTTTTCTCATCAATGTTTTTGAGAGCTTTACGAATTTGTAGTCCAGAGTTCATAGATGAGGAAATATCCAAAATTTATGAAATAGGTAATGATTTGAAATACCCAAGAAATGTAATTGATAAATCTTTTGAAGTTGCTAGAAATAATTTTTACAATCCAAAAAGGGACAACCAGCCTTATTCAACTAAAAATATGTTGGTTCTCCCTTACCATGAAAACTTGGTTGATATGCCTTCTCTTCTTAAGACTTTTAATATTAAAGTTGTATTCAAAAATCTTGATACAGTAAAAAAAACTGTTGATAAAGAATTCCCCCCAAAATGCTGATGGATGTGTCTATAAGATTCCTTGTAAAATTTGCGATAAAGTTTATTACGGTCAAACTGGTAAAAATCTCGAACTAAGATTAAAACAACATAAATATAGCATTAGAACTGGACAAGATTCCAATGCTCTATTTATTCATGTAAGAGATTTTAACCATCCAATTGATTTTCAAAAAGTTGAGAAAGTAGTATCAAGCAAGTCCATGGTTGACAGAAATATAATTGAATCTTGTTTCATAAAAAGCAGTTTTGACAATAATGTTTATTCACATGAATAAACAGCACTAGAATCTTGTCCAGTTCTATATTAATGTTGTTTTAAACTTAGTTCGAGACTCACAGTTTGACCGTAATAAACTTTATCACATATTTGACAAGGAATCTTGTTGTACATGAATGGTACACAATACCTACAAGCTGAAAATTAAGATACATGTGCAACATCTGCCTATCTTTATTGTTGACGTTTCGCCATCCAGTGGCTTTATCAATACAGATTCTGGGGCAAAATCTGAAGACAGTAGAACTATATACAATAGATGAGGTAATCAGTCCCTCAGTCCTTCACGACTACGGTGCTCTTCACACCAACTCCAAGACTGAGGGACTGATTACCTCATCTTTTTTATATAGTTCTACTGTATTCAAGTTATGTCCTAGAATTTGTATTAATAAAGCCACTGGATGGCAAAACGTCTACAATAAAGATACCCAGATGTTGCACATGTGTCTTAATTTTCACCAAGGAATCTCATAGACAAACCCGTCAGCATTTTGGGGGGGAATTTTTTATCAAAAGTTTTTTTACTGTATCAAGATTTTTAAATACAACTTTGATATTAAAAGTCTTAAGTAGAGAAGGCATACCAAGTAAGTTTCATGGTAAGGGAGAACCAATATATTTTCAATTCAATAAGGTTGGTTGTCCTTTTTTGAATTGTAAAAAGTATTTCTGACAATTTTAAAGGATTTATCAGTTAAGTTTTTTGGGTATTTTAGATAATTAGCTATTTCATAAATTTTTGAGATTCTTTCATCTTTGAACTTCATCTGTTTGAATAAAATTAATATAATCACTTTTAATAATAATATCATTACAATTGTTATTACAATCAAAATTGAGTGCTAAACCCACAAGTCATACAATAATAATAATAATAACTGAAGACTTAATATTAATTCGAGAACAATAATAATGTATTGACCCACACGGAGTCAATACATTATTTTTTTTTTTAATGAAAATATAATCAAATTAAATACTGAATTTCGGTGGCTCTATGTATCACCGTTTTCTTGAATAAATATTAAGGACCTTTCTGTAACCATTTAATTCACCCTGAGTGACTTTTGCAGACCCACCACAGAAGATGCCTGGAACTTTGGAGGCGACAATCTGGCTTCAGCCATCGGTATTATGAGCTTTGCCTTCATGTGTCACCACTCCAGCTTCCTAGTGTACGAGTCTCTGGCTGACAACACCCAGGAGCGCTGGAACAAGGTCAGCATCTTTCCATGTACATAGTGTGTCGCTGTTGCTCGTAATACTGAAGACAAGACTCAAGTTACACGACTTTTACCAGGATAATGTCTCGATGATTTGATAACAATTATAACAGAGAGAAACATTGTCTCTTTTATGATTAAAAAAAAGAAGGGTGCTAACTCCATGAGGGTCATGCAGTGCAGAAGTGGCATGAGTTAGTGAGGTTAACATAACTGGTGCAATAGATTAATTTCTGTGGAAAAGTCGTAAGAGTTAAAAAACAAAAAGGCACAATTCCGTGACTGGAACAATACTCAGATAACCCATACATAGGAGAGAGAAGCTTATGACGACGTTTCGATCCGACTTGGACCATTTGCAAAGTGTGACTTTATACAGGATCCACGTCAATCCGAAACATCATCATAAGTTCCTCTCTCCTAAGTGCAGGCTATTTGTGTATCGTTAAGGTAGTTTGCATCAAAAATGAAGTTGTCAGCGAGGAGGGCAGTCATTGTCAAAGTGTCCAGGCATTGCAGATGTCACAAGTAAATTATGCATGCTCTCTAACAGCTAGAACAGTCTAGCAATATGTGGTAAACTGTTAAAGCAGTCCTCACAGCAAGGAGCTGGGCATCATGTAAACAAGAGAGGGAGGTTTCCCAGCGCCAACACCATAAAGAATATGGCCAGGGACCCATTTTTGGCTTGATGAAAAATGTTTTGTTGCTCTTTAAGATCTGTGTTATTGCCAGAGAAGCTGAAACCTCTAGGACATTGTTGCAAAATAGTCTGTGAAATTGGCAGATAGCAGATAGCGGACAGAGCGGCCGACTGTGTCCATTACCCTGGACGCAGGAACCCAACAAAAACGATGTCTTTGTGCTTGCTAGAAATTTTACATAATCACTGTTGTTAGATAAAAGGATACATATGTAAATAATGTAACATTTTATTGTGGCAACGTTTTGCTCTCCAGGAGCTTTGTTAAGCCGTTAAAAACAATACAGGTTAAGATTCAGGTAGGAATAAGATGGACGAGTTGAGACTAGTTGCTAGTGCAGGTAACATTGACGTATTTGCCTTAACTGAGACGTGGTTCATTATGAAAAATCGGGACATGCCTGCGGAATGTCACATTCAGGGTTTTAAATTTTTCCAAGTAGATAGAAGTATCGGGAAGGGGGGTGGGGTGGCATTGTATGTCCGAGATCGCTTGAACTGTTGCATAAAAACGGGTATTAAGTCTGAAGTAACACATACAGAGTCTGTTTGGATAGAATTTTCAGAGGGGCATGAAAAATTTATTTTAGGTGTGATATACCGTCCCCCAAACTTAGATAGGGACCAAGGGAGACTACTATGGGAGGAAATTGTTAAGGCCACAAGGCACGATATTGTAGTAATTCTAGGAGACTTTAACTTTAGTCATATTGATTGGAATTTCTTGACTGGGAATTTAGAACCCCATTCTCTGCTCAGACGTTGTGCTGAGCGGTTGTCAGCTGTTGCTCCTCAGTCCCGACACCTGGTGGAGGAGTGTTTACAACATCAACAACAATGGCGACTGCGTTTCGCCGCCGTGTTAATACTGTTTGTATTCAACTAACACAGGGCTCTATCACTGGCGAATCAGTAAATGTGTTACTGCCAGCAATCATTCGTGATACATATGGCATTCAACGTGAATCCTTGTGTGGCGTCGCCTTGAATGGAACTACACGGATCTTCGTCAAGTTTTGTGACACTCAGATGTACGAGAAGATTGTGACCCAGCACCAGGATATAAGTAAGCAAGTCACCCCAGCAGTTTCTGTCCAGTTGCATAACGTTTCACGATACTATACGTGGGTACGTGTGAGAAACGTGCCTTTTGAGGCCAATGAAGTTGATATACTTGACGTTTTTGAACATTATGGGAAGATCCACCTGGTCACCATGGGTAGGTGGTCTGACGGCCACTATACTGGCCTTCAGGAGGGGTCATTTACGTTGGAAATGTCCCTGCGTCAGCCGATTCCTTCGTATGTACAACTGGAAGAGTTTCGTTCCCAGGTGTACGTTACGTACCTTGGACAGAGAAGAACTTGCCACCTCTGCAGCGCTCTGGATCACATAGCAGCTCAGTGTGTCCAGCGCCAGCCGCCATCGGGGCGTGGTCGTCGACCTGATGGTGAGGTACCCCGTCAGGCTCTGGAAGAGGAGGTTGTTGAGACCTCGCCGCGTATGACATCATGGAGTGCTGAGGTTGATAGGGCCATGCTACTAGAGTCATCTTGTGTGACTCTACCTGGGACTGCCTCCCTTGACGAGGTGGAACATGTGAACAGTGAAATCCCTCTAGCAAGAGAGGCAGGTGAGATGGAAACCGACATTGTATCTGCGTTAAGTGACCTATTAGCATCGCATGAGTCTGATTCTGGGTTACAAAAAACGCGATTCTAAAAACTTAGAGATCTCCAGGGAATACTAGAAAGGTCTGCCCTTCTAGCATCCAGCCTGTTACTGGGTTTTCGTAACAAGTAGTCAGTATCCTTGTCCAATTATCCATTAGAATTCAGTATGATTCAGTAGTGCTTCAGGATTACAACTGGTAGGCTACTAACTAGAGAAATTAAAATTTAATAAATTTATTAAGTCTAGAGGTATATTATCAAATTAAATTAAATTAAATTAATCACAGTAATCAAAATAATATCACATCTCTCGAGTTCAATATTATTGTGCTGAAAGCACATATCACATTTATAATTCTTAAGTACCTTATGGTACATTAACATTTAATAAGATATTACAAATATGTACAAGTAAGTGTGTATGTGTGTAAGTGCTCTAAGTAGTTCGCTATGTCTCACGACTCGACTAGACTTAAACAAGTGACTGACAAAGTCCTCACATAAACTAACTTCTTGACCGACTGGCAACCAGAACAGTCTGCTTGAACAAAAAAGAATGCTAAGCCCAATAGCAATACAACAAGCAACTGCGACACAGAATCAGGAACAAGGAGATAATATAACGACACTAAGTAGGGACCATCAGCAGATCCTCCACAAAAGTTACAAAACTCCCATACTACTGAATCTAAGTTCAGCATAAGAAAATCCCCAACTGTGATAATAACACAAAAACCAGTACAAATTAGTAGGTCAGAAGCTACAGCTCAGGACCTGAGATGCTCAGAGTGTATATGAGACACACAACCTCAGTACAACGTCGAAAATCACTAAGTCTATACAAGGTTCTGTGAACAGAGTTCTACAGAAACTAACAAGAATAATGAGACAGACAATCTGTCCGACCACCAAGCGAGTCTAGAGCAGACTGAATACTTTAGGCGAGGTGAGGACACCCCCCCCCTCGATCACGTGATAGCTCCATGGACAACTGCAGCTCAGAAGCTGGCAGTCTAACGAGCTACAAGCGATAATTACAGTAGTTTGACAATCAAGACTTGAACTGAGCACTTAATATGTTACATCCTAACAACATAAGTCAAATAACAATATAAAGCAATACATTTACGATTTAGCTATTATCGCAAATATAAGCAATATAAAATTAAATGAAAAAGTAATAATTATATATATACATAATAATCATTGCAACCCATTCAGGGTTGCAACATTCTGTGCCATGTTCTGATGGGGGGAAATTACGTGCAGATGATGCTGATCACATAGCTAAAGTGAGAGATTTGGAGAGTTCGAGGTTTCACACTGTTGAGGCAGAAATTCACAAGGAGAACACTCCAAGTACTGACATGTCTGAAGATGCTGTTTCTAGGAAGCGTGCGGCTACCCTGTCCGACTCCAATGATGTCTTGACCCCTGGACAACATTCAGGGAAGAAGACGTGGTCGGAAATCACGGGTGGGGGGAGGTCGCACGAGTCCAGGACAGCAGGTAATATCACTTGGATTGCCAAAGGTGCGGGAAGTGCCTTGAAGAGAAAAAGAGAGTGGTAGCCCCTAGAGGAAAGCCACCTTTAACACAGTTAGGTGTGTAACTATTAATGTTAATGGTTTGAAATCTGTCAGAAAGTGTGTGCAGGTGCGTGAGTGGTTGAATCATTTTGCAGTGGATGTGTGTTTTTTTGCAAGAACATAACCATAAAGTAGGAAGTTTGTTTGAGATGGATGGTTATGACATTTATGTGACTCACTCCAGACGTCTGAAAGGTGGAGTGGCTGTGTTGATAAAAGCGACCAGCCCGTTTGTGCTGAGACATTGGGAGGAAGGGGGAGAGGGTCGCGTGGTGCGAGTCGTGGGGGATTGGGGTAGTAGAAGGGTTGGTTTTGTAGGGGTATATGGGCCGGCTGAACATGATATTAATATTAAAAATACTTTTGTTAGAGATGTCTTGGTAAAAGGCTCAGCTCCGTGAACTGAGTAAGACACCAGAATTGTTAACTGCATATAATGATATAATTGCTGAACAGTTAATTAATAAATTTATAGAAGAGGTACCTCCTGAGCAAGCCAAAATTTATGGTTACTAATTGCCCCATCAAGGAGTGAAGAAGGATTCTAAGACCACTCTTTTGAGGATTGTGTTTAATTGTAGTGCCAGGAGTAACAAAAATGTACCTAATTTACATGACTGTTTGATGACAGGTCCGTCGTTGACGGAAAAATTAGGAGATATCTTTTTAAATTTCAGAGTGAAGCACTATGCCTTTACGGCTGACATAAGTAAAGCTTTCCTAAGAGTGGGTTTACAAGAGGCTGACTGGGATTGTACCCGCTTCTTATGGCCTGAGAATCCTAGTGACCCACTTAGCCCTCTGAAAACCTTTCACTTTAGGAGTGTATTATTTGGTGCTACATCCAGTCCGTTCCTACTTCAAGCGACGATAAATGCACACCTTAAACGTATGGAAAGTCCATTGAGCAAAGTAATGAGCAAACAATTTTATGTGGACAATTTCCTGGGTGTGACGTCAACTGAAGAGGAACTGTTAATGACTTATGGAGAGGCTAATAAAATAATGCAAAGTGCAAATATGCCTCTGAGGGAATGGAATAGTAATTCGTCCAAATTAAAGGACAAAATAAGTAAAGATTACCCTGGAGATGAAGTGCCAAAATGTAGTAATGTATTGGGTTTAACTTGGGATACTGAGAGAGATTTGTTAATGTTAAAACCTAATAATTACAGTATGCCCAATAAATTAACTAAGAGAGTTTTGCTTGCTGAAGTTTCCAAATGTTTTGATCCACTAGGTTTAGTGTCACCCCTTACTATAAGAGGGAAATTATTAATTCAGGAAGTATGGAAACATAAATGTGTTTGGGATGAAATTCTACCTGAGGAATTCATTAACAGGTGGGATGAATTAATTGGTGATTATGAGAAAATTCCAATGTTGGAGTTCCCACACCAGGTGGCCAATCCAAATGGGAAAAATGTGCTCCACATTTTTTGTGATGCTTTAAAATTGGCATATGGAGCAGTTGCTTACCTTCAATGTAATAGTGTTATTTCTCTTGTTATGTCTAAGGCTAAAGTGTCTCCAATTAAATCATGTACCTTACCTCAGTTGGAATTAACAGCCATTTATGTAGGTATCAAATTAGCTAATTATATAAGAAATAAGTTGCAGGAGATAAATATTAGTGACACTGTAATTTGGTCTGATAATGAGGTATCCTTACAATGGATTTGTAATGGAAACAGTAAAATTGTGTACGTACAAAACAGAGTCGCTGAAATTAATCAGATGCAAGAGAAGTATAATAGTTTGGGTCAGCATATGTTAACATTTAATCATATACCTGGTGAGGAGAATCCAGCTGATTTCTTGTCTTGAGGTGGTGGTTCGCCATTTGTGTCCGACTTCTTTATTTATGAACCGATTACATTCATTTTTGGTGTACTATTAGAAGCTTATATTAAAGAGCCTTTGCTGAAGTTTCAATCATATCGGCGAAAAAGGAAATGAAATATGCAAAATTTACGAAAAATTACATTTGGCAGTACTCAATTACTCAGTGGTACTTGGAAAAGTGGTTTTGACACTTGCTGCTGATAGAACACTTCTAATTCCATCATTTGTCAGGTACCAATTATATATAATAAATCTTATCTTCATGCTAAAAAAAAATAAAGTTTCATAACTTTTTTGACATTTTGGAAGATGTCGGTCTTGTTGCCCACACAAATCTGAAAATATTTGGGATACTTCAGAAAGGTACCAATAAACTTGTAAAGCAATCATTCTTCTATGTTTGTTGTGAAAATCAAGTCAATTCATTCATAAATAAGGTTGGAGTGCCCCTAAATAGGTAAATAACTTACTTTCGAGATATAGGCCGAAGCGCGCGGAACCCCAGGTGGCCGGGAAATATTTTTTTTTCCCGAAAAATTCGCCTTATTTTACACTTTTTCCGTGACCTACGAGTGTTTATTACAGTTAACCATTATAAATCCGTTTTCTCTCATCACTGATGAGAGAGGTCGGACCCTTTCTTCACCTTCAGGGGAAATATCGATAGAAATTTTTTCCTTGGGGCATCATATTATGCTATATATTATTTTTTAAGGTGTACTTTTTATGTTCATATGCTATTATTATATTGCATTATGTCATAATAGATCAATTGTGATAGATAAATAAGCCTTATAATTGATATTAGCGTGGGTATGGAATATTTTGTTGGCTGGAGGTGTCGGCCATTTTCTGCACTATTCCAGGTGTTCCTGATTGGTTCCTTGATCATATTGTCTCCGCCCACTCTGGCATGATCTCAGATGGTGAATTTGTATTATATTAGACAGATTTTTTTAGATTTTGCCACCGAAGTGGCTAGTTTATTGTGCACCCCATATCCATCCTGTGGACGGTAGCGCGAGAGCATATGGATACACAAAAGGCCTAGGAACTAGGCCCCAAAGGGTTAACAGGAATACATATGGATTTATATCTACATATCTATAGTTCACTTATCTGTTACAAGCAAATTTAGGAAATTTGCTTAGTATATCTGGTATCTTATTTTCATTAATAAGATATCTTGACATGTCACATAGGTTATTATACTGTCTGTCTCTGTATTCCTCAATAAGTGGACAATTAAGCACATAGTGTTCAAGAGAGTGACCATATGCCTGATCACATAATTTACATTTAGTTTGATCATCATCTGTGTGTCTCCCAAACTGCCAGAAGAAAACGATAAAAATAACACGGGGAAAAAACGTAAACAAAGCCGCGTCAGCGCTTCTTACGCACTATGACGCGTCAGCACTGTCACCATGCCTGTTATAAATGGCTGTAATTCCTTTTAGAAACATCGTACAAGGATAATAATTATACCAGAGTGTAGCCAGAAAGTTCAGCTATTTTTCGGTAACAATAACTCAATTTTCATATTTTTTCGATTTTTTTTTTGCTCCGCGCTCCGACCTATGAGCCCCTCCTTGAGGTTTACCTTATGCTAAATTTGTAAATGCTGTATCATGGTTTAAGGACTGAGTTGGTTGGTAAATAAAGCTAATTGGCCTGTACAAAAGGCGTATATTGCTCCTGTTGAAATTACTGCGACCACCGCTCCAATAGTTTGTCCTCCCTTAGCCATTGATATAAATAGGTATTCTTCTTTACCCAAACTAATCAATGTAACTAAGTTGGTGTTTAAATTTCTAAACAAGATGAATATATCATATAAGTTTTCACATCCTCTTGAATATTGGATAAAGAGGGCACAGGAAGAAATCTATGGAAATGATATTAAATTGATGATGGAAAGAAAAATTGTGAAAGGTTCCATAATAGAGAAATTGGGGCTGTATTTAGAGAACAGTGTAATTAGGTGCAGAGGTAGGTTACAAAATGCTGAATTGGGTGATTATGCTAAACACCCTATCTTACTGCCCAAAACTCATCATCTAACAAATTTAATTGTGCTAAATGCCCATAAAAATGTAATGCATGGTGGGGTACAAGATACCTTAAATTGTATTAGGGAAACTTTCTGGATTCCACAAGGACGACAAAGTGTAAAAAGGGTGATTAAATCTTGTGTAATATGTCGCCGTGTGGATGCTAGATCCTATATGTACCCAGGTCCTCCACCATTGCCAAAGGAGCGTGTACAATTAGTGAAACCATTTGATGTAACAGGTGTAGACTATAGTGGTCCAATAATTTTAACAGGTACTTCAGATGGTGTTCCACTGAAAGTGTATGTTTGTTTGTTCACCTGTACTGCTACTAGGGCAGTTCATTTAGAAGTGGCACAGGACTTGTCTGCAGAACAGTTTATACAGCTGTTTCGAAAATTTGCAGCTAGGAGATCCTGTCCGAGATTGATGATTTCGGATAATGCCACAAATTTTGTAGCAGGTGCTCAACACTTGATAGAATTAAATAATAGTAACGATGTTCAATCTCTGTTAACCCAGCGAGGGTGTACCTGGAAATTTATTACTCCTAGAGCCCCTTGGGAGGGGGGGGGGCTGTACGAAAGACTGATAGGCACAGTGAAGAGGTGTCTCCGTAAAGTACTACACCGGAAGAATATTAATTTGGAAGAATTCCGTGCAGTGTTAGTGGAGGCGGAAAATCGTATAAATAATAGGCCTCTCTCGTACATGAGTGATACACCTGATGCAGATGTATTAACACCTCACCTAATATGTGGAAGGAAATTGGAAGCTGCCCCTGTCTATAAAGATAATCCGGAAGAAAGTGATGAAGATTACAATGATGCGGCAGTGTTGTGTAATAAATTTAAAATGTTAAATAAAGTAATTGATCATTGGTCTAATGTGTGGTGCAAGGAATATCTTCTTACACTATGTGAACACTTTTATGGGGCGACAGAGGCAGTAAATCGACAGACCATTCAACCAGGTGACATTGTGTTAATTGACACTGAACAACATCGAACATTGTGGCCTCTGGGCAAAGTATTGACATTGTACCCAGATGCACAAGGTGTTGTCAGGAATGTCAAAGTGTTGTGTCATGGCCAGAAAAGTTTACGCACAATTAATAAATTGATTCCCTTGGAATTAGGTGCTCAATCAAATGTAAATGAAAATCTGAGGGAAAGTGACATGAGTGATATGGAAGATAACGCTGACCAAATGATGCCAGAAGATGAAATCATAGTAAGACCTACTAGGAGAACAGCCACTCAGGCCAGAACCAGCTGGAATCGTCTCCTAAAGGAAGGAGTAATTTGAGTCGTTTAGCAACGAACTCCGCCCAGCCGCAGTGTGGAAAATACTGTATATATTTCCCAGAAATTCAGTATTTATATGTATATAGATGGCCATACTGTATTTAATAACATTTATGTCATAGAAAATGGGAAACTGAGCCTGGGGAGAAGGGTCAGTCACCATTGTTAATTTGAATTGGATACAACGTTAGTGTAATGGAAAGGAATTTTTCGTGCTCTAGAGGTTAAAATTGGGCTGACACCTCTCAAATAGGAGGCGAAATTGTTAGATGTGCATTCCTGCATAACTTGAGATATCAGGCGACAGGACAGGACAACTCCAGGAACCTCAGATAAGTCTGTTATGTTATAACTCTGGCCAGTTGTTATTTTCATGTATAGACAGTGAGGTTTTCTGAGTATGATACAACTTAATCTCCAGTCAAATTGGTGAGTGTTATGATTAAGATATATTCTCCTTCTTTTATATAAATGTGTATTTATATATAAGCATTTTTTAATTTCATATACAGTCCACAAATTTATATATTTACCAGCATTCCTGGTGATGTATATTTCATTTAATTAATAGGTCCAGAGCAACTTGTGGATATGACAGTGGTAGGTATCGAAGGGGGACATTTTTTTGCGGCCTAGGTGTCCCAAATTCCTACTTGTCTAACTGATGAACATTAAAATGGCATAAAATACCGACAGATTGTTAGGTAAGACACATATGCAATGTTGCATATGTGTCTTACCTAACATTGTCTAACTGATAAATAATAATTATCTATGCTCATTTACTGTTATGTATATAGTGATACATCCAAGTAAATGCAATTTTCCATAGGTAATATCCGTGATTATTGTGTGTGTATGAGAATCCTGGTGTCACAAAATGAGGGTCACCTTATTGATCCTCCTCTAGCATCTAGCCTGTTTCTGGTTTTGTAACAGTTCGTTATTAAAAATTCAAGACCAATTATCCTGTACCACATCGGGGTTGGATAACGACTTGTTGAATAAATACTAACATGTAAAGGTTTAAAAAAAAACTTTATTATAACAAAAACAGTGTCTAAGGATATTAATATTTACAGTCAAGATTACTTTAGGAACTCATCTTAGCATTAAGGAACTAGGCTTCTACACATCAAGTGCACAGCATCAGTAACTTTATGGAGTATTCAGTGTTTTGAACATTTAATTTAAACTGCTTTTAACACTTATGAAACTGTACAATATTAAACTCTTAAAGAAACTATACCATCTGGTATGTTACTGTACTAAATTGTATCCGAAAATACAAGAGTAATATGCGCATGTGTATGCACTCAGCAAGACTACTAGAACGTGAGTGACAAAACAAATCCTTAAATAAATTAACTTGTGATCAACAGAAGCAATAAGAGCAGCTTGTTTGAACTTAAAGAAGCACTAAGCAATCATAAGCAGCACATCATCAGGCAAAGAAGTGGAGATCCAAAACGACCCTAACTGGGAACAATCAATAAGTTCTCCTTACAAAGAAAAAAACTCCCAACTTATTGTCAGCGACTTCTTAACCCAGACTATGTGAGATCCTAGATGCCAGTCAGAACAAGGCAGGTCTAGAGTTTAGACTCGCGACCTGAAGCATAGTGTCTCATGACAACCTCAAAAAATGTCAGAAATCACTGGTTCTAAATAAGACTTCACAAAATTGTGCAGAGTTATGAGATGTCTGTTCCAGCTCACCAACGGATACCTGAAAACCGAGTCTATATGACACCAGCAGATGAAAATAGCATTCTTCCAGACAGAGTAGAGAGGAGAGGTGTTGCTCAGTGACATCCAGAGATCCAAATGCTGCCAGGTGTAAGATCAGGTGTCCTTTCTGCTTACCACATTTCCCTGGAAATCAAACAAGCAAACAAGTAGTGTAACATTGCATGTAGCCAATCATAATTGGAATTTGCGAGCACAGAGTGCAGTTCATGTGTTACATCCTGCTATAAATGTAGCTAAAGATACAAGGCAACAAATACTATAAAGCATGATATTTTTGCTTTAGCTAACAAAAATAACATTAGCAATATATTAAATAAAAGAAAATACACAGTAATCATTACGTCAATTTTTCTGAGGATGCTACACCCCACCAGCACGACAATCACAACGAGTGTAATAACTTTTAAGAACATAAAAAGAAAGGAGCACTGCAGCAGGCCTACTGGCCCATGGTAGGCAAGTCCAAGTCACCTACTGGCCTAAGCTAGTCAGGTCCAAGTCACATCTATTTAAGAAGGAAGAAAAAGGACACAAGTGCAACTAATGTGACATTTTATTGTGGCAACGTTTCGCTCTCCAGGAGCTTTGTCAAGCCGTTGCAAAGCTCCTGGAGGGCGAAATGTTGCCACAATAAAATGCCACATTAGTTGCACTTGTGTCCTTTTACTTTACATATTGTCGGTAATTCTACCAACATTATTACAAGAAGGAAGAAGCAACACATCAGACCCACTGGCCAAGGTCAGTCAGGTCCAATTCACACCCACCCACACCCCCTCATGTATATGTTTAACCTATTTTTAAAACTGCAAAACGTTTTAGCTTCAATAACATTACTCAGGAGTTCATTACACTCATCCACAACTCTATTACCAAACCAGAATTTTCCTATATGTTATCTAAAACTAAATTTTTCCAACTTGAAACCATTGATACGAGACCTGCCTTAGTTCGATACTCTTTTCCCATTATTTACAGCCCCTTTATTTATTCTTGTTTTCCATTTATACTCATCAATCATATCCCCACTGATTCTGCGCCTTTCTAGAGAGTGCAGATTCAGGCTCCTCATAGGAAAGATTTCTGATACATTGGATCAACTTCATCCTTCTTTGTACTTTTTCCTGCACATTTATATCCAGTGTCTCTGTTACTGTCAAGGTGTACTGTTGTATTCTATGTTGAAAACTGTATACTACAGAGCTATGTATATCCCGATGGGCATGTCCAAACAGTGATAACAGCACAAGTACCTTGCAGTCCATTGTGACTGAAATTCCACTGTAATACAGTGGTGTTGGAATGAAGTCTGCAGTAGCCGGAATGAGATGTGCAGTATGAGGCTGGGTAGGCTGCATGGCTAGTGGGTAAAGGAGACATGCCAGTCACCACACCTCAACAATCTGAACTGCATATCCACCAGTGGGCTCAGTGCTGAAGTTTTTCTGTAATAATGTTGGTAGAATTACCGACAATATGTTCATAGACGAAGAAATATCCAAAATTTATGAAATAGCCTTTGATCTGAAATACCCGAGAAATGTAATTGATAAATCATTTAAAATTGCTAGAAATACTTTTTACAACCCAAAAAGGGACAACAACCTTATTCAACTAAAAATATGTTGGTTCTCCCTTACCATGAAAACTTCGTTGATATGCCTTCTCTTCTTAAGACTTTTAATATTAAAGTTGTATTTAAAAATCTTGGTACAGTAAAAAATTCCCCCCAAAATGCTGACGGATGTGTCTATAAGATTCCTTGTAAAATTTGCGATAAAGTTTATTACGGTCAAACTGGTAAAAATCTCGAACTTAGATTAAAACAACATAAATACAGCATTAGAATTGGACAAGATTCCAATGCTCTATTTATTCATGAGAGATTTTAACCATCCAATTGATTTTCATAAAGTTGAGAAAGTTGTATCAAGAAAGTCCATGGTTGACAGAAATATAATTGAATCTTGTTTCATAAAAAGCAGTTTTGAAAATAATATGAATATTTCCTTAGGTTTATATAAATTAGACTCATTTATAATTAATAAAATTTGGTTAGAGTTTAATAATACATTGGACAAATAATGAACCTTTTTTCTTGGGTAGAATGTTTTGTTAGTGGGATGTCGTGAGGACCTGTCTAGTTGGATCAGTGGACCTACTGCAGTGTTCCTCTTTTCTTATGAGTCCGGTATTGTCGCGCGTCAGGTGTTTCTTTGTTGTGGGGGTTGACTGTGAGGTGTAGTCTAAGCCCTTTAATTGCCTTCCTTTGATGTATTACTTTCATAGTTCCTTGACAATGTGAGTAGTCACGAAAGCGCTTGGAATTTCACTACTCTTTCACAGTGGTTGTTTTGCATATTTTAAAATCACCTGTTTACTGTGATCTAATTGCATATATATATATATATATATATATATATATATATATATATATATATATATATATATATACTATGTACAGGAGTTGAATATAAGTGTACCACACAGTGACAAAGGCAAAGACAGAGGCCTGAGAGAGCACCGTGCTCCAACCAGCTAGAGGCAAGTCTGGCAAATGCTTACTGCGAGTGAACCACATCACATCAGCAGTTGGGGGGCTCGCCTATGATTTTTTAACGAACCAAGGTACTGATTTAACAATGGGTACCCATACTGTTAAACCCTTAGCACCTGGATTACTGATTGGGAGGCAGCCTATATGGGAGTGTGTACATACACCTAATAAATTGTAACATACTCTTTTCATGCCACACCCCCATCCCAAAAGGGCTCTAATAGCCAGGACTAGGCTTCCACCTCCATGGGTAGTATGCCACCATGGCACTGAACAATAATGGAACTGCCTTTCCTCTCAACCACCCAACTCATTAGATAGAGCTCAACTTTTCTCGAGACATAAGGTCAAACTCTAGAGTGAGACAGTTGGTTCAAGACACCTGTGGACAGTAGCAGAATGCCCATCACCAACCTCCCCCCACCAAAATTAAAACATTTTATATATACAAAAAGGAGAGGGTGAAAAAGAGCTAGGCTACCCATATAGTACCTAACACATCCTAACCTAAATTTAAGTATGAGAAAGGGAATCAGCCAGCTTATTATCCTTGCCGACAGTATGTACAATGCGACAATTGTATGGTTGCAGCCTGAGACTCCATCTCATCAGATGTGTGTTGTGGTTTTTCATGGAGTTGAGGTAGACCAGAGGGTTGTGGTCACTGTAGATTGAGACCACCTGGGACAATTGCCTCATATAGACCTCGAAATATACTAATGCCAGTATCAGAGTGAGGGCTTCTTTTTCAATTGCAGAGTAGGTTGATACTTGGCCGAGAAATAAGCCACAGGCTGCAACCACTCTTCCCCAGATTTTTGTACAAGTACTACCCCTACCCCTGGCTCACAAGCATCAACCTGTTATGGAAAGGGTTTTGCAAAATCAGGAGACAGAAGAATGGGTGCAGTACAAAGTAGTCGTTTAGCTTTGTTAAAAGAGTCGTGGCACTCTGGGGTCTATTGGAATTTAGTTTTTTGACTGGTAAGTGAGGTTAGGTGGGCTACAACATCTGCAGAGTTCTTACAGAATCTCTATAAAACCCTACCATTCCTAAGAAACGTTGGAGGGATTTCCTATCATGAGGTACTGGTTAATTATTAATGGAAAGGATTTTAGCAAAAGTTAGGGACAACTTTACCACTATCTACTTCATGGCCTAAAAAAGTAACAATAGACTGACCAAAAGATGACTTACATAAATTAACAGTTAATTGGAAACTCTGAAATTTCTCAAAGAGAGCTATAAGTCTGGACACATGTTGGTCCCAAGTATTGGATGCCACTACAATATCATTTAGGTAAGCTGTCATGCCTTCAAGTTCTTTAACAGCCTGATGGATCAGCATTTGGAATGATGCCAGTGAGTTCTGCATCCCAAAGGGTGTTCCTGTGTATTGATAATGACCTAGAATTATGAAGGCAGAGATTTCCTTCACCTTATCTGTTAAAGGTACCTGAGAGTAACCTTAAGGAGGTCTAATTTAGAAACAAAAGTAGCCTTATCAACAAAGTCAACTACATCATCCAAATGTGGCAGAGGGTAAGCATCTCGAATAGTGACCTCATTCATCTTACGGTAGTCTGTACACATTCGAAAATCTTCATCAGACTTTGGTGAAGCCCACGGAATAGATAACTCCTCCCCTAATCCATGTTCTAACAGAAATGCTACTTCTGCTGAAGTAGCCTCTTTTTTCAGGATTACCTCTGTAGGGGGAGAGTTTAACAGGTTTAGAGTTTCCAACATCTACATCATGATATCCTAGTGCATATTTTTCGGGACATAAGAACATAAGAACATAAGAAAGGAGGAACACTGCAGCAGGCCTGTTGGCCCATACTAGGCAGGTCCTTTACAATTCATCCCACTAACAAACATTTCACCAACCCAATTTTCAATGCTACCCAAGAAATAAGCTCTGATGTGCAAGTCCCACTCAAATCCAACCCCTCCCACTCATGTACTTATCCAACCTAAATTTGAAACTACCCAAAGTCCTAGCCTCAATAACCCAACTAGGTAGACTGTTCCACTCATCAACTACCCTATTTCCAAACCAATACTTTCCTATGTCCTTTCTAAATCTAAACTTATCTAATTTAAATCCATTACTGCGGGTTCTCTCTTGGAGAGATATCCTCAAGACCTTGTTAATATCCCCTTTACTAATACCTATCTTCCACTTATACACTTCAATCAGGTCTCCCCTCATTCTTCGTCTAACAAGTGAATGTAACTTAAGAGTCTTCAATCTTTCTTCATAAGGAAGATTTCTAATGCTATGTATTAATTTAGTCATCCTACGCTGAATGTTTTCTAACGAATTTATGTCCATTCTGTAATATGGAGACCAGAATTGAGCTGCATAATCTAGGTGAGGCCTTACTGATGTATAAAGCTGCAGTATGACCTCTGGACTTCTGTTGCTTACACTTCTTGATATAAATCCCAGTAATCTATTTGCCTTATTACGTACGCTTAGGCATTGCTGTGGAAATAAATGGTATAAAATACCGACACAATGGTGTAATTATAGGCTTCTTCCTGCGTGCACTCAGAATCTGCAGCAACGAGTTCCTTGAGGAAGAATGCACTATAATTGAACAAATATTTTCTAAACTCCACTATCCTCGTCACTTCATCAGAGACTGCAGACGGCGAGCATTAAACATCTTCAACACACCCAGAGAAGACACTGCCGAGAAGAGATACATAGTCCTTCCCACCAACTCCATTGCCAAACATGTTTCCAACATCTTTGCCAAAACATCATTCCAAGTATCTACCTCCACAACCACGACCATCAAGGACATCACCAGTAGTAGGCAGGACAAGCCTCCATCCTCTGCAGGGGTATACATAATCCCTTGTAATGACTGCAACAAGTTATACGTGGGCGAAACATCAAGGGACCTCCAAACACGTATTTCAGAACACCAATACGCAAGCAGGTCTGACGACACAAGGAATGCCTGCGTACAACACCGTAATTCACACAACCACTTGATAAACTACAGAAACTCAAGACTTATCGCCACAGAAGACAACACTCAATACCGAAGAATCCTGGAATCATCACTTATTTCTATATCCGACAACTTCAACCAGAATAGTGGCTTCTATAACATAGCTGAACCACTTGCCAAGAAACTTCTTCATCGCTATCCCACATAAGAACACTGTAGAAGGTCTGCTCACAAACTTATCCAATCTCCTTTCCAAGCTACCCAAGTTTTTAGACTATAACCCCACTCGGTACATCATCAGATGCAGCATTCTTCACCCTTGGTTTAAGGTTGCTGCTCACCATAACCCCCAAGTCCTTTTCGCAATCTGTATGGCTAAGTTCTACATTATTTAACTTATAAGTGCTAGGGTTATGGACACTCCCGAGCTTCAGAACCTTGCATTTATCTACATTGAACTGCATCTGCCACTTTCCTCACCAAGAGTAGAGTTTGTCTAAATCCTCCTGAAGTTCCCTAACATCTACGTTTGAATCAATTATCCTACCTATCTGTGTCATCGGCGAATTTTCTCATATCACTTGTAACACCCTCATCAAGATCATTGATATATATTATAAACAACAACAGGCCCAAGACTGATCCCTGTGGAACGCCACTTGTTACTGATCCCCACTCGGATTTAACCCCATTTATGGACACTCTCTGCTTCCTGTCTGTGAGCCATGACTCGACCCACGAGAGCACTTTTCCCCCAATGCCATGAGCTGCCACTTTCTTTAACAGTCTTTGGTGCGGAACTCTATCGAAAGCCTTACTAAAATCTAAGTAAATAATATCAAATTCTTTATCGTGGTCAACAGCCTCAAAAGCTTTACTGAAGAAGGTTAATAAATTAGTTAGACAAGACCGGCCTCTTGTGAATCCATGCTGAGTATCATTAATCAAGCTATGCTTATCGAGATGGCTTCTTATAATCTCAGCTATAATTGACTCTAGTAATTTGCCTACAATTGAGGTCAGGCTTATTGGGCGGTAATTTGACGGTAACGACTTGTCCCCTGTTTTAAAAATAGGAATTACATTAGCCATCTTCCACATATCAGACACTACACCTGTTTGAAGAGATAAATTAAAAATATTAGTTAATGGTTCACAGAGTTCCATTTTGCATTCCTTAAGAACCCTTGAAAAAACCTCATCAGGACCCGGTGACTTATTTTGCTTCAGTCGGTCTATCTGCTTCACAACCATTTCACTAGTGACTGTGATGTTACATAATTTATCTTCTTCTGGCCCACTATAGAAATTAATTACTGGAATGTTATTAGTGTCTTCCTGCGTAAAAACCGAGAGAAAATAATTATTTAAAATTGAGCACATTTCATTCTCTTTGTCACTAAGATGCCCATAGTTATTTTTAAGGGGACCTATCTTATCTCTGACTTTTGTTCTATATACCTGGAAAAAACTTTTTGGGTTAGTTTTAGAATCCCTAGCAACTTTAATTTCATAGTCCCTTTTAGCTTTTCTTATCCCCTTTTTAATGTCCCTCTTAATGTCAATATACTGATTCATAAGATGACACTCACCTCTTTTGATACGCCTATAAATTCCTTTCTTATGCCCTAGTAGATATTTCAGCCTATTATTCATCCATTTTGGGTCATTTCTATTTGATCGAATTTCCTTATACGGAATAAACGTTCTTTGAGCCTCATGTATAGTGTTCAGAAAACTGTCATATTGATAGCTCTCTTCGTTACCCCAGTCAACAGATGATAAGTGTTCTCTAAGCCCATCGTAATCTGCTAAGCGAAAATCTGGGACTGTTACTGAGTTATCCCTACTATCATACTTCCATTCAATGCTAAATGTAATTGATTTGTGGTCGCTAGCACCCAGTTCCTCTGAAACTTCTAAATTATTAACAAGGGATTCATTGTTTGCCAGGACTAAGTCAAGCAGGTTATTACCCCTTGTAGGTTCTGTCACAAACTGCTTCAAAAAACAATCCTGAACTACTTCTAAGAAGTCGTATGATTCTAAATTCCCAGTCAAGAAATTCCAATCAATATGACTAAAGTTAAAGTCTCCTAGAACTACTACATTATCGTGCCTTGTGGCCCTAACAATTTCCTCCCATAGTAGTCTCCCCTGGTCCCTATCTAAGTTTGGGGGATGGTATATCACACCTAAAATTAATTTTTCATGCCCCTCTGAAAATTCTATCCAAACAGACTCTGTATGTGTTACTTCAGACTTAATACCCGTTTTTATGCAACAGTTCAAGCGATCTCGGACATACAATGCCACCCCACCCCCTTCCCGACACTTCTATCTACTTGGAACACTTTAAAACCCTGAAAGTGACATTCCGCAGGCATGTCCCTACTTTTTGAATTAAACCACGTTTCAGTTAAGGCAAATACATCAATGTTACCTGCACTAGCAACTAGTCTCAACTCGTCCATCTTATTCCTAGCACTGCGACTATTTGTGTAATATATATTTAAAGACCCTCCTCTCTCTTTACCCTTCCTGCTCCTTTCTGTTATTCCACTAAACCTATTACTGTCCTTGTCAATTTGTGCCACTGGCTTTCCAATATCTACCTCATTTTGCCTATTACTAGTTCTCCTAGTACTCATATTACTACACTGCGACTTGACTGTTTTCCCGCCAAAACCCATACCACTAACTATTCCTAGTTTAAAGACCTAACAGCTCCCTCCACTGCAGTTGCCAGTGCTCCCACCCCAGACCTAGATAAGTGAACCCCATCCCTGGCATACATGTCATTTCTGCCATAGAAGAGGTCCCAGTTGTCAATGAATGTTACCGCATTTTCCTTACAGTATTTGTCCAGCCAGCAATTGACACCAATTGCCCTGGACAACCATTCATTTCCAACTCCTCTCCTTGGCAAAATACCACATATGACAGGGTTCCCACCCTTCCTCCTAATTATTTCTATTGCTGACCTATACCTGCTAATCAGGTCTTCACTCCTACGTCTGCCAACATCGTTGCCACCAGCACTGAGACAGATAATAGGATTGCTCCCATTACCTCTCATGATGTCATCCAGACGGCTAACAATATCCTCCATCCCAGCCCCAGGAAAGCAAACTCTCTGTCTCCTACTCCTGTCCTTCAAGCAGAACGCCCTATCCATATACCTAACTTGGCTATCCCCAACAACAACAATATTCTTACCTTCCTTGGTGTCGATCGTCGTGACGTTCCCAGTAGTCGACTCACATTCGTCGGGTAGCACTGAGAATGTATTAGAGGTTTCCACAACAGTTTCCACGGCAGTCTCTTTCTTCTTCATCGTTTCTACCTTTCCATTCGTCTTCTTGATCGTCAACTTCGTTCCCTGCTGTCCAGCCACTGACCAGTTTCCTTTCTTGACCTGAGGACTCAAAACAGGAGGACTACTACGAATCTTCTTGTTTTCCTCGGTCAGTCGCCGAATCTCCATCTTCGCCATCCTCAATTCTTCCTTAAGCTGTTGGTAAAGTTGCTCGATGGAGGGCATCTTGCTTCAATTCGTAGAGAGCGCGCAAACAGGTCTTCACAGAGCTAAGTACACGTCACCACTGAGCTAAGTACACGTCACCACTGAGCTAAGTACACGTCACCACTGAGCTAAGTACACGTCACCACTCAAGCTAAGTACACGTCACCACTGAGCTAAGTACACGTCACCACTGAAAATATGTCAGGATAAGATTGTAGGATTGCAGTTAAACTTGTTACTTGATTCTTAGACAGCCTCACCATTAAATGGCTAGGGTCCCTGAGGAGGACAGAATTGGGAAGCTTTAATTGAATTTCGAGAATAGGGAATAAGGAGCCAGGGTCGGGTTGTCTATAGAGGCAGAGGACAGAGTCATTACTGGGACTTTATTTGGACTATTAAATGCTTTAATCTGATTTATGTGGTATGTTTTACTCTTTGAGGGCTTATTAAGGGAGCTATCACATAATTTACATCAGATAGTGGCCAGGTATAGGTTCCTGCACCAACACCTTGTCTCCTGGATTGAAGGAGCGAAGCTTAGAATTTCTGTCATACCTCTGTTTCAAAGTGTTTTGAGCTGTTTTTAAGTTAGCCTTAGCCAACTGATGTGCCACCTGCAACCTTGAAGAAGGGTTGTAGAGTGTTATGTAGGTATCTTCTCCCATCTATCCTTCCTCAAGCACTTACAGAGGACCTCGTACGTTGTGCCCAAAGATTAGCTCAAACGGACTGTACCCTGTGGACTCCTGCACAGTTTCTCTCATTGCGAACAGCAACAGAGGAAGTGATTCATCCCAATCTGTAGGAAAATGCATGCAAAAAGTTCTCATCATGGTTTTTAATGTTTGATGAAATCTTTCCAAGGCGCCTTGGGACTGAGGATGATACGCAGTGGATAATTTATGAAATATTCCTGGCCTAGTTAATGCGTCCCTAAATGCTTTGGCAGTAAAATTAGTACCTCGGTCACTCTGAATAGACTTAGGAATGCCAAAGCAGGATATGAATTTAGTTAGGGCTTTAAGAATGGCTTTGGTTTTGATACTGCACACTGGGACTGCTTCTGGATACCTAGTACTTTGTCCATAATAGTGAATAAGTATTGGTTCCCAGATTTGAACTTAAGTAATGGACCTACACAATCAATGATTAACTCGCCAAAAAGGTTGTCCATCTGCGGGTATGGGATGAAGTGGTGCAGGTTTAATGGGGTGTCCAGGTTTTGCTAACATTCCCTACAACAATGGATGTGATTTTTCACATCTCCCTTTATTTTTGGCCAGAAAAACTTTTAGTATTCTATACAAGGTTTTGATAATGCCTAAGTGTCCTCCAAACAAAGGAATGTGAGCAATATTTAATGTTTGTGATCTAAACTTTTTAGAAACTACCAATCAATGTCTTTTGCCTTCCCTCTACCTCCTTATCAGTCTCTGTGCAGATAAAGAAGTCTTTTTTAATTTTATATTTAACTAGGTGATCCGAGTGAGATTCACCGACAGCAATTTGAAAAACTAAGTTTAAAGAAGGATCTTTTCATTGTTCCTCCTGAAAGGACAGTCCCTAGGGCATGGAAACAGATATCTGGCAATCCTGCAACCCTGGAATAGGAAGGATTGATCTGGGTCTGTTCACTAAATTTACGAGGCCCTGGCCAGTTTTCCTCATAAAACAAACTGTCTGGCCCTAGAACAAAGTCGTCCAAGGATGGGTCAGCATTCTCAACAGACATCCCTTGGGATTTTGCCCGAGTTATGACAACATCGGAGAAGGATTAGACATTATAGGTTCTGGACACTTTGTGGAATTAAGAATGTTATTACCTGGTAATACCACAGCATCTTTCATAGGAAATCCTTCAGAAACACCTACAGTCAAATATCCAGTGTAATATTTACTCTGCATGTATATTCTATGTAAAGGGACAGAAAATACTGCTCCTCCAAATACGTCTAAAAGAACTGATGAATGCAGTGAAGTTTGTTCAGAGAAGGGAAGTACCCCCTCTCTTACAAGGGAACAATAAGCCCCGGTATCTCCAAATGTTCTTACTTCAGTTTTCTTTGAATTCTCCTGAAGGGAGATATGGCAAGTAGTAGTATTGGGTCATAAACACTCTACCTCTTTCTTGTTCATCTCAATAGGGAGGTTAGTAATTCTCCCTAATGAATGGGGTTTAGCTGGGCAAGTGGATCTTACATGGCCAGGTTTATGGCAAAAATAACAGGTTACCTTGTGTTTTACTTTGGCTCCTTGCTGATTTTGTGGCTGGCGCCCCTCTGTATACTGACGTTGTTGAGCATGAGTTTGATGTCCACCGTGTTGAGCATGAGTTTGATGTCGCTCACCAGATTGGCCATGAGTTTAATATCGTTGCTCACCAGGTGACTTAGTTGGTTGGCATAATCGTTTACCTTCGTTCTGCCACTTCATCCTCCAGTCAGGAACTCTTTTCTAACGATCTCTACTCATGCCAGGCTGTTGGGAAGGAAAATAAGACTGCTCGGACAAGGAGTGGTTAGTCTCAAAAGTGTCAGCCAACCTGGCTGCTTCTAATGCAGTGGTCAATTAATGATCTTCATGATAGGCTCTAACCTCTGGTCCAACAGACTCCAGCAGGTTATCCACCAATAGTAGTTGAATTAAGTCAGAAAAATTGGCGACACATCTCGCCTTGTACCACTTGGTGAGGGATTTCGAATGCTGCCTTACAAAGTCTACATGAGACTGACCCAGCTGACGCTTACCCAGTTTGAATTCCCTCCTCTACTTAGCAGGAATACACTGATAAGCCAGAAGAACCGTGGTTTTACCCACCCAATAGTTGGCAAATTCTTCATTATTCAACATACAATGCTGTATGCACCAATGCTGCCCAATGCTCCTCAGGCCACCTTAATGCTCGAGCCTGGTTTTCAAATGCCTCCAAAAACTGTTCAGGCCTGGCTTCAACAAAACAAGGAACTAGCTGCACTGCCTTTTGCACACTAAAGTCATCCACAGTTTGCTTAAAATGCCTCCCCTCCTTCTCTCTATCAAACTGCTCTCTAGCAAATGCTTGCTGCTCCCTAGTTGTTTGAAGATTGAGTTTGGCTAACTCAAGCGCCAATGAAGCAAACTCACCCTGAGACATACCCAGTGCTCCTTCTGCTTCACAAGACTGCTGATCTTATTGTTCTGGTGTTATTCCTCCCACATTACGAAGGTACCTAAGCAGACATCGGCGATTAACAGCTCCTGCAGTGGAAGATACCTCAGTTTGGTGCACCATAGTTGTTTTAACTCTCAACTTTGCACGAATGATGTCACGAAGCTGCACAGCAGTGAGAGTTCGTTGATACTCTAAACCAATAGAACGAGCAATTCGCCAGCAATGTTGTTGAGATAGTTTGGGCAGATTTAGTAGAGTATACTCACACACCAACCGCCTGACTTGTGTAGGTGGCATTAACCCCAAAGTAACACGCTGTTCGCAATGCACGCAACAAGCAGCAACAGCACAGTACAACTTGCGGGATACACACACACAATAGCAAGACTGACACGCAATAACGAAAGTAATTGCAAGCCTGACATGCAATAACGAAAGCGATGGCAAGGCAGACACACAATGCCGAGCGATAGCAAAGTTATATGAACGGTACTAAGACCAGCTTCAGCTCCCAACGATACTAAGACAAGCTCCAGCTCCCGGACAGAGCACTCATATTACAAACACAGGTAACGACTGGCCTGTGACCTGGTCATGTGTTGGAGCAAAACAAACTCAGCAGTACTATTTAACTTGAATTTCCTTCACCAATTATATATACATACCTATGTACACTTGTGTACACTCTGTACAGGAGTTGAATATAAGTGTACCACACGGTGATAAAGGCAAAGACAGAGACCTGATTGAGCACCGTGCTTCAACCAGCTAGAGGCAAATCTTGCAAATGCTGACTGCGAGTGAACCACATCACATCAGCATTTAGTGAGCTCGCCTATGATTGGTTAATGAACCAAGGTGCTGATTTAACGATGGGTACCCATATCGTTAAATCCTTAGCACTTGGTTCGCTGGTTGGGAGGCAGCCTATATGGGAGTGTGAACATATGCCCAGTAAATTGTAACATATTCTTTGCATGCCATACCACTTCTCCAGACTTAGAAATAACGGAAAATAACAAATTTCCCACACCTACTGTTATGAAGATGTTCTTGGTTATGTGGGCATTAAATTTCAATTTGCTATCAAGAATTTACACTTGGTGTGTCTTGCAATGATCTATATGTTTAGTTGGATATCTGAAGCTTTTTCCAAACAGTAGGTAGTAGATTTTGTCAATATTAAGGGTGACTTTGTTGGTAGTCATCCACATTAGCAGGACTGAATAGTCCTACCTTTCCTTGAGACTGATAAGGTCTCATAGCTTAACGAATTTTGTCAGATATCTTTTCCGAGCCTATTTATTTAGTTTCCAAAGAATTACCTTGGGCAAAACCAGAAATTGGCAAGCTTCCATGACTCGGGTGTCTCTCTAGCTGCTAACATAAGACATGAGTGTGTGTGTTATACCTGGGCGCTACCTGCGCAATCATGTCTCATATCTCTTTCCAGAGTATAATAACAATATTCCAAAGTGTGATCTTTTACAATAGGAGCACTGAACTTATTTCTACCTTCCCTGCATCATCACCCACCACACGGTGCTGCTACACCACACGGTGCTGCTACACCACGCGGTGCTGCTACACCACGCGGTGCTGCTACACCACACGGTGCTGCTACACCACGCGGTGCTGCTACACCAGGCGGTGCTGCTACACCTACACCACACGGTGCTGCTACACCACACGGTGCTGCTACACCACGCGGTGCTGCTACACCGCACGGTGCTGCTACACCACACGGTGCTGCTACACCACACGGTGCTGCTACACCACACGGTGCTGCTACACCACGCGGTGCTGCTACACCACGCGGTGCTGCTACACCGCACGGTGCTGCTACACCGCACGGTGCTGCTACACCGCACGGTGCTGCTACACCACACGGTGCTGCTACACCACACGGTGCTGCTACACCACGCGGTGCTGCTACACCACGCGGTGCTGCTTCACCACACGGTGCTGCTTCACCACACGGTGCTGCTGCACCACACGGTGCTGCTACACCACACGGTGCTGCTACACCACGCGGTGCTGCTACACCACACGGTGCTGCTACACCACACGGTGCTGCTACACCACGCGGTGCTGCTTCACCACGCGGTGCTGCTTCACCACGCGGTGCTGCTGCACCACACGTTGCTGCTACACCACACGGTGCTGCTACACCACGCGGTGCTGCTACACCACACGGTGCTGCTACACCACACGATGCTGCTACACAACACGATGCTGCTACACCACGCGGTGCTGCTACACCACGCGGTGCTGCTACACCACACGGTGCTGCTACACCACACGGTGCTGCTTCACCACACGGTGCTGCTTTACCACACGGTGCTGCTACATCACACGGTGCTGCTACACCACGCGGTGCTGCTTCAATACACGGTGCTGCTACACCACACGGTGCTGCTTCAAAACACGGTACTGCTACACCACACGGTGCTGCTATATCACACGGTGCTGCTTCATCACACGGTGCTGCTTCACCACACGGTGCTGCTACACCACACGGTGCTGCTTCACCACACGGTACTGCTACACCACACGGTGCTGATATATCACACGGTGCTGCTGCACCACATGATGCAACTTCACCACACGGTGCTGTGTCACCACACGGTACTGCTACATCACACGGTGCTGCTATATCACACGGTGCTTGTCCTGTTCACCTAGCAGCAAATAGGTACCTGGGTGTTAGTCGACTGGTGTGGGTCGCATCCTGGGGGACAAGATTAAGGACCCCAATGGAAATAAGTTAGACAGTCCTCGATGACGCACTGACTTTCTTGGGTTATCCTGGGTGGCTAACCCTCCGGGGTTAAAAATCCGAACGAAATCTTATCTTATCTTATCTTACACCATACGGTGCTGCTTCACCACACGGTGCTGCTTCACCACACGGTGCTGCTACACCACAACCGGTGCTGCTTCACCCCACGGTGCTACTACACCACATGGTGCTGCTTCGCCACGTGTTGATTCACCACGTATTGCTTCACCACGTGTTGCTTTACCACGTATTGCTTCACCACGTGTTGCTTTACCACGTGTTGCTTTACCATGTGTTGCTTTACCATGTGTTGCTTTACCACGTATTGCTTCACCACGTGTTGCTTTACCACGTGTTGCTTTACCACGTGTTGCTTTACCATGTGTTGCTTTACCACGTGTTGCTTTACCACGTGTTGCTTTACCATGTGTTGCTTTACCACGTGTTGCTTTACCACGTGTTGCTTTACCATGTGTTGCTTTACCACGTGTTGCTTTACCACGTGTTGCTTTACCATGTGTTGCTTTACCACGTGTTGCTTTACCACGTGTTGCTTTACCATGTGTTGCTTTACCACGTGTTGCTTTACCACGTGTTGCTTTACCATGTGTTGCTTTACCATGTGTTGCTTTACCACGTGTTGCTTTACCACGTGTTGCTTTACCATGTGTTGCTTTACCACGTGTTGCTTTACCATGTGTTGCTTTACCACGTGTTGCTTCACCATGTGTTGCTTTACCACGTGTTGCTTTACCACGTGTTGCTTCACCATGTGTTGCTTTACCACGTGTTGCTTTACCATGTGTTGCTTTACCACGTGTTGCTTTACCACGTGTTGCTTTACCACGTGTTGCTTTACCACGTGTTGCTTTACCACGTGTTGCTTTACCACGTGTTGCTTTACCACGTGTTGCTTCACCATGTGTTGCTTTACCACGTGTTGCTTTACCACGTGTTGCTTTACCACGTGTTGCTTTACCACTTTTTGCTTCACCACGTGTTGCTTCACCACGTGCTGCTTACCACGTGTTGCTTCACCACGTTTTGCTTCACCACGTGTTGCTTCACCACGTGCTGCTTTGCCACGTGTTGCTTCACCACGTGTTGCTTCACCACGTGCTGCTTCACCACGTGTCGTTTCACCACGTGCTGCTTCACCACGTGTTGTTTCACCACGTGTTGCTTCACCACGTGTTGCTTCACCACGTGCTGCTTCACCACGTGTTGCTTCACCACGTGTTGCTTCACCACGTGTTGCTTCACCACGTGTTGCTTCACCACGTGTTGCTTCACCACGTATTGCTTCACCACGTGTTGCTTCACCACGTGTTGCTCCACCACGTGTTGCTTCACCACGTGTTGCTTCACCACGTGTTGCTTCACCATGTGTTGCTTCACCACGTGTTGCTTCACCACGTGTTGCTTCACCACGTGTTGCTTCACCACGTGTTGCTTCACCACGTGTTGCTTCACCACGTGTTGCTTCACCACGTGTTGCTTCACCACGTGTTGCTTCACCACGTGTTGCTTCACCACGTGTTGCTTCACCACGTGTTGCTTCACCACGTGTTGCTTCACCACGTGTTGCTTCACCACGTGCTGCTGCTCCATCACGTTTCTATATTTGTTTTTTTCCCCCCAGGCAACACACATCTCTATCGCCTCAGCCGCCATCCTAAGTCTGGTGTTCGCTGTGGCTGGCTACGTCACCTTCACTGGCTACACCCAAGGTGAGTCTCATCTCTCTCATCTACCAACATGATGAGTATCATCTCTCTCATCTACCAACAAGGTGAGTCTCATCTCTCTCATCTACCAACAAGATGAGTATCATCTCTCTCATCTACCAACAAGATGAGTCTCATCTCTCTCATCTACCAGCAAGGTGAGTCTCATCTCTCTCATCTACCAACATGATGAGTGTCATCTCTCTCATCTACCAACATGATGAGTGTCATCTCTCTCATCTACCAACAAGATGAGTATCATCTCTCTCATCTACCAACATGATGAGTGTCATCTCTCTCATCTACCAACAAGATGAGTATCATCTCTCTCATCTACCAACATGATGAGTATCATCTCTCTCATCTACCAACAAGGTGAGTCTCATCTCTCTCATCTACCAACATGATGAGTATCATCTCTCTCATCTACCAACATGATGAGTGTCATCTCTCTCGTCTACCAACATGATGAGTATCATCTCTTTCATCTACCAACATGATGAGTGTCATCTCTCTCATCTACCAACATGATGAGTGTCATCTCTCTCATCTACCAACATGATGAGTGTCATCTCTCTCATCTACCAACATGATGAGTGTCATCTCTCTCATCTACCAACATGATGAGTGTCATCTCTCTCGTCTACCAACATGATGAGTATCATCTCTCTCATCTACCAACATGATGAGTGTCATCTCTCTCATCTACCAACATGATGAGTGTCATCTCTCTCGTCTACCAACATGATGAGTATCATCTCTCTCATCTACCAACATGATGAGTGTCATCTCTCTCATCTACCAACATGATGAGTGTCATCTCTCTCATCTACCAACATGATGAGTGTCATCTCTCTCATCTACCAACATGATGAGTGTCATCTCTCTCGTCTACCAACATGATGAGTATCATCTCTCTCATCTACCAACATGATGAGTGTCATCTCTCTCATCTACCAACATGATGAGTGTCATCTCTCTCATCTACCAACATGATGAGTGTCATCTCTCTCATCTACCAACATGATGAGTGTCATCTCTCTCATCTACCAACATGATGAGTGTCATCTCTCTCGTCTACCAACATGATGAGTATCATCTCTCTCATCTACCAACATGATGAGTGTCATCTCTCTCATCTACCAACATGATGAGTGTCATCTCTCTCATCTACCAACATGATGAGTGTCATCTCTCTCATCTACCAACATGATGAGTCTCATCTCTCTCACCTACCAACATGATGAGTATCATCTCTCTCATCTACCAACATGATGAGTATCATCTCTCTCATTTTCCATCAATTTGAGTATCATCTCTCTCATCTACCAACAAGATGAGTGTCATCTCTCTATATCAGTATGTCACAACGCACAACTTGCAAACTGCTGATATAAACTTGACGATGTAGTACTGCTCCGCTGTGGACTTGGATCAAGGTCCGAAATGTCGAGTTTCCTTTTCCAATTTGTTGGTCAATGTCGCTCTTTGGCACGAAGAAGTTTCACTGCCACTTAGCTCTTGTGTATCCACGTGTGGATGTATCACCTGAGTGTTGTGTATTCATATGTATATTTATCACATGAGTGTTCTGTATCCATATGTATATGTATCACCTGTGCGTTGTGTATCCATGTGTATATGTATCACCTAAGTTATGTATCCACGTGTCGATGTATCACCTGAGTGTTGTGTATCCACAGGTGATGTATTTGAGAACTACTGTTGGGGAGACGACCTGATGAACGTGTGCCGGGGAGCGTACGCTGTCACCATCCTCCTCACGTTCCCCATTGAGTGCTTCGTGGCCAGAGATGTCATGGAAACGGCGTTCTTCCGCGAGTACCAACCACAACCGTTCTTCAGACATGCTGTCCTCTCTGTCCTGATAGCCATGCTCTGTATGTTCCTCTCCCTCTCCACTGACTGCCTTGGAATCGTCCTCGAGGTCAATGTAAGTCATCAACGTATTTTTTGGCCTATATTTTTATAATAAAAAAGAGGCCTATATTTTTAATTCATCTTTTTCTTCTTCCCTTTCTTGTTCTTTCTTCTTCCCGGGATCAAGAGCCTCTCACCAGCATCAAGAATCTTCCAGGAAATGCTTCAATGTCTTCATATCTTTGATCTAACAACCGTCTTGCTTCCACACAAGAATTAGTCATTACATAACACTTAATACTGCGTCATATTACATACTATCCATCGAAAATCTGCAGTATTAGGTACTTCCGTTTTGACTTTGAATTTGCACTGCAAAATCTATTCAGTAGTTGCCAGAAAGTTCCCAAGAAAGGCTCAACATACGCAAAAAATATTCTCGCAACCTGTTATGAAAATTATTCATATAACCGTCTTGTAGATGAATCATAGAGAGACCCAAGAGCTTGATAAATTAGATACTTGTGCAACACAAGTGTATAATTTATCATCCCATATATCAACATAATACCTCGTATTTGTATTTTTTGCTATCCACAACACACATTAAGCAGAGGAGAGATAACAGCAAGACACTCGTCGTCATCATGGTTACACTGGAAAGGCATCAACAATAAAGTTAGAATCATAATAAATTCTCCTTTTTTTTTCATCAATTGCAGTTTTGTTAAGAATCCATAGAAATATCTTTTTATATCACTAAATATACGGGCAAAAAGGCTGTTATCCTATTAAAGCCTCAGCTAATATTAAAGCCTCAGCTAATATTAAAGCCTCAGCTAATATTAAAGCCTCAGCTAATATTAAAGCCTCAGCTAATATTAAAGCCTCAGCTAATATTAAAGCCTCAGCTAATATTAAAGCCTCAGCTAATATCAAAGCCTCAGCTAATGTTAAAGCCTCAGCTAATATTAAAGCCTCAGCTAATATTAAAGCCTCAACTAATATCAAAGCCTCAGCTAATATTAAAGCCTCAACTAATATTAAAGCCTCAGCTAATATTAAAGCCTCAACTAATATCAAAGCCTCAACTAATATCAAAGCCTCAGCTAATATTAAAGCCTCAGCTAATATTAAAGCCTCAGCTAATATTAAAGCCTCAGCTAATATCAAAGCCTCAGCTAATATTAAAGCCTCAGCTAATATCAAAGCCTCAGCTAATATTAAAGCCTCAGCTAATATTAAAGCCTCAGCTAATATTAAAGCCTCAGCTAATATTAAAGCCTCAACTAATATCAAAGCCTCAGCTAATATTAAAGCCTCAGCTAATATTAAAGCCTCAGCTAATATTAAAGCCTCAACTAATATCAAAGCCTCAGCTAATATTAAAGCCTCAGCTAATGTTAAAGCCTCAGCTAATATTAAAGCCTCAGCTAATATTAAAGCCTCAACTAATATCAAAGCCTCAGCTAATATTAAAGCCTCAACTAATATTAAAGCCTCAACTAATATTAAAGCCTCAACTAATATCAAAGCCTCAGCTAATATTAAAGCCTCAACTAACATTAAAGCCTCAACTAATATTAAAGCCTCAACTAATATCAAAGCCTCAGCTAATATTAAAGCCTCAGCTAATATTAAAGCCTCAGCTAATATTAAAGCCTCAACTAATATCAAAGCCTCAGCTAATGTTAAAGCCTCAGCTAATATTAAAGCCTCAGCTAATATTAAAGCCTCAACTAATATCAAAGCCTCAGCTAATATTAAAGCCTCAACTAATATTAAAGCCTCAACTAATATTAAAGCCTCAACTAATATCAAGGCCTCAGCTAATATTAAAGCCTCAGCTAATATTAAAGCCTCAACTAATATCAAAGCCTCAGCTAATATTAAAGCCTCAACTAATATTAAAGCCTCAACTAATATTAAAGCCTCAACTAATATCAAAGCCTCAGCTAATATTAAAGCCTCAACTAACATTAAAGCCTCAACTAATATTAAAGCCTCAACTAATATCAAAGCCTCAGCTAATATTAAAGCCTCAGCTAATATTAAAGCCTCAGCTAATATTAAAGCCTCAACTAATATCAAAGCCTCAGCTAATGTTAAAGCCTCAGCTAATATTAAAGCCTCAGCTAATATTAAAGCCTCAACTAATATCAAAGCCTCAGCTAATATTAAAGCCTCAACTAATATTAAAGCCTCAACTAATATTAAAGCCTCAACTAATATCAAGGCCTCAGCTAATATTAAAGCCTCAGCTAATATTAAAGCCTCAACTAATATCAAAGCCTCAGTTAATATTAAAGCCTCAGCTAATATTAAAGCCTCAGCTAATATTAAAGCCTCAACTAATATCAAAGCCTCAGCTAATATTAAAGCCTCAGCTAATATTAAAGCCTCAACTAATATCAAAGCCTCAGCTAATATTAAAGCCTCAGCTAATATTAAAGCCTCAGCTAATATTAAAGCCTCAGCTAATATTAAAGCCTCAACTAATATTAAAGCCTCAACTAATATTAAAGCCTCAACTAATATCAAAGCCTCAGCTAATATTAAAGCCTCAGCTAATATTAAAGCCTCAACTAATATCAAAGCCTCAGCTAATATTAAATTATTATTATAATCAAGGGGAAGCGCTAAACCCGGAGGATTATACAGCGCCTGGGGGGGGGGATGTGGAAGGCATTCAGGCTTAATTCGGGGAACTGGAGCACAGATCCAATTCCCTAAATCAAGAGCCCCTCACCAACATCAAGGAGCCTTCCTTGAGGGGAGCTAATATTAAAGCCTCAGCTAATATTAAAGCCTCAACTAATATCAAAGCCTCAGCTAATATTAAAGCCTCAGCTAATATTAAAGCCTCAGCTAATATTAAAGCCTCAACTAATATCAAAGCCTCAGCTAATATCAAAGCCTCAGCTAATATTAAAGCCTCAGCTAATATTAAAGCCTCAACTAATATCAAAGCCTCAGCTAATATTAAAGCCTCAGCTAATATTAAAGCCTCAGCTAATATCAAAGCCTCAGCTAATATTAAAGCCTCAGCTAATATTAAAGCCTCAGCTAATATTAAAGCCTCAGCTAATATTAAAGCCTCAGCTAATATTAAAGCCTCAGCTAATATTAAAGCCTCAGCTAATATTAAAGCCTCAACTAATATCAAAGCCTCAGCTAATATTAAAGCCTCAGCTAATATTAAAGCCTCAGCTAATATTAAAGCCTCAGCTAATATTAAAGCCTCAACTAATATCAAAGCCTCAACTAATATCAAAGCCTCAGCTAATATTAAAGCCTCAGCTAATATTAAAGCCTGGCCTGATGTAAGGTATACGAGTGCCATTTCCCAGGACGCCACCATAAGTCAGATAACACGCGAGTGTTTACTTAATTTACGTGATAATAATAATAATATTTATTTTTATTGTTGTTGTTGTTTATATACTGGGAAGAGCTAAACCCATAAGGACATACAATACTTGCTAAAGTGAACAGAGGCAACAGGTGTAAGGAGACTTGCCCATGTCTCTCGTTCCTCTTGTGAATTAATTGAAGCAGAAGCCCTCCAGTTGTGCGCCGAACACTTTACCATCTAGACACACTTCACTTTCTTAGATCAGCAACTGAGAAATGCAGGGTAATCAGGTTTGATTCAAGGAAAGGGAAAGTAGTTGCAATTCCTTGAAACAAGGGGCCCTAAACCCGCATCAAGGCACTTCTTTGAAGGGCACTATCAGATCAATGAGCAGTATTTCTTCACAAGGCAATTTAAGTCATAACCATTATTGGAACTCTGTGTAAATAACCTGAAAATGTTTCCAAAACTTAGGCTTCATTCTTAAGTCTTTTAATACACCTTCATTCGTCATTAATTTCTTCAGTAAAAATGCCCCAGTAAAGGAGGAAAAAATATTGACAATCGATGTAATGATAGAAATTTATCAGCAACACTGAAGTTAATCATACATACCTTTCTTTTGTCCCCAGGGCATCATGTGTGCGATACCCCTGGCTTACATCTTGCCTGCCTTGTGCTATATTAAACTGGAGGAAGGACCAGTGTGGGCACGCACCAAGTGGACAGCCTGGGGTGTTGCTACTTTTGGCGTTGTCTCTATGATCATTGGTATAATATCACTCTTTACCAATATATCTGTCTTGTCACAGTGTTCCCACGGAGTGGAGATGGAATACTGCTTTTCCTCAGGTAATGACACCCAGACTGAATTACAACTCTAAATTATCAATTCTCGTCTGAGATATTGATCTGAGGTGATATTTCACATAGACGTCCAGACTCTGAGTAGTCAAAAATCTGATAAACATTAAATTGTGAATTTGGAGACAAAAGTATTTAGTTAAGAAAGCTTCTCAGAATCAAATAATTGAAGTACATATATTGGAATTTAAAATTTGCATATTTAGGAAACTATGAGACCTAGAAATGTTAAAAGTTAGATGTTTACATTCTGGCCGAATTAAATTTGAAGAAGAGTAGACACTGTGCAGCTGAAATGAATTAGACCTCGTATTTTGGAATTTACACACACACAAAAAATGAGTTTTAAAGTGTGACAAGTCCTTATGATTATAGCACCAATATTCTAGGGTAAATCTGGCTGACATGCTGTGGGAAATGGGGTTTCGGTTTTACAGAATGCATCTGCATTGTATATGTTTTAAAAATTCACCAGTAGTTAGCGAGCTTTCACCCAATGTATAGTCATGGGTAGCTGCTTTTGTATTTAGAATAAAAGTGACTCATGGACTCTGATGTGATATAGGGAATATAAACTTAATGCCCCGAGAAAATGAAGAATAAATATCAAACTAATGTAGGCCTTATGAAGCAGCTTCCTGGCAACTTTTATTCCTTGACTTTGTTCCCTCAGGTCAACCAGGCACCAAGTGTGTCG